>NW_017618572.1:2538085-2906608 GCF_001879475.1 Ipomoea nil
GCCAGAATCAAAATGAATATCTCAAAAGAGATATAGCACATGAGAAAAGCTAGATAGACCAAATAATAAATATCATGCAGATAAAGTAAACAGAAGTCTTTATTCAAGGTAACATATATAAAGGAAATGGGATTACATAATAATAATAATAATAATAATAATAATAAATTAATACATCATTTGTTGCTGCGGGGTGCGTGTTCATATAGAGTAGACTATAAGGTTGGTTGTTGGTCTAACCCTGCCCGATATATAAATAAAATTTTTAATAAGGGAGTATAAATAAATTAGATGGTGTATGGAGCTGGCTTGGGCAAGCCCTTGACTATACCACATAGTGTGTAATTGTCTGGAATATTGTACTCATCTTTGAGAGAGCGTGCGGGGGAGAGGACGCTGAAATAGAATTGTTGTCCCAAGTAAAACCTCTCCCACATTTGTGACCTCACATTCCACATTCCCGCGTTGTCCAAGGTGGTCATCACGGCGGCCCAGCTGTTGGGGTACACTTGGATGTTAAACCGGTACACCGCATCCACCAAGTTGTAATTCTTTCTCTTCTCCGGCGACCACTTCCCTGGCTCGATGGCCACCGCGAAGAACGAGTACCCGTTGATGTGGTAGCTCTGGATGGTCTTCTCGTGGTTCTCGAAGATGATTTCCACGAAGTTGCGGTGGGTGGCGTTCACGACGTTAGGGGCGACGGTCACCTTGGTGAGATCCTCCGGGGGGTTGTCTTTCATGATGTCGTACTTGAAAACTTTCTCCGGGACTTGGAAGTACTCGGCCAGCTTCAATGGGGTTTCGGGGTCCACATGGGACACGCCGTTGATGGCGTACCGGACTTTGTCCCCCTCGTGGCTCTTGCTGGCCACTAACTTGATGGTGCGGGTGATCTCGATCTGACCGTAATGGTACGAGCCTTGAGGATTGGGGCGGGCCGCGCTAGCGGTCAAGTTCCACCTGAATGATCTGAATTGGTTCATGGACCATGCGATCCCCGGGATGCCTTCGGGTGGGGGTGGGGGCAGCTCGGACGCTGGTGGGACGCCTTTGCCACCGGCATAGCTAATAAGGGCCACACTCGAGTAGGTCTCCTTAAAGAACCTACTGGTGGCCACCAAGTAATAATCCTTAGGCTCTTGGTCTGCCGTGACGAGGACCGCGAGACAATGTCCCACATGCATGTCCATCGAGTCGTAATCGTTCTGAACAACGTGTGAGCCTTCGAGCTCCACCAGCTTCATGGAGTGGCCTTGGAACCGGAAGTTGATGGAGGTCCTCAACCCCACATTGCAAACCCTAAACCTGTAGGTCTTCCCTTTCTCCATGGTCGCAATGGGCTCGAGCTTGTCCCCCACGCTGCCGTGCTTGGCATTGATAGTGATCCCGTTAGGCCGGGCAATAGATCGACCTTCGGTGAGGAGTTTCTTCAGTCCCTTGTGGCCCTTATTGTACCAATCACTGAGAAAGATGTGGAATTCATCGGCGGGCCAGTCGAAGGGGACGGGGATGAGGGGACGGCTGTGAATGGTGAGCGGGCCATAGCCACCGGCAGCGCGTAGCATGCCGGTGGAGGGGAAGTAGAAATAAGTGCCGATCTGATCCTTCACCTGGAAATGATAGGTGAAGTTGGTTCCGGGCATGATAGGGCAATTGGTTCCGGGCATGCCATCTTGCCAAGAATTCTTGCGGTGCTGGATCCCATTCCATTGGAACAGCAAAGGCTCATCCAACTCGTTAAACACATTAACCACAACGTTGTTATTGGAAGTGGCATTGATCCTAGGACCCGGCAATTTACCATTGATGAGAATAGCTTGTTGGGGGACACCAAAGGGGGAGATGGTGCCGAACGTCACTTTCCACTCGAAGAAAAGGTAGGGATCCTCCGCCTGCACCACCACCGCCGCGACGGAGAGACACAACAACACCGTAACCGCCACCCATGGGCTGCTCTTCTTCATTTGATATTATTATTTTTTTCGCTGTGGGATTTTTTCTGTTTTGTTTTTTTTTTTTATTGGATCTGAAGAAGAGGGGTTGCTGGCTCTCAGTTTTTTTGGGTTGTGTGTTCTCCATGTCCACCATCGCCGTTCTTATACCTTGCTCCATTCATCACTTCACCACTGGTTAGTCGTAACTCCCTCCACCCCTTTTTGTGGCTCACCCTACTTTTAGACCTATTTTCTCTGCAACTTAAATTTGACATTTTCTTGCTTTTCTTTGCCATCCATATATATAGTATTTGATATTGAAACTATTCTAGATAAAGATTTAATAATTAAGAGGTAGTAAAAATTGAAAAGAGATAGAAACAAATTGGCCAAATATATAGTATGGACCCATCCAAAAAAAAAAAAAAAGTTAGGGGAGAAAATAGAAAATTTATTAATTATATTCATTTAATTTTACAATTACAACGTAAAAAAAAAAAAAAACATTTTAAAAAATACAATTAAATTTGATGAATTTATGATTTTTAATGAGTATAAAGAACAATTACTTTCATGTTTACCACCCCTCTTCAAAAAAATGCATTTACAAGTAATATATGGACATCTTATATTGGAAATGCATCATACGTGTACGTTACATAGTATTAGATTGATAATGAATGGAGTTTACATAAAATAATTTTAAATTTTTTTAAGAGTTAATGAATAATTTGGTCCCTCAATTATTAGCGAACTGTCAATGTAGCCCCTCAATTGCTTATTCATCGATTTGGTCTCCGAAAATAATTATTTTTAGTTGATTTAGTCCCTCAGGCAGTCTTCCGTCGATGGCTAGAGGGACTAAATCGACTCAAAATAATTGTTTTCGGGGACCAAATCGACGGTCGGAGGGACTAAATCGACTAAAAATAATTGTTTTCGGGGACTAAATCGATGAATAAGCGATTGAGGGACTACATTGACAGTTCGCTAATAATTGAGTGACCAAATCGTTAATTAACTCTAATAAAAAAAAAAAAAAACTTGATTATATTGGCTTTATACCATAACGTTAATAATTATATTCTATTTTATTTATTATGGACATTATTATTAGTTTTGTAATGTTTGTAACGGCTATATCATTAATTCACTACTTAATTATGTTGTATATATTCTCCTGTGTATTGGAATAAGATAAGAAGATGGATGTGGCTCCCAGGGCTTATTTTGTTCTTTATCTTTCCTCTACTACTCTTTATCTACATTTGTTTTTGATCCATATGTTTGAGCTAATGGCCTAATCACAACATGTTATAAACATGAATTACACGCAATTTATATCGTGCACCAGGGCGCCCAAACTTCTTTAAAAAAAAATCTCATGTTTCGAAAATGTACATAATTGTATAATAGAATATACATAATTGTATAACAAAATACACATACTCTTTTTTGAAAAGATAATACACATAATCTAACATAATATATAATACACATAAATTTCATGTTTCGGATATACATAATTGTATTAAAAAAATGTACATAATTGTATAACATAATGTACATAATGGTATAACATAATGTACATAATTATATAACAGAATACACATGCACTCTGTCGCGTCAACTCTCCACACAACTTAACAAATCGTCGTCATTTTGGGAGGCGCGGGGTGCACAGTGCTATGTGCGCCGTGGTGCACGGTATAACGATTGTGAACTACATCTTTGGCGAACAACAACAATGTTCTTGATGCAATAGTGCAATGTAAGAATCAAGTAATCAACTATGGTTGGAGGTACACTCATGTTCGATCTATGCTTATCTCTACCTATACTAGTTGCTTATATTGCATGATATATATTTTTTATATGTAATTTATATTTGTTTGGAGTTTTGTATACATATTGAAATGTGCAAGCATATATTGATATATGCATATGAATGCTTGCAATTTACCAACTATAATGTTTGGTATATATTTACTTTCGAAATACATATATTGTTGAATATATATAAATATTTTTTGAAATACCTTCGAGATTATTGTCATTGCCGGACTGAATTGTGCGATTTGCTGGAGATGACATGTGTCATCCATGGTTACTACTGCATCTCCTTGTTTGCCTAGGGGGGATGGAGGGTTGCCAGCATCTACACTGTTTCCGACGATGGCGTGCGGTGATCTAGTACGCAAAGTAGAATAAGAAAGAAATGAGGTGAAACTTTGGAAGAATGATCAGGCATTGAGTCTCACCAGTGGTAGTGTGGGAGCAACCTCACAAAGTGAGAGGGGGGTGTTTCTTGTGCGCAGTGAGCACAGTCTAGCTTTTGTGGTTCATGTTCAGTTGAGTTACCATTATTTACATCCTCTCAAATACTCTGTCGGGTCGGGGTGTGGGGCCCTTAGGATTGGAGTTCAGCCTTTTGGAAGAATTAGAAAGAAATAAACTTTGCATAATTAAACATAGTAATGCATACTCTATTACCTTTATTTATAATTATTGCCATAAAATTAGTTGATGGTAATCTATATATATGCATTCCCATTTCGTGCATAATTGGTGGACACGAATGATTATGGTGGTTTATATATGATTATAATATCTACTTGTTCATTGCGTGATTATTATATTGCTTTATATACAATGTCATATCTCATATTGCAACAAACATACCTTTTTAATTGCAATCTCATTGTTTGACTTACCAATTACTATTATATTATATATATATATATAAAAATATTACATGTACTCTTATTTTCTATTTCCAACTTTTACTCTCACATACAAAATCTTGATGTAGACAGTTGTATTGCGATCTACATGAAAAAAGTAGTCTATCAGTGTTCGCCACATTAGGAAATAAAATTTAGGAAGTATGATTTAGGAGTTTATGTAGTAGAATTCTATATAAAATTTTGTAGTATGGCAGTAAATGTTGGAAGAGTTGAAACTCTGTAGATTCTATTCAAAGCTAAGATGGAAAGTGAGAAGGTAGCAACTGGCATTGATCACCATATTGTTCTTACAGCCGGAAAAGGGAAAGAGAACAAAGCTTATATATGCAGGACTAATTGAAGACCTAGCAGTTATAACAGAAACAGTTATGACAGAAGGAAAATACAAGAATGCCCTTGGCATTGGTCCACACTGTATCATGCACTTCATCACCCCCCTTAAGCTGGTAGGGGTGTGCAAACTTCGGATAATTTTCGGTTAACCGACCGAACCGACAAAGTTCGGTTAACCATTTTCGAACCGAACTTTTTCGGTTCGGTTAATGGTTAAAGGAATTTTAAAATTTCGGTTAACGGTTAATTCGGTTCGAAAGGTCGGTTAACCGAATTAACTGAACGGTTAACCGAAGTTTTTAATATATATATATATATATATATATATATATATATATATATATATATATATATATATATATATATATATATATATATATATATATATATATATATACTAATTTGAAGTTATGGATGTTTGGAGTTTATAATTCATGTTTTTTATATTTTGTTATGAATTTATTATGATATGTATTTTATTTTAATTGGATTTATTAGTTTAGGTGTTATTTTTAGAATTTTAAATTTTAGCTTTAAAAAGTTCGGTTAATCGGTTAACCGAAAAAAATTTCGATTCGGTGAACTCGGTAGAGCAAACTTCGGTTCGGTTAACGGTTAAAGTAAAAAAAACTTCGGTTAAAACGGTTCGGTTAACCGATTGAACACCCCTATAAGCTGGAGCATGAACATCTTGAAGGCCCAGCTTAGAGTGGAAAGTGTCAAAAGCTGGCTTTGGCAAGGCTTTTGTGAAGCCATCTGCAGTCTGTTGAGATGAAGGAATTGGCAGCAGTCTGATCAGCCCTTCTTGCACCTTTTGCTTGACAACATGACAATCTATCTCAATGTGTTTGGTACGCTCATGGAAGACATGGTTCTCTCCAATGGCAATTGCAGATTGATTGTCAAAAAATAGACTTGTTGGCTTATCAAAGATTACATTCAAGTCTGTTAGTAAGTATTGCAGCCATTGAATTTCACAAACAGTGGAGGCTAGGGCCCTGTATTCTGCCTCAGAGGAGGACCTTGACACTGTGGGTTGCTTCTTGGTCCTCCATGAGATCAAAGCATCTCCAAAATAGATGCAGTAACCAGTTACAGATTTCCTTGTTTCTGTGCAATTTGCCCAGTCAGAGTCTGAGAACCCTTGTAATCTGATCTAAGTGTTTGTGGGATAGAATAGACCTTTTCCTGGAGATCATTTGAGGTACCTAAGGACCCTGTGAGCAGCTGTGAGATGAATATTTGTGGGCTTGTCAACAAATTGGCTTAGTTGTTGAACAGCAAGAGAGATCTCTTGCCTTGTGTTTGTTAGGCATAGGAGTTTGCCAATCATCTTCCTGTACAGTTCAGGGTTGTCAATGAGGGTACCTTCCAGGCAATTAAGCTTCTGACCTGAAATAGCTGGTGTTTTAGCAGGTTTAGCTTCCAGAAACCCATTCTCCTTCAGTATCTCCATAGTGTACTTTCTTTGACAAATATTAATCCCATGAGCTGTTCTGAAGGCTTCAATGCCTAGGAAATAATTCAAGTGGCCAAGGTCCTTGATTTTGAATGATTTGTCTAAGAATGACTTGAGTTCACTGATTTGTGCTGAATCTGTTCCAGCTACAAGTATATCATCAACATATATGAGCAAGACAGTGAAAGAGTTTTCTGAAGTCTTAGTGAACAATGAAGGATCAGCTGTGGATTGTTGGAAACCAGTGGCTTTAAGGGCTTTGGTGAGCTTGACATTCCACTGCCTGCTGGCTTGTTTTAGGCCATACAAGGACCTTAATAACCTGCAGACTTGTTTGGAACTGTTGCTTTGAAAACCAGGAGGTAAGACCATGTAAACTTCCTCCTCTAAATCTCCATGTAGGAAGGCATTGTTAATGTCTAACTGGTGAATATCCCACCCCTTTGCAACTGCCACAGCCAAAAAGGTCCTAATTGTTGTCATTCTAGCAACTAGTGAGAAGGTTTAAGTGTAGTTAACCCCTAGTTGCTGAGTATACCCTTTTGCAACCAACCTTGTCTTGTATCTTTCTATAGAACCATCTGCTTTGTGTTTGATCTTATATACCCACTTACAGCCAATTGGACATTTTCCTGGAGGTAATTCTGTCAATGTCCATGTATTATTAGCAACTAAAGCTTCTATCTCATTCTGCATAGCCCTTCTCCATGATTCATGTTGAACTGATTCATGATACGATTGTGGTTCACATGTAGATGAAATGGATGATGCACATTGGTAGGGAATATCCCGACCGACATAGCTTCACCACGACCGAGGTACCTTCGTCTTTTTCTCTTTCTCTTTGCAGGTAACAGGTCGGGCTCCTTGTGAAGAACCCGGTCGGGAGTTGCCGGACTGACAGTGTCGATCACCGAGCGGTAGCCCTTTGGCGAGAGAGCTGATAAAGGACACGTGGCGGCTCTCTACGACGACAGACAGGGCACCCGGGAGGACGACACGTGGAGGCTACGTGGAAAACATGCCGAACGGCCGGATTCTTGTCTCCGGCGCAGCGGCTATAAATACCCACAGTAGCTACAGTGTGGGGGACTTTTGGACGATCGATAGGTTGTTGTTAGAGAATCCCGACCGCAGTCAGTCGGTACTCAAAGCAACCAAGTAGATTGTACTTAGGGCCTCTACCGTGATCAATAAAGACATTTACTTGCTTTAATTGGTCTCGAGTTATTTCATATTGCTTACGTATAATTAGCAGTATCATTTTGGCGCCGTCCGTGGGGATCAGTGCAACAAAGCTACGTCTTGACGAGCACTCGGCCTCTTTGCAACGATGTATCCGTGGGCATATAACAACTTCGCCGACGACCAAGCAGATGTGGCGAGCTCATCTGACCATCACGCTACCCAACAGCAAGGTCAGACGGTCGATCTAAACCTCAACCTCTCACCACCGCATCCATCAAATGCATACCCGGCCGCCCAACAGCCGGTGAATTACATACAACCGGGATACCCAACACCCGGTCTGCCATACCAGCAGCAGCCGATGATGTATCCCGCCCAGTATCCGTACCCGGTCCCACCTCCGCCGTATGGGTATTGGCCAGGCCAACCGATGTGCTACACTCCCCCGGTTGGTTATCCACCATATACGCCTGCTTATACAGCTCCAGCCGCCGCCCCTCCAGTACAACCGACCGCACAAGTAGAGCCGCAGCGTCAGTCCGCATCCCGGGCTCGACGCTCGGCTCATTCGCGGTTGGGGTCGGGGGGTGCTGATGCGATGGAGGCACCAGCTCAGGCCGTCCAAGCGGAGGACCCTGAAGAAACTGCCCGGGCGGCGGCTTTTGATCGTCTTCGACCGGAGATGCGCCAGCGTTTGGGACCCCAAGACCCGAACCGCGGGCAAGAAGACGTACAGATGCAGGAGGCTAGTCAGGAGGCTTCATCTGGGTATAGCGGGTCGAGATCTCACCGACGGCGACGCGCTCGGGATACAGCCCAAGCCGCTCAAGCCGCCGAGCTCAATGAAACCCGAGGATTGCTCTATAACCTCCAGGCGGAAGTTGCGCAGCTCAGGAATGTGTACCCTGCAACACCCCCGGTCAACCAATTGACCCTGCACCAGACGCCTTTCACAGCAGCGGTAATGGCCCAGCCTTACCCGCTCGACTTGAAGGTCTCTGGAGAGAAGAGTTATGACGGACGGGCAGATCCTGAGGCCCACGTGAATGATTTTTTCAGCAACATGATGCTGAAGGGCGTTTCGGACGCCGTGATGTGCAGGGCCTTCTACTCGACCCTCACCGGTCGGGCAGCAGAGTGGTTCCGAACCCTGCAACCGGGGTCGATCGATAAATTTGAGACCCTGGCGATCAAATTTGTAAGAAAGTTCATCACTTCCAAAGTGGTGAGAAAGTCCTACATGTATCTTGAGAATGCCAAGCAGCTAGAAGGGGAAAGCTTGACCGATTTCCTCGTCAAGTGGAAGGCAGCGGTCGGGGAGGTCGAGCCTATGGACGATGCGACCGCCACCCATATGCTTCACATATCTCTTCGGGCGGGACATTTGTATCAAGACTTCATCCTACACCCCCCGACCACGTATGAGGAGGCCCTTCGAAGGGTCACAGATTACGCCAATGCTGGCGAGGCGAACGCCGTAAAGCGCTCGCAGGAAGTCGGATCTTCATCTCGTAAACCAGCCGGCCGGGCGGAACACCGATCGGGTGACGACCACCCCCGATCCCGCACCAGGACTGGTGAGTTTACGGCCTTGAACCGGTCCGCAGCGGAGGCCATGCAGTATGCCCAGTCATGCAACCTCATCAAGCTGCCCCATCCCGATCGAGATGGCTCGGACAAGAGTAAGCATTGCGCTTACCATCGATGTGCTGGGCATGACACCGAAGAGTGCACCAACTTGCTCCAACTATTGGAAGATTTGCTCAATCAAGGAAAGTTGGACAAGTGTGTGGGAAGGAGAGAGGACCCCAAGAGGAATACCGATCGGAGGGAACAGCGGCGCTCTCATCACCGCTCCGATCGGCCAGGTCAGGACCGAAGAGATGGTCGAAGAGACGATTGTCATGATGACCGACGGGACCCTGACCCTCCGTCTACCGGTCGCCCGTCCGGAAAGCCTACCATACATGTCATTTTTGGTGGGCTGGAAGATGCTTCCCGACCGAGGACAAATTGCCCGGTCGCTATAGTGGACTCCCGGGAGACCGGGAAGAGGCAGAAAATGGAACCCATAACCTTCACCCTCGAAGACCAACCTACCAGCAGTGACCACGGCATGGAGGCGCTTGTGGTCACGATCGACGTTAAGGGGACGGACGTCCAGAGGGTTATGGTTGATACGGGCAGCAGTGTGAACGTCCTATACTTGGACGTCTTTGAGAAGCTTGGCCTCGACAGGAAGGAGCTGACTCCGGTCGGTGTACCACTGTCAGGATTTACCGGGGCTCTTATTTACCCCGAGGGGAAAATAGCGCTCCCGGTCGAGATTGGCGCACCTCCAAAATCGATCAAAACGGAGCTGGAATTTGTTGTGGTCAACCTCCATTGCGTCCACAACATAATCTTGGGCCGACCCGCCATTATGAAGATCGGTGGGATAATTTCTATGCCTCACCTATGCATGAAATTCCCCACCCCTAATGGGGTCGGTGTGGTCCGTGGCGATGTCCAGTCCGCCCGGAAATGTTACACCCGAGCGGTTAATAGACGCGACTCCGGTCCGTCTTCCCGGGTGAACACCATAGCCAAGGAGGAGGCTAAGGATCGGAAGGAACAACCCGAGCCTTCCGAAGAAATAGAAGAAGTTCCCCTGTCCGAGGACCGCCCGGATAGGAAGATCAAGATTGGCCGAGCCCTCACCCCCGAGCTTCGAGCGGAAGTTTTGGCCATACTCCGGGAGTATGCTGATATCTTTGCGTTGGGGCCCGAAGACATGCCCGGGATCGATCGGTCGGTCATCTGTCACAAGTTAGCCGTCGATCCCGCAGCAAAGCCGGTCGTGCAGAAGACACGACACCTTTCCTCCGATCGCCGCGAATTTGTCAGAGAAGAAGTCAAAAAGATGGCGGCGATCGAGCACATCCGTCCGGTGGTCTATCCCGAGTGGGTGGCAAATATCGTTCTTGTTCCTAAGCCCCCAGCATGGAGGATGTGCATCGATTTTACGGACCTCAACAAGGCCTGTCCGCTCGACCCGTATCCTCTACCGAGCATTCACCAGATGGTCGACGAGACGGCCGGGGCCGAATTAATGAGCTTCATGGATGCCTTCAAGGGGTACCATCAGATCATGATGCACCATGAAGACGAGAGCAAGACAGCCTTCGTGACCCCGGATGGGCTGTATTGTTACCGAGTGATGCCGTTCGGCCTGCGGAACGCAGGAGCGACCTATCAGAGGATGGTTAACATGCTCTTTGCCGATCTATTGGGCCGAACGATGGAAGCTTACATCGATGATATGCTGGTCAAGAGTCGGGACCGATCCGACCACACTCGAGACCTCCAGGAGTGCTTCCAGATCATGAGGAAGTACCAGTTACGGTTGAACCCGACCAAGTGCACATTCGCGGTTCAAACCGGCAAGTTCCTCGGCTATATGATGACCAAGAGAGGAATTGAGCCCAACCCGGCCAAAGTAAAAGCGATTCTGGACATGCAACCACCTTCCACCGTTCGGGAAGTCCAGCAATTGACCGGTCGGTTGGCAGCCCTCAGCCGGTTCCTCTCCAAGCTAGCCGAGCGCGCTTTACCTTTCTTCAAGGTATTGCGGAAGGTTAATGGATTCGTCTGGGACGAAGAATGCCGGGCGGCTTTTGATGAGCTGAAGGAATATCTCATGTCACCGATCGTGCTCTCAAAGCCCGAGCTCGGAGAAAAGCTAGACGTGTACCTCGCCGTCTCCGATCGTGCAGTAAGCGCAGTGTTGTGCCGAACCGATCCGAAAGGGGTCCAGCGACCGGTGTACTATGTAAGCCACGCGCTACATGGTCCCGAGCTCCGGTACTCCCGGCTAGAGAAGGTCGTCTACGCCTTATACATTGCCGCGAAGAAGTTGGCTCCCTACTTCCAAGGTCGAGCAATTCGCGTGTTGACCGATCAGCCGATCGGGCCAGTCCTCCGAACTGCTTCATCCTCCGGCCGCCTAGTCAAGTGGGCGTTAATGCTGACACAATATGCGATCGAATACCGACCAAGACCAGCTATCAAAGGTCAAGCTCTTGCTGATTTCTTGGTCGAGTGCACCGCCCGGGATACCCGACCTCCCGAGGTTGCGGATCCCGAGGCCGAGTGGTGGTCGTTGGCTACTGATGGGTCAAGTAGCAAGAAGGGAGCAGGAGGAGGAGTGGTGGTCACGAGCCCGGAAGGATTCAAAGTCTATTTTGCTCTAATGTACCAGTTCCACCCGACCAATAACGAAGCCGAGTACGAAGCATTTGTTAATGGCTTACAGTGCGCTCGGGACTTGGGGGCTGAGTACATCCGAGCTCAGACAGATTCCGCGCTCGTGGTCGGGCAAGTTCTCGGGGATTATGAAGTCAATGGAGAGCGTCTGCAGCTTTACCGAGATCTTGCCATGGAGAAGCTCGCTCAGTTCCGAGGGTATACCGTCCGACACATACCCCGATTGGATAATGCCGACGCGGATATCTTATCTAAATTGGCTCAAGACGCCCCGGAACACTTGTCGAAGATAGCTCGGATGTTGGTGATCCCGAGACATAGCATCCATCGTCTACCGGTCAATCCAATCCAACCGGCAGAAGACAATTGGATCACCAATCTGAAGGAGTTCCTCGAGCACGGTCGACTTCCAGACGACCCTCAGCGTGCTCGAAAGGCCAAGTTGAGAGCCCCGAGGTTCCAGGTCTTGAATGGCCGTCTCTACAGGCGATCGTATGGAGGCCCTCTCATGCGTTGCTTGACCGCGTTTGAGGCCGATTTAGTCATGAAGGAACTTCACTCGGGAATTTGCTCTTCGCATCAAGGAGGCCGATCCCTGGCCCGTCGTATCATGCTGATCGGGTACTATTGGCCGTCCCTCCAGCTAGACTGTGAAAAGTTAGCTCGGGAATGTGAGACGTGCCAACTGTTCGCCCGGATGCCTGGACGACCGGCAACCTTCTACCAGCCAGTCACGACCGCCATTCCTTTCGCTAGGTGGGGGGTGGACATCTTGGGCCCTTTCCCTCAGCTCTCTGTTCGGAGAAGGTTCGTGATTGTCGCCATTGATTATTTCTCCAAGTGGATAGAAGCCGAGCCCTTAGCCACGATCACCTCTCAGCAATGTGCTCGTTTTCTTTGGCGAAATGTGATTTCCCGCTTTGGTGTGCCCGTGCATCTCATCAGCGACAACGGCCGTCAATTCGTAAGCCAGTATTTCCAGAACTTTTTGGCCACGATCGGGACAACTCACGTCCGGTCGTCGGTGGCTTACCCGCAGGGAAACGGTCAAGTGGAAAATGCGAACCGGACGATTTTGGAAGGTCTGAAAAAGAAGTTACACTCGGCCGGTCGTAGTTGGGCCGATGAGTTGCCATATGTCTTATGGACTTATCGGACGACCCCGAGGGAAGCTACTTTGGAGACCCCTTTCGCCCTGGTTTATGGAGCTGAAGCCCGACTCCCGATCGAGGCTTGGATCCCGACTGATCGAGAGAGAACCTACAATGCGGAGGAGAATGAGCATGCAATGGCCATAGACCTCGATGCGGTCGAAGAAAAAAGAGAGCTAGCTGCTCGGCGTATGGCCGAATACCAGAAGCGTGTTAAAAGTTCTAAAGACGTTCGGGTCAACCCTCGTTATTTTCAGGTGGGAGATTATGTTCTGCGACGAAGGGAGGTCAGTCAACCTTTAGAGGGCGGAAAACTAGCTCAAAACTGGGAAGGGCCGTACATCATCAGCGCGATCATACGGCCGGGTACGTACCGACTAGACAAAACAACTGGTCGGGTAATCGAGGGAACTTGGAATTCCGAGCACCTCGTCATGTTTAGGCATTAAGCCTATTTTTTGTAATCTTTGGACGAAGAGGGGGCTTGACCTGTGTGTAGGTCCCGGTCGTCGTTTGTAGTTAAATTCCTATGTTTGTGGATATTAACCGCCTGCGAGCGGGAAGGTTTTAATGTATATACGATCGGTGATTGCTTGACCGCTTGCATGCGGCGGCCCGGTCGGTCATTTTCTTTACCTTCGGTGCACGCAGATCAATTTATCTTCAAGCTACACCGACCGGGCGAATTTATCGACCGGTCAGACGCGCTCCACATCGACGGACATTCGAGTCACGCCACCGGTCGGGGAAGCCAGGAGCACACAACATAATTCCCCGATCTGATCACTTCTTGTCCACTATTGCACTCACTCGTGCCATGAGAGCACAATAGTGTGGGGGCTGGGATGAAGGAAGTATTTACAGGCCCGTCGTTCGGAAGTATCCCGACCGTAGAGGCTTAAAAGGAAGTATTTACAGGCCCGTCGTTCGGAAGTATCCCGACCGTAGAGGCTTACTTATTTTCAAAAATTTTGACAAGGCCTGGAGACCGGGTAAACCCGATCAGGTTGGCCAGTTTGATGTCGAAATCTCGGATGCACGACCAGGCCATAAAGCCATAAGGTCGGGCGTCGAACGGATCGAGTAGTGCAGGACCGGGCCAAAAGGCCATGAGGTCGAGCATTAAGGGTCAGCATGTGCATGACTAAAGGTAAAAAAGCAGAAAGAAAGACGAACAATATAAGTTTAACAAAAACGAGTTTCATTGATTGAAAAAGAGTGCCCGGTACAAATTCGGGACCGGGCTCCCGATCAGCGCTCTTTTACAAAAAGAAGAAGAAACCTAGTCTACTTCTTCAATTCCCGAGCTCCGGCAGCTGTTTCCTTCCCGCTCGAAGTGGCCGCCGACGACGCCCCAGGCTCGGCCGCCTTTTCCTTGGGAGCGAAGGGGGAGGGGCCGGGGTCGGCTAGGTCCGGGGGTAAAGCCGACAGGACCAGCTGAAGATCCTCTCCGTCGAGAGCTTGCTCCAACCGGGTACGGGCCCGCTCCAGCATTTTGCGTTGCCCGGACTTGAACGCCCATCGGCCGAAGGAGACGATCAGGTCCTCTCCGACCTTAGTTCCCCGGGCCGCCGTGAGAAACGCTGAGCCCGACTCGCTGTCCTTGAAGACAGTCTGCACCAGCTCGCTCGGATTATCGAGCCGGGCCTTCAGCTCTTTCGCCTCCCCGATCGCCCGTTGGGCGACTTTCTCTGCGAGGACCCGGTCTTCCTCGCTCTTTTTCAGGCCCTTCTGGGCCTTCTCCAGCTCGGCTTGGATGTCCTTGATTTCCTTCAAGCGACGAGCGGCCGTTTTCTTGTGGTGGTCGGCTTCTTCGGCCAGCATGGCCCGACCTTGAAGGAGTTGGGCCGCTCGGGAAATCTGCAGTACAAGAAGATGTTCGGCGTTAGCCCGGTCGAAGACATTTGCATAAAAGAGAGAGTTAATGGAAGAGAGCTTACCTCGGCCAGATCGTAGCCAATCTTCTCGGCCACTTGGGTCGGGGTCATCTTCCCCAAATCCTCCCTAGCTGGCCCGGCGTTGCCGATCCGGGCCAGTATGGACGTAGCGTCCCTTTCTCGCCCGACCGAAGGGCTCGGGCTGCGTTGTTCGCGGCGGCGTTTCATGCCGCCCACCTCGGTCACGCCTCGGTCGGGGACCTTCTCCTTGCCCTGGGCGACTTCCACCCGGGTGACCAGGACATCTGAGGGCTCGACGATGAAGCCCTCGGCCGTCCTCACGGTCGAGGCGCTTAGCGGTCGGGCCGAGGGGATCTCCTTTTCCCCGGCTAGCTTCGCCTTCGCCTTCTTTTTGCCGCCAAGGGAGATCTTGGCGGGCGGGGGAAGGGGGGCATCTTCGTCTCCGAACTCTGCCATGGCTGCAAATAAAGAAGCAAAGTCAGATTGATCGGAATATAAAGTTAGATCGGGAAGAGAAGCTCGGGTTAAACCTTTCTTCTTCCGCCTCGACGGCTTGGCGACCGTCACGCCCATAGGTACGGGCAGATATTTTTCCCGTAGCTCATACGTAGGGGGCGGGAGTTTAGCCGCCTCGAGACTCTCAGCCGTTCGGAAGATTGTATACTCGTGCAGCTCGCTCGAGATCCGAGCGACCGTCTCCTTGAGCGCTTGTGTCTCGGCTGGCACCACTTGTTTCCGAAAGTGGGTGCTCCAAGCGCGGTCGACCGGGAGGATCCAGGGATCGTATTTGATGGAGAAAATTCTATTCTTCCACCCCTTGTTGTTCCCGGGCAGGCCTTTGATGGCGCACATGTCCGCCCGAGACTGCAGCATTAGAAACCCGCCTCCGTAGCTGCCCGGGAGAACTTTGACCTGGTAGATGTAGTTGAATAACTCCATCGTGCAGGCGGCTTCGTGCCGAGCGCATATCTGGGGAAAGCAGGCGATGATCCGGTGCGAGTTGGGGCAGATCTGAGCCAGGACGACCCGGTAGTATGCCAAGAAGGCCGTCAAGAGGGGGGGGGAAGGGAATGGCGATCGGGGCCATCAGGGAGTCGTAATGCATCCCGATCCACTTGCCCCGGTGCCGATCGATCACATTCCCTAACTTTCGGCTCGTGTCAAATTCCACCCGACCTCTGAGCCTTTCAGCAATCCTAGCCGCTTCGCCTTTGGTCAATCGGCTCATTTGCTGTTCGACATTCTCGCTGTTCAAGAATTCGAACTCCGTTGCTGCTGGTGCGCTTGGCCCAACTGAGTCTTCCTCGGCCGGCTCGGGAGTATTTTCCCGGTCGCCTCGTCGAGGAGCAGTTTCCGGGTGGTCCCCAACCACCCGGGTAGGCGTTTCCCTAACGCCTTCGGGCGGGGAGCCCTGTCTGCCTGATGAGGCTCCTTCTTCTTCCTCTTCGCCGGAACTCCCCGATCCGCTTGAGCTGGAGCTCGATGACCCAGAGGAGCTTGACGCGTTGTCTTGTTCGGAAGCCCGCTCGGGGGTTGGCGCCGGTCGGTGGATGACCTCGGGAGAGTAGGACATGATGTCCACCTCCTCGTCGCTGAGGTACTCGACCTCCTCGTCATAGTCCGCGATCGAGGCGTTCTGGCTGTCAGAGCCCGTCATTTCGATCTACCTAAAGGTCGGTCGGGGTTAGTAAGGGACTTGAGACGTCCGGGACAGTTAGTTGGCCTATCAGTTCTACTTATAAATGAAAGCGCAAAGTAAAGGGAGGGGTTGAGAACTTACCGAATGGAGGAACTTTGCGGTTGAAAGCTCGAAGGTTTCCTTGCTCGACTGCCTTGTTAAGGTGCTCTGCTCGGGGCTCTCTGAGAGTACCGACTGAAGCAAAAGAGTGAGGAAAGTTCAAATGAGGGCCTCAAGAGCCTATTTATAGGAGAGCATTTAGGCGGGAAACGAGCCCACTTGCTTGACACGACCCGCACTGGTTCCGAGGCGACGGTTGCAGTCGCAGAGGCCGGCAGTGGCCGACACGTGGCGAGGAGAGGAATGTCAGCTGGCAGGTCGGGTTTATGACCGACGGTTGAGCTTCTTCATCCCGTTCCGTTTTTTCCCGGACGGTCAAAAAGGCCCGGGCTGGGGGGCTCTTGGTAGGGAATATCCCGACCGACATAGCTTCACCACGACCGAGGTACCTTCGTCTTTTTCTCTTTCTCTTTGCAGGTAACAGGTCGGGCTCCTTGTGAAGAACCCGGTCGGGAGTTGCCCGACTGACAGTGTCGATCACCGAGCGGTAGCCCTTTGGCGAGAGAGCTGATAAAGGACACGTGGCGGCTCTCTACGACGACAGACAGGGCACCCGGGAGGACGACACGTGGAGGCTACGTGGAAAACATGCCGAACGGCCGGATTCTTGTCTCCGGCGCAGCGGCTATAAATACCCACAGTAGCTACAGTGTGGGGGACTTTTGGACGATCGATAGGTTGTTGTTAGAGAATCCCGACCGCAGTCAGTCGGTACTCAGAGCAACCAAGTAGATTGTACTTAGGGCCTCTACCGTGATCAATAAAGACATTTACTTGCTTTAATTGGTCTCGAGTTATTTCATATTGCTTACGTATAATTAGCAGTATCACACATATCTTATGACTAGGACTAAGAGAGTTCAAGGAGATGACCTTGTTCAGTGAGTGTGGAGAAGTTCTACAATCTGTATTGTCTTTCATCATCAACTGACAGTAGTAGTCCTGTAACCTGGTGGGAATGTGCCTGGTTCTCTCAGATCTTCTAGGTTGTACACAACTGGTATTTCCTTCTTGTGGAACTTGTCCCATGTCTGATTCACCATTATTGTCAGTGATCACATCAGTCTCATTAATGGTTGTCTGATCATTTGCTGTATATGGTGATGCAACATTAGAAATTTCCTGATCATTCTCATTAGCAGTAGCCCTTTCTGTGTCTGCTGGTGGCACAAACTCTTCTTCAATGGAAATGGGAACCAGAGGTAAGGAAGGATTGAATACTTCATCCTGAGGTGGCACAAAATCAGGTCTGATTCCTGCATTAGCTTTATTGAAAGGATAAATCTCTTCATAGAAGTGAACATCCCTGGAAATAAAAGTATGTTTGTCAATGATATCATAAAGTATGTAACCTTTTACATTTGCAGGGAACCCCAAGAATACACACTTCCTGGCCCTTGGCATCATCTTATTCCTTCCTTGTGAGGTAGTGGCAGCAAAACAAAGGCAACCAAAGGTTCTTAGTTGATCATAGTTCACCAATTCTCCAAATAGGACCTCATAAGGAGAGCTTCCATTATTAGTAGGGGTGGGCAATCTGTTGATAAGGTATGATGCATGTAGAACACACTGACCCCAGAATTCTATTGGTAAACCAGCCTGAAATCTTAGTGCCCTAGACACATTCAATACATGCTGATGTTTTCTCTCTACAATACCATTCTGTTGAGGGGTATCTACACAAGATTTTTGGTGTACAATCCCCTTTTCATTTAAAAAATTGCCCATAAGAAACTCACTCCCATTGTCTGTCCTTATTACTTTTATTTTTGCTGAAAACTGAGCCTCAATGTAGTAATAGAAGTTCTGAAATAGTGTTTTAACTTCAGACTTGTGTTTCATTAGGTGCAACCAAGTGAACCGGCTATGGTCATCAACAATAGTTAAAAAATAGTGTTCCCCTTTTGGGGAGGCAGCAGCAAATGGTCCCCACACATCCATATGAATTAAATCAAAGCAATTCTCAGCTCTAGTCACATTGATAGGAAAAGAATACCTTTTATGCTTGGCAAAATGACATATATCACAAGCAAAATCATGAGTTTTATTCAATTGAGTAGGCTTAGGCTTGATTCCATTCAGACAATGTATCTTATCTATAGGATAGTGCCCTAACCTACTGTGCCACAATTGTAAAGAAACACTGTTACATTGGCTACTAGATCTTTCATCAGAGTAAGCTTTCTCATCATAAGGAGCTTTCCTTCTTGTAGGAGGATTTTTGAGCAGGTACAGCCCCCCTTTTCTTCAGCAAAACCATCCATTATCCATATGGACCCTGAACATTGTAGAATTTAGCACTCATGACAATTTTACAGCTCCCTTGCTTTGTTAACTTGCTAGTGGATACAATGTTGAATGTAAATGAGGGAATGTATAACACATTCTCTAATAGTAGATTTAGGTGGAGTCTGATTTCTCCTATATGGGTAACTTCTACTGTTTCCCCATTTGGCAGCTTAACAGATATGTTGTGGGCTTTGCAATATTTTTCAAAATACTCTAGGGAGCAAGTGATGTGATCAGTTGCTCCTGAGTCTAAAATCCATATAGCAGAACAGTTCAAAATGGAATTAATAGAGGGGTTAAGGATAGACCTGCCTTCTTTTGCTTCTTGTGACACATTCATGAATTCTGGTCTCAAACCATGTCTGTTTACTGTGACAGCTGCATTGGTAGAAGCTTGATTGCCTTGATTTTGGTTCTGTAACAGAGATATCAGCCTTTGGAATTGATCATTAGACAACCCTATGTCACCAACTTGGTTCATTGACACACTTATTGCCTGTTGATTGTCTTGGCCTTGTTTATTTCTGGATTTGTACCCAGCTACCCAACCAGGAGGATACCCATGCTTTTTATAGCATTTCTCTATTGTGTGTCCAAGCATGTTGCATTATGTGCATTTTGGTATACTCTTTCCTCCATTAGTATTAAACTTCTTCTTGTTATGTGCATTTAAAGCTACCACAAAATTCTGATCATCTATGTTCTGACTGGAATTATCCTGAATGGCATTGGACTGCGGAATCTCATTCTTGTGACTAACTGATCCATTAAGCTTTCTTTCCAATTTCAAGGCCATATTTAGAACCTTTTCCAGTGTTGGAATAGGGTCCATGACCAATACTCCAGACTTTATAGTCTCAAATTCATCATTCAGGCTTTCCAAGAACCTAATGATCTGATCATCATGTCTATCCTTTTGTATCTTATTCATCAAACTACAAGAACATCTAGGAGTACATTCACACATTGGTATAGGCCTCATCGCATTTAACTGTTCCCACAGAGCATTACACTTTGTAAAGTATTCATTGATAGTCAGAGTACCTTGTTTAATTCTTGTAGATTTCGTTCTGGACTTCTGCAATCTTATGTGGATCCGCTTGTGAGTATCTTGCTTGAAGAGTCTTCCAGATGTCCTCTGCTATCTCAAAATACAGCACACTCTCTGCTATCGTTGAGTTGAGAGACTTCAAGATCCATGAGCATACTATGTCGTTGCATCTTTTCCAGACAGAGTACTTTGGATCTCTCACTCCTGGATTAGCAATCGCTCCATTCACAAAACCTAATTTGTTTTTCACTCCTAGGGCGATCTTCATGGACCTACTCCAGGAGGCATAATTGTTTTCGGAGAGGAGAGGTGAAACAAGCACCAAATTCGGATTCTCCGTAACATGGAGATAAAAAGGATCATCAAAGTCGTTGACTGGATGAACTGCATTCTGATTCGGAGCACCCTGGTTAATTGGAGATGTCTCGGCTTCCGTCGAGGTTCCTTCACGAGCTCCGGCGTTCCCTATGACGGCGGAGACGTAGCTGTGGCGGAGGAGCTCTGATACCATGTTGGAAGAGTTGAAACTCTGTAGATTATATTCAAAGCTAAGATGGAAAGTGAGAAGGTAGCAACTGACATTGATCACCATATTGTTCTTACACCCGAAAAAGGGAAAGAGAACAAAGCTTATATATGCAGGACTAATTGAAGACCTAGCAGTTATAACAGAAACAGTTATGACAGAAGGAAAATACAAGAATGCCCTTGGCATTGGTCCACACTGTATCATGCACTTCATCAGTAAAATATGAAAGTAAAACAAAATCATTACATGTCTCCAACAATATCATTATATTATTACCGACAGTTTTAGAGAAGAACTTGTATAAGTTAAAGTTGCTAATTACATTTTCTTTAGAATGATAAGAGGTAGGGCTGTCAAAATAGTCTGAAACCGGCTAGCCAACCCGAAATGCGACATGTCAAGAACACAAAACATCTTTCGCATCTTATCTCTAGTTCTTAAAGGTATATAAAATATTTTGAATGACTAAATTTACGACATGATAATACAATTGATAACTGTATTAAGTAAACTAAAATTGAAAATGTATGAGTAAATTACATATTTAACCATTAAAAGACAAAAATGTGATTATCCTATATAAAAATGCATAATCAATTTTTAAACAAAACCCACCACGCTTGGATTCAACATCTCTTGGCCAACATGACTGAACCGTAGAGGAAAAGAGCAATGGGGTGAGAGAGGCTCGAACTCTCGACCTCAGGATTACTCTAAGCTATGAGACCTACGCGCTAGCCAACTGCGCCACCACCCCATTATGAAATCTCAATCTATTATTTACTTTTATCATGTAGTTTTCAAACACATCCCTATTTCCGACCTTTTTTCTTTCTACTATTATTAACATTGTACTAAATACTAAATGATGTGGAGTAAAGCAGGAAAATGTAACAACAATAAACATAAGGAAATGTCTTTCTTTCCAAAATGAATTCCCCCTACACTCTTTCTCCTCATCATGATGTGTATTTCATGGGTTGGTGACTTGAATGTGTAAGTGAGAGAGGAGAGAGATAATATTGTGTAGTTGGGGTAAGTTTGGAGAAAAATGTGTAAAGTAGTCATTTTATCGTCCTTTTTCAATTAGGGTTGCCTGCAAGTCAGTAAGTTGGATTACAGTTCTATGAGAAAGCTGAGAAAAAAATAAATAAATTTTGGAGTAATGAGGCACCGTCCCCGTCCCCGTCTCCGTCTCCTGAAAATTTTCTCCATGTCGGGGACCGGCCAAATTGCCATCCCCAAGTGCAATGATGTATATTTACCAGATCAAAATTATTACAAACCACAAGATCGAACAAGATCAGTGGTGCATAATGATACACAGATTCACATGATAGCATTGGTTCATATTTGAAAGTAAACATATATATATATATATATATATATATATATATATATATATATATATATATATATATAGTTAGTTAGTTAGTTAGTTAGTTAGTTAGTTAGCTTAACATATTTGACCACTTTTAACTGTTTGACTTGGTTAAACAGTCAATGGGGGTGTTTGGTAAATAGATGTTAGTTGATTGGATTAGTGGGTTTGACTAGTTGATAGCAATAACTGATTGTAGAGAGATGTTTGGTAAACTAGCTGGTAACTTATTAAATGCAAAATCACTTTCGCAAAAAGTTAATCGAAAAAGATACTTTGAACAACTTTTTAAATTTTAGCATTTTGGAGCAATAAGCTATTACAAAAAAATTGATTAATCAAACACATATATTGACATTTTAACCAAAATTGGCTGATAAGCTAACTATATTACTAAACAAGGCCAATATAAGTATTTGATTAATTAGTTTTTTGTAATAGCTTATTGCTCCAAAATACTAAAATTTAAAAAGTTGTTCAATGTAGCTTTTTTTATCGACTTTTTTAAAAAGTCATTTTGCATAATTGCATGTAATCAGCTATCAGCTAACAGCTTATTTACCAAAAATCTTTTTACAATCAGCTAATATTATCAACTAGTCAAATACACTAACTCAATCAACTAACAGTTATTTACCAAATACCGCCTTCATCATTTCTGCCAATAACTAACGTTGCAAGCCGTGAAATATTCACCACAATTCAGCCATATAGCTATAGACTATAGGTAAGTAATTTCTGAGGTACAAATAATAAAGGGGTGGGGTGGGGGTTATCCGGTTAAGGGAGATTAGAAAAGGAAAGTAAGAATTGAAGGGCCAAAAATAGGAAATGAATGACAGAAACGAAAAATCCATTCCACGGGTTTAATTAAAAGTAAACCTCATAAACCAGCCTAAGACACTACAAATCCAGAAAGGAACATAACATATATACCTCACACAAACAACAAAAGGGTGAGATTCCTCTTCCTTCATTCCTTCCTTCCGTTCAACCTGGTATTATTCTACTTTTCTTTTCCTTTATCCCTCAATGTTTTGTTTAATAAGTCCCATTTCTTGTGCTATAATATAATTATTCTGATGTCAAAAGATTCAACAATAAATATACATATATATCTTCTATTTGGTTATTTTCAATTCTGGGTGTAATCTAGTTTTGTTTACTGAAATGTGGAATTAGTTCTAATTCTTGTTTTTTTTTTTTTTTTCTTTTCTTTATTCTTTGTGTCTTGTCGTTCCTTTGAAAAACACAAGTCCTCTGAATCCAATTTTCAAGAAACCTTCCCTAAAGCTTGGGTGTTTGGATATTCAAAATTGTTCCTTGTGCTATTAAAGCTTTTTGTTGCTGTTATACCATTAAAAAACTGGGTAAGAATAAGATAGAGAAGAACACAACTTAATTCTGATCTTCCTTGAGGTCATCAAAAGTCATTTTGTTGTGCATTATATTCACATTGACAATGTTTTAACCAAAAATTGATGAGATGAGATGATATGGCAGGCAGATATAAAGAAGCAGCAGGTGAGATGGATGATGCGGAAGGTTCAAGATATTGGTGTTATCATTGTTGTGAGGTGGTGAATCCAATGATGGAGATGGAGGTGGAGATGGAGTCGGAGGGAGGAGTAGAATGCCCCATATGTGGGAATGGCTTTGTCGAGGAAATGGAACCTGCAACTGCCCCTCCTGCCAACCCCTTTGATGATTCTGATCGTGCACTCGCTCTTTGGGCACCAATCTTGCTTGGAATGATGAGCAGCAACGCCCGTCACATGTTCAGGCGCTTGGAATTGGAACACAACAATAGCAGCAATGGCGGGAATAATGAGAGTGAGGGCGAGGGGGAGGTAGATCGTGAGCTGGAGTCTCTAATTCGTACGAGGAGGAGCATGGCCAGACTTGTGGAGCTGCTGCAAAGCATTCGAGCTGGACTTTTATCCGAGAATTCTCAAGTTGAAAGAGGGAGGGAGCGAACGATAGTGATAAATCCCTTCAACCAAACCATCATTGTTCAGGGCTCTTCTGATTCCAATCCCAATCCCAATCCCAACCCTCCTCCTCCTACTCCTCCTCCTCCGGGGAGCCAAGCTGTAGGCGCCTTGGGTAATTACTTCATTGGCCCTAGTTTAGAAATGCTTCTGCAGCATTTGGCCGAAAATGATCCAAACAGGTATGGAACACCGCCAGCCCAGAAAGGGACCGTGGAGGCTCTGCCAATGGTGAAGGTCGAGGACGATGCATCACAATGTTCCGTTTGCTTGGAAGACTTTGAAATCGAGGCCGAAGCTAAGGAGATGCCGTGTAAGCACAGGTTCCACAGCGGCTGCATCTTGCCGTGGCTTCAGCTACACAATTCTTGTCCGGTCTGTAGGTACCAGCTGCCTCCTGATGAACACAACAATGCTGAGCAGCCTCAAGGCAGTAGTAGAAATGCACCAATTCCATGGCCAATTGGTACTCGACTTCTTTCATCCTCAACCCCACCACCTTCCCAATCTAACAATGCTTATGCCTTTTCCTCCTCATCAGCAAATGCTAGCCACACTACTCATACACACGATAATTAAATTTGAGCAATTGTTACTTATACCATGGACCAGGAGGGTTCAAAAATTATGTGTCTGCAATTAACACATTATGTGCTTACAATCTCAATATCATATGATAATTACAGACACATAACATGATAACTGAAAGTTATTTTTGGACCAGGGTCCACCGAGTTTCTAGTCCATGGTATAATTTGCATGATGTTGGCTGGGCTGCTCATGCTTATGTACAGAATTAGATGGTATGCTGTGATCTTGCAAAATCAGATTTTCAGAAGACCTGAAGAAACCTCATTTGCAGGAATTTTATATTAATGTATCTGTTAGCAAAATTTTCTATACCAAACATGCTGTTTACTGCAATAGCTAATATGAAGCAGTAGTAATACAATCAGCAGATGTTAAAATAAACTTAAAAACTTTGTTAATAAAAGATAACTCCTCTTATAACAATTCCAATTAAAAAGATCATCACTCCAGCTTTGCAAGATGGGAAAATTGTGCTGGGGGAGTTGCAAAATAAAAGTAAAAGAGAAGCAAGGCAAGCAAGCCATAACTGACCTACCCGATGAGCAAAAATAGATAAGCGGCATTTCAGTATCTGATACCCATACCCTTTTGATTTCTGCTACCAAACAAGGTTCGTGATTTTTACTTAACCGTCACAATCTTGATCACACAAGCAGTTCCAATACGATGCAGAACAACAGCTGCATCTCCTGCCTTGCATAGCCCTTTTGCTTTGGCATGTTCTAGGGAAAATTCAAGTGCTTCCTCTGTTGACTCTTCATCGGATGCCCTTGCAGATCCTGCGCACAGAACAGGAACCAATCCCCTGAAGATAAGGCTATGCCTTGCTGGAGTCTCATCACTACAAGACCAGTCAAATGAGTCGGTCTTGATCTCAGGGACAACGACAGACAATATTGGCATTCCAGGCCTGTATTTGGCCACCAGTTTGGCAGTACTTCCTCCTCTGGTTAGAACAAGGATAAGAGCTGCTTTTGCAGAGTTTGCTGTTCGGACAGCAGAAGATGCAAGACTCTCTAGTGGGCTCATAGGAACTGGTGCATTTAACATTATCCTTTTGAATACATCTCCATAATCAATTGTGCTTTCTGCTTCCACGCAGATTCTGGCCATGGTCCTCACGGCAAGTTCTGGATAAGCTCCAGCAGCTGTTTCACCACTAAGCATTACACAGTCTGTCCCATCAAGAACAGCATTCGCAACATCTGTTGCTTCTGCACGAGTTGGCCTTGGAGACTTGATCATAGATTCCAACATTTGTGTGGCTGTGACAACAGGCTTCCCTTGGATGTTGCACTTGTAAATCATTACCTTCTGAGCTAAAAATATCTTCTCAATTGGAATTTCCATACCCAGGTCACCTCTTGCCACCATAAATGCATCAGACTTGGCAAGAATATCATCAAAATTTGCTACACCTTCTTGGTTTTCAACCTAAAACAAGCAACCATTTTGTGTCAATGCAGTATTAGACCAGCAAAGCAAAATATACTGCCAGAAAAAAGTAATAAAAAAAATGGAGACTTTTTCTGCAGAGTAATTAAACAAAAAGGGAAAATAAAGTCATATCCCATCTCTAAGTTTATAACTCTTATGGTGGTTTATAGCACCATTACCTACCAACAAATCAAATTAACAACTCTGAAAATGCCCAAAATAATTGAGAAAATCAGAAGACTTCGTGGAAGTAAACCTTTGACATAAGGAGGATTCTCTTTGCATGATCACCAAGCACCTTTCGGACCTCCACCAAATCTGAACCCTTGCGAACAAAGGACAAGGCAATCATGTCAATATTATTAGGGACCCCCCACTTTAAAATATCATCCTTGTCTTTATCTGTCAATGTTGGAAGATCAACAATAACCCCAGGGAGATTGACGTTCTTTCTCTCACCAAGAACAGCAGTGTTCTCACAGCGGCAGCGCACCAAACCGTTCTCTTTGTCACATGACAGGACAGTAAAGGAGATTGTGCCATCTGAACACAGTATAACGCTTTGTGGCTTAACATCCTCGGCCAACTTTTTGTAGCTCATGCAGATCATATTCTCATCACCCTTGATGCTGTAATCAGTGGAGATTGTAATCTCTTGATCTTGTTTCAGTTGAACGGGCTTGGCATCTTTCAAAAACCCAGTACGAATTTCTGGACCCTGCCGCAAACAAAAAAGGGGTCATAACACCTCAAAACAACACAAAATGTTAAATGTGACACCACTCATACTATTACAAGACAACCAGTACATCCAGATCATCCACTGCAAACAATCAGTCCTCATCAAGCAAACTAAATCTTCCCTAATATCTATTTACAATCAAAATCACCCTATAAAGATTTTCATGCAGAATGGTTTTTAACGGAAAGGAAGAAATGGGATATACAAAAAAGTTATAGAATGTGGCATGATCAACTGCAACTCTTATAGATTAAAGGACACATATAAGAACCTTTTGGCCTGCTTTTCAAGCAAGAATAAGCATTCAGCAAAAGATTGCACTGAGGAATGTCTGTGGAAACTTGCACTCACTAGTAGTAAAGATAGGACCTGCTTTTGCTTTTGAGCTATGGCCATCAGTTCATTGTTGTTCAAGGTCAGAGAAATTGGGCATTCTAGTGTAACATGTACTTTTAAAGAAAAACAATCTAAGGGTTAAGGTGGTTATATAAGTATATAACAAGTGAAAAAGTCAATTCTATACCAAAAGTCGCATCTATGTCAATCATTGTCAAATTCAATATGGTAATAAGGGCTCAGTGAGTGAAATTGAAGGCAATTTTGTGCAATTCACTCATCAACCCAAAAGAAATGCATTATCAATACTTTCAAATTTCAATTATACAAGGAGAAAAAAAAAAAGAAGGTAAAGTTTCTATAAACCAACCCAACCCACCCTCCATGTTTTCTATACCAAGCCCGCATGGGCAACTCAATTGGGCACATGGGTGAAATTTGGGAACAATGACCCGGGATCGAGGGATCGAGTCTCACCAGCGATGCAATGTGGGAGCAACCTCTCAAAGTGAAGGAGACTCCTTGTGCGTAGTAAGCAAAGGTCTAGCCTCGTGTTCAGCTGAGTTACCATGATTTACGCCGGGGCGTAGGGGTTGGGGATTCAACCATTTCGGAACAATGGTTTCTATACCAAGCACAACCACAACCACAAATAAACCCGGAAAAGACTTCAAGAATAAATATGAAAGCAAACAATGAAAATGTATATGCGTGACAAGCAGCCAACGGAAAATAAACTTAAGATAAGATCGTGATCGGCACAGTTCAGCAAGTGGACAGGTGAAACGCAATCAATAAGTCGGACAAAATATCAAACACTTAATAGCATAAACGTACTACTAACTACAGATCCATGCAATCATTGGCGTGCATATATATACATCAAAGCAGACAGGTAAAATCATGAAATAGATGTACGAAGAATATAAAGATATAGCAGGTATACCTTGGTGTCGAGCATGACAGCGCAGAGAATACCGGTATTCTCCATGGCCTGGCGGAGATTGTTGAGGGTCTCCTGGTGGTACTCGTGAGATCCATGGGAGAAATTGAATCGGGCGACGTTCATGCCGGCCCGTAGAAGCTTCTCGACCATGGGCACCGCGCGGGAAGCCGGCCCAAGAGTGCAGACAATTTTCGTCTTGGGACGCTTCTCGGCGCCGGCGCCGTTATCCATGTTCGCAACCGTCATTTCTTTTTATCTCCGGTCCGGTGGATCAAACAAACACTTAATCGCCGATTGAATCAGAGTGTGTATATGTATATATATATAATATAAATGGAGAGTACGTAAAAATAATATATAAATAATGGAATAATAATAATAATAATAATAAATAAATAAATAAAAATTGAGAAGTACAGCGGAGAGAGAGAGAGAAAGGTGTGAAAAGAGTTCTATTACATGAACTCTCAAATTCTACTCCCTCATTTGTACTCCCTAATGTGGCAAGTCAGGATTGGTTATTTTCAACATGTGGGTCCACAGAAAAGTGTCTACATCAAGAACATGTGAGAGGGAGTACAAGTTTGGAGTATAAAGTGGGAGTACACCTAGTATTTTCCGTGTGAAAATGTGGAACTGTGGAAGACAACGGCGAAGGAAATGGGACAGAGACCGGCGGCTGCTTGAAACTTTCTTTTTCCCTCTATTTTAATTTATAAAAATAAATAAATAAAAAGACTAAGCACTCTAGAAAACGAGTCTATGATTATATTGCCTGGATAGTTTATCTCATTGGTTCAATAGACAATATTTGAAAAAAGAGATTAAGGTTCAAATTTAGGTAGCGATAGTATGGAGATTATGTCCAAAATGAACACATCCGTACTGATATTTGGCCAATCATTAAGGTAACGTGAAATCCTCCCAAATGCTCTATCATGTTAGATGCAATGCTCTATCATGTTAGATGCAATGCTCTATCAGGTTAGATGTAATAAGCTATAAATTATACTATTTGGTAAAATATTGAGAGTTAACATAATACTTTATTTTAAAACGTTACTTTTAAGTAGCTTTTTAAAATAAGCTAATAGTTATTAGCTTTTTAAATTTTTACTTTTTAAGCTAGATATATTAAACAAGTCATTATGAAAACAATAAATTTTAGATTTAGTCATTTAATTATCACCATTTGATTTAATCATTAACTTTTAAATCTATCAAATGTAGTAATGCAATATTGAATCCTTTTCAAATTTATTTTTCAGGACCAAATCCTTTACAATTTTAATCCACTATAAACTTTTCATTGTGTGAACGGTTAATATTGAAGGTGAAATTGAACTACTAAAATAAAAATAAAAAAAAAAACTAGAATTTTATTTTTCGCGTGTAAAAAACGATTGACTCAATTGTCATAAATTTTTAATTTTTCCTTCAGTGTTACGATTCACGCAGAGAAAAACTAACAATGAATTATAATTAAAAATAATTTAATACTTAATTATTAAATTTAATAACTTGATTAAATTAAAAATAAATAATAATTAGAAGAAATTCAGACTTAACTCATATTTAAAAAATAATAATAATATATCAATTACATTAAATATAATGTGTTAGGTTAAATATGAGAATAAAAATGGAATTGAAGGGTAAAATTGGAGTTTTTAGTAGTGAAAGCAGCAGTTGTTATATTATAGACCGCGGTGCATAATCGATTATGCACCGCGGCCCATATACGGCGCCGTTTCTTTAAGTAAAGAAACGGCCCGTCGTTAGAGTTAACGGAGTCCGTTTGTTTGGTGTATTAAACACCAACTGACACTACAGTATATTTAAACCGACACTGCAGTTATATCAAAATGATACTGTAGTTATAGTGAAATGAAACTGCAGTGTATATAAACTGAAACTGAATAACATTTCACATATTTGAGTGTATATTATACAATGAAGCTGTAATTATATCAAAATGATCATGTAGTTGTGTTTTAATAAAACTATAGTGTATATAAAATAAAATTAAATAACATTTTCACATATTTGAGTCTATAAATATCGAATGAAACTATAGTTATATCGAAATGAAACTGTAGTTGTGTTCAACTGAAACTGCAGTATATACAAAATGACACTGAATAACAGAGTTACTTTTTGTAAAAGGGTGCGAAACGGCGTTAATTTTCATTTTAAAAAAAAAAGACGCGCGGTGCATAATCGATTATGCACCGCGGTGCATAATATAATTTGCCGAAAGCAGGGGGCAAGGACGGTGGAACTCAAAAGCATGATTTGTGTGGGTTCGGTACATATAAAACTATGGGTAAATTGGGGGTTGTGATTGCCAAACTATGGGTAAATTGGGGGTTGTGATTAAGTGCAATCGTTATGCTATGAAACTGTGTAAGGTGAACATGATTCTATGTTTATAATTACTAAACTATAGATTTATAATTATAAAACTATATATTTATAATTTTTGAATTTCATATTCAGAATTATTGAATTCTATATTCACAATTTCAGAATTCTATGTTCATAATTACTCCACTATATATTCATAATTATAAGATTATATATTCATAATTTTTGAACATCATATTCACAATTATTGAATCTCTATATTCATAAGTATAGAATTATATGTTCATAATTATGTTCACAACTCTATGTTCATAATTATAGAACTATATGTTCATACTTTTTGAAATATATATTCATAATTATGAACAGTTCACGAACTGTGTCCACATTACAAGTGGACATAGTTCCACGGCCTAATTTGCCGATTAAGATTTAATCCTTAATTTTAAATATGAAGTAATTTTAAATTTTCAGATTAACTATTCTTATTAATAGAGATGTTTATAATTCAGCGATAAAATTAATTATTGTGCCTAAATAAAAAGAGTAAACTCTGTTGGCGGCCGCCTTACCTTCGTTTCCACTTTCCACAAACCAAACTCAACAGTACGACACAGTTTATGGACACTGGAAAAGTGCATTGGTCAGTCTTTCATTCAACCTGCTCAAATACCATGGGATAACACACTTGTTTGCATGTTACCATTGACCAATTGATGCCCAAATTCTGGGTAATTGGTTTAGGTGCATTATTCCTCTTGTATCAAGAGAAAAATGTATTGTTATAAATTTTTTATATAAAGTATTTTAAATTTTAAAGTGGAAAATTAGAGAACCCTTGAATACATTTTTAGTATTTGTATAGTGTCAACCGGTGGCAGAGCCAGAAATTTCATCAAGTAGAGATGAAAGATTAAAATAAATGATATATTTTGGGCAAAACAATTAATCATGCAAGGAGATTCAACCTTTGACCTCTACTACAACACATACATATATACTTAACCATATGAGCACTTTATCTTTGAGTAATATATATCTATATTATTTAATTATATTTAAACATTTACTATATATATTCAAGGGGAGTTTTTTTTTTTTTCTCCCACAAAAAAAAGGAGTTTTTTTCACTTTTGGTCCCACGACTATAGTGACACTATCAGAAGTGTCACTATAGTTGCGGATTCTGATAGTGCCACTATCAGAAGTGGAGAAGCTCATCGGAGAAGAAATCATCGCCGGAAATAGAGAGAAGCTCATCGGAGAAGAAAGAAAAGATGAGTAAAATGATTAAATTATCCTCATTATTTGATCTATTAAATTTTTCCAGTGAGATTTGGCCAGCAATTTGACCGGCGTGACCAAAATTGATAGAAATTGCATAATCAAGATACTAAATTAACATTTTTAAAAGTCAAATGTTACAATTAACACAACTCCAATAGTCATGGCCCAAAATTGAAATTTTCTCTATATAATATAAACTAGTAACGGAAATATAATAATGGAATCTTAATATTACAACGGTTACAAACGTTAAGTAATAAAGAGTCATAATGCATGTCTATATAATTATATACTTATAACACTTCTCTTTAGACATTATCTTACTATAATCATGCCTCATTACAAACTCGCTAGAAAAGTCTCATGGGAAAACGTAGACGAGAAAAGAGTACACGATATATGGGTACGTAATTCATGTATTGTTTCGGTTGACTCATTAAAAACCTTACCCTAAGAAACAATGTGGGAAAAGACTTAGTTGAGAGAACAATAGTACGTACAATCATAAGCCTTCAGAGCATAATCTACAGAATTTTAGGGTTTGTCTATTTAAATATTTATTTGCAACTTTCCCCTTTAATTTTGACATTATTTTATCATACTCATGCCTCGTTAAAAACCACACTAAAAAAATCAATGGAAAAAAAAAACTAGTGAGGAAAAGAGTACATGATATGTATGCATTCATGTGTTGCAAGGTACAAATATTGGTCTTTAAGATCCAATCTTAAGGATTATTCAAGTCCAATCTTTAAGGTTGATTCAAGTCCAATTTTTAGGATTGATTCAAGTAAAGGTCATTCCCCCTTGAAGATAACAATCTTCAACGTCTACATGTTCTAATATAATAATAAAAACATTGTTTCAAAAAGAGTGTAGAATATGGATATGGTACAATCTTCAAGATTGTCACTAGAGTTAACATTCTGTATAATAATCTCGTGACTCTTCTAGAACTCACGTGAGTTGAATATTGACGTTATATATTTTTTTCAAATATTCTTAAACATACTACCTATTTATTATTTGTACAACACAAGCTTTATTGTCCTCACATAGAACGATGAGGTAAAACAAAAAATTATCAGTTTGGGACTTGGCATCATCGGGATAAAATAAAATACGGAGTAACAAGTACCCAAATAGCCCATGAAAACCATATATTGGTTAGCCATGACCACGGTTACGATTACGGTTCGGTTCTAGTTCAAAACCACCGGTTCCAATTCCGGAAATGGACGAACCAGTGGTTCTGGTTTGAACTGACGGTTCTAGTTCTTGAATCGGTGGTTCTGATACGGTTCAGGTTTGAACCGATGATTCAAATTGTGAATTATTTTTATTTTTTTTAATTTTATGTTTTGTTTTAAAATTGTCCAAATGCAAGTATTCAATGATTAATTTTTTTCATCTATAATTTTTTAAAGATCAATATATCGAATATTTTGGACTTGCACTTAACTTTACCAAGATTAAGTTGCATACGTATCTTATTGAAACTTCAATAAGAATCAAAGCCTACGTAGTTCTATTACCTTTTTTTGTTGTCCTTTTTCTTTTTTTAAGAGTCAGTTTGTTCCTCTTCGATTGTAGTGGTAATTGCATCATCAGAACAAAAATCATTGATGATATTTGATTTATTGTTTTCTTGTTGTCTAAGTTTTGCCAATCCCCAAACGCGCAAACTTGAATTTCGATTGATTGTGGCGTCATTCTTGAACAAGTCTTGTCCAAGATTTTTCAACTTGCACTGAATTCCTTCTCTACTACCACAATAGAAGCAGGAGTTCCAATTTATTATTATTATTATTATTATTATTATTATTATTATTATTATTATTATTATTATTATTATTATTATTATTATTATTATTATTTGCAATAATAGATAAAATAGGAAAAAAAAAATTTCAATGTCTTTCCACCTAGGGGTGTGCAAAATAGACGAACACGACAGGTCCAACCGAATCGTTTGGCCAAAACGATGCATCTGACTCGAACCGGCATCCGACTTTAATAAACCGAACTAATGCAGCCATTTTAACGGTTTAAGATAATCAGGTAGTGTGTATGGATTCCCCACTCGAACCGCCCGAATATTCGATGAAGCCTAGGGTTACATATGTTATGCACTAAACGGTGTCATGTCCATTGTGTATATATACGAACATTTCTATGTTCTATCCTTTAGGGTTTCTCATTTCACTCCGAGACTGCTGCGCAGTATTCACTCTTCACTCTCTCATTCTCTCTCAGTTATCGCCATAGGGTTTCTCAGATCTCACTTCTCAGTTTTGAGTTCTCCCATTCTATGAGTTCTGAGTAGTGAGTTCTCTCAATCTTTGAGAGTTTGAGACTCCAAATATCTGATAATCCAATAGTCCAGTGGAAGCCTTTTCTCTAATTCTCTATTTCTGTCTTGAGTTCTCACTTCTCTAAGTTCTCTCTATGAGTTTGTGTCTGTGACTTCGTCTCTGAGTTCTCTCAATCTCTGAGACTCTAATAGTCCGGTGGAAGCTTTTTCTCTGATTCTCTCTTCGATATTCTCTGAGTCATTGAGTCTTAACCGTTTTGGCGTTCTTTCCGAATCAATGAGTCTCTTCATTTCTTGACTCTTGAGTCTTGATTCTTGACTCTCTGTGAGTCTGTGGTGGAAGCCTGAACCCTTGTTGAGTTGTTGACTGACTCACTGGTGGACGCCTGGATGGTGCTCTCAAACTGGTGGTGACTGGTGACGGTGATTTGTTTGCAGATTGTTTGAAGCCTGAAGACCCTTGTTCTTCGGAGAAATTGTGTGAGAAAAGAAGTAAATCGCCAACCCTAGTTATTTTAATTTTTTATTTATTCATTATAATTTGAATTATGTGATATAATCTCTAAGATTCTGGGTTGTGAACTTGTGATAATGTGATATATTCGAAATTTCTGAAAATCTTATTGTGAATGGAAGCACAGTCCTACTGAAAATCTTATTTATTTACTTTTATACATTGTGAGTATGTGAAATACTGAAAATATGAAAAATGTTTTGGTGGAAGCACTGAATGATGATCTTTGATCTATGTTGTCTTTCTTGTTTATGGATTGAGGACCCTTAAATATAATGTTAGAGGATATAATGATATATGGCCTTTGAAATGTGGAAGCTGATTGTGTGAATGCATGATAAGTGCCTAATTGTTTATGTGTTGTCCCTATGATGAGCATTTAGAGATGAGATACCTTTGTTGTCTTTGATAGTTTGATGAATTCCTGATGGAATTGTGTTGCATTTCTTAGTGCTACACTGTTAAGTGTTAAATGTTAATATGTGTATCAGTGTATGCCAACTGTGAGTCTGTGATTTTGTAAAAAATATGTGAAGGCTGATTGTTGACTTTTTGAGATTCTGTATTATGTTTCCCATGTCCTACTATGTGTACTGATAATGTTCCACACTTTTTTAGATGGAAAATATTAGTATGCCTAGTACTGGCTATGAACCTACCAATTCTTCTGCTCAAGGAGCAATAGTGGTGGAAGCCCAAACTGTTGACAAAAATACTCAACAGAATGTGCTACCTACTACTAAAGTTCTTGTAAAGAAAAGGAAACAGGTTGATGCCAGATCAAGAGTTTGGGATCATTTTCAAAAGATTTATGATAGTAATGATGTTACTATACAAGCAAAGTGCATCTATTGTGTAAAGTTATATCAATATGAATAAAAAAGACATGGTACTTCATCCTTAAAGAACCACATGCTTAGCTGTATGAAAAACGTAACCCTCACTCTAAAGATACTAGGCAGTCCCTTCTGACATTTCAAGCTATTGATAGCATTGATGCATCTGAACGAACTGTGGGAGAGTTGGGGACAAGGGTATTTAATCAAGAAACCATTAGGAGAGCCCTGGTAGAAATGATCATAATAGATGAACTTCCCTTTATATTTGTTGAGGGGCAAGTGTTTAAGAGGTTCATTGCAGTGGCTTGTCCTAGGTTTAAAATTCAATCTAGGTGGATAATCAGTAGGGACATCCATATCATTTATGAAGAAGAAAAACTGAACTTAAAGTGCTTGTTTAGGGGAAACACTCAAAGAGTCAGTATTACAACTGACTCTTGAACATCTACTCAAAGAATTAACTACATGGTAGTAACTGCACACTTTATAGATGAAGAGTGGAAGTTGCATAATTTTTTTATTATCTCTTTTGTCCCTGTTACATCACATAAGGGTGAGTATATTGCAAAAGCACTTGAAAGTTGTTTGCTAGAGTGGGGGCTGAGGAATGTGTTTACTGTGACAGTAGATAATGCTTATCCAAATAATACTGCACTTGATTTTTTTAAAAAGGAAAGTGTTGTCTTGGGGACCATCTAGTGTGAAGAGTAAGTATCTTCACATGAGATGCATTGTCCATATTCTGAACTTGGTGGTTCAAGATGGTCTAAGTGTTGTTAGATATGTTAGAAACTCACCTGCTTGGTTGAAGAAATTTAGGGATTTGACAGGGTTAATTGTAATTGAGCAAAAATCATCCTTGTGTCTTAATGTGCCAACAAGGTGGAATTCCACCTATTTGATGTTTACCAGAAAGTGTTTGAAGAGTATGAATACAGTGATAACTCTTTTAAATTTGATCTGGGTGATTCTATTCCTAATTTTCTGGATTGGGAGTCCGTGAACAACTTGGTTAAATTTTTGAAATGTTTATATGATATGACTATCAGAATTTCAGGGTCCTTATATGTGACAACTAACACCTTTTTCTTTGAAATATCTGATATGTAGGATTAGAGAATGGATTTCATTCAGTAACTGAATCAGAATAGATTACAAAGTATATCACTACAAGGACTCTAACTAACCCTAACAAATAGAACAAGGCTAGCTATCTAAATGTCTACCACGTAATACAAGACTATATATTATACAATGATAATAAGATGAAATAATATCTATACTAACACACCCCCTCAAGCACAAGGTACCAGCGATGCAACATTGAGCTTGTCCCGTAGAGCAGCAAACCGCGGTGATGGCAGAGGTTTGGTGAATATATCGGCTAGCTGATAAGTAGTAGACACATAATTTACAACGAAGTCCCTTGAGGCGACTTTATCATGGACGAAATGATAGTCGATCTCCAAATGCTTAGTGCACGCATGAAAAACAAGATTAGAACAAAGATACGTAGCCTCGAGGTTATCACACCACAACGTTGCGGGATCACCAGAGTGCAGCCCGAGCTCCCGAAGTAAAGATACGACCCAGGTGGCTTCAGCGGACACATCGGCTAACGCCTTGTACTCAGCTTCAGTCGACGATCGGGCCACAGTGCGCTGTTTCTTGGACAGCCATGATATAAGATTCGAACCCAGATAGACAACAAACCCGCTTGTATTCTTCCTGTCAATAGGGCAACCAGCCCAGTCAGAGTCCGAATAGGCATGAATGGAGGTAGACGACGACGGCGTGAGTCGCAACCCGTAGTCTAGGGTTCCTTTAATGTAGCGGAGAACTCGTTTAACCAAATTCCAGTGGTCAACTGTCGGTGAGTGCATAAATTGACACAGGCGATTCACGGCATAAGCTAGATCAGGCCTCGTGATGGTCAAGAATTGCAAGGCTCCGACAATGCGCCGGTATTGAGTTGGATTATCATAAGGCGTGTCAAACGGTGTGACTACCTTAGTGACAGCGGCAGGAGTGGCAAGAGGTTTGCTGTCAACCATGCCTGAGCGGCCTAGGAGATCTGTCATGTATCGACGTTGCGACAGCAGTAGACCATCGCCTGTTTCAACCGTCTCAATACCCAAAAAGAAGCCGGGTGTACCCAAGTCACGAATCTTGAATGCCGTAGACAGTTGTTGAAGGAACACACGAGACTCTCCTGCAGTGTAATAAAACGAAGAGACATCAGTCTTGGAAGACCGGAAGCCTGCAGATAATAAAAAGTCATGAAGCCGTTTGAACCAGACTCTAGGTGCATGATTTAGTCCATATAAGGACTGTTGTAGATGACAGACGTGGTCAGGGGTCGTGGGATCTTCATATCCCGGGGGCTGCTTCATGTAGACCGTCTCAGCTAGATGCCCATTAAGAAAGGCATTATGAACATCTAACTGCCGGAGAGTCCAACTATTAAACACAGCTAAGGAGAAAAGCATTCTAACCATGGTCGGCTTGACCACCGGACTGAAGGTGTCAAAGAAGTCCTCCCCTGCGACTTGATTGAAGCCTTTTGCAACCAATCGAGCTTTATAGCGCTCTACCGAGCCGTCGACAGTGCGCTTAGTGCGAAACACCCACTTGCACGCAATTATATTCATATGTGGTTCCGGAGAAACCAGATGCCAAGTGTGATTATGGAGTAAAGCATTAAACTCCTGATCCATAGCCTCACGCCAGTGGGAGTGCCCTACTGCTTGTGAATAACAAGTGGGGTCTGAAACGGCAGTCAGCGCATGAAAGGGCTCATTCGAGCCTTTTGTCATGTGCCGTAGTCGCATACCATGATCACGACCTTGAGGCTGGACACGAGCCTTGCGGATTTTAGCCGGGGTAGTGTGCGTAATTGCCAGTTGCGGTGGTGCGCGGGCCAGTGGCTCGGGTTCACCATCCGATGCTATAGGATGACCTGGTTCCGGCGGATGATTAGTTGGAACTGACGGACCATCCGACGCAATAGGCACAACAGCCCATGGTATGTCAGGTTGTGACTGTTCCTGTTGCAAACACGCTGTTGAAAAGGGAAAAACATTTTCATCAAAACGGACATGACGACAGATATATGTTTTTCCACCAGTTAAGTCAATGCATCTGTATCCCATAAAGGACACGAGGTAACCTAGGAAGACACACGGGGTGGAGCGGTACTCAATCTTGTGCCTATTGTATGGGCGCAGATATGGGAAACACCGACACCCGAAGACACGGAGAAAAGTATATAGTGAAGTGACTTTGAATAGGGGACTGTATGGACTTTCATAGTGTATGGCTGATGAGGGTAAGTAATTGATTAAACATGTAGTTGTCTCGAAAGCACAATCCCAATATTGATGTGGTACTTTACCTTCGGCGAGTAAAGCAAGGCCCGTTTCAACAATATGTCGATTACGACGCTCCACTCGTCCGTTTTGCTCATGCGTATAGGCACAGGACTGACGATGATTAATGCCTAGGGATTGAAATATAGCATGTAACTTGCGATACTCACCCCCTAGATCCGACTGGATCGACTTAATAGACCGCCCAAACTGGCGTTCAACTAACACACGAAACGACTAAAAAATTTTATAAATATCCGATTTTACCCGTAATGGATAAAACCAGGTAAACCGGGAATAACCATCTACACACAGGCAAAAATAGCGAAAGCCACTAATAGATGATACAGGGGAAGGACCCCAAATATCAGTATATATCAGGTCTAGTACATTTTTGCTAGAATGTGGCACACTATCTAATTTAAAACGCGATGATTTTCCAAAGTGGCACGAGGCGCGGGACTCAATTGGCGAAACTTTATTGGAATTGACCGGGCAATTTTGTAGAATTTTATTCAGGACATATTTGTGCGGGTGACCAAGACTTTGATGCCAAACGGTAGGGGTTGTCCGGGAACTGACGAATGCGAAACTGGACTTTGACACCAGAAGCTTGTAAAGACCGCCTGTAGCAGGACCACTTTGGTTGTGGAATCCTTCACAATAAAACACGAATCATGAAACTCAAAATAAACTTTGTTATCAACAACAAATTTATACACATACAATAATGGAACCGAGAGACTCGGGACATGTAATATATCATTTAAAGAGAGGGGTTTTGACACAGATGGGATTGATGCACGACCAACTCGCAAAATAGCCAAACCTGCGCCATTACCCACACGAAGCACGTCCGAACCGCCATATTCCTCCGAGTGCCCCATCATATTCGCGTCGGGCGTGGCATGCGCGGTGGCCCCGGTGTCCGGATACCACCCGTCGCTCGGAGTCTGTACAAATGCCGTCGGAACATATGCTGGAACAACCATGTGGGCTTGAGGTGGGGGCTGCGGCTGGTACCTCTTATAGCAGTACATGGCGGAGTGTCCGTGCGAACGGCATATTTGACATCTCGGGCCTCCGCAGCCGCCGCGACCACCACGATCTTGTCCGCCGCGACGACCGCCACCACGTCCCGACTGCTGCGACTGTTGCTCGCCACCAGACGATCCACGCGCGGGACCTGCAAAGAAAGCCGAATGCGAGGCAATGGAGTCTCCGGCCGGATAATCGTCCACAAGGATGAACTCATGGGCATGTAGATAGTCCGACAAGTGCAACAGTGTCACCGCATTCCCGGAGATGAAGGACGCCGCCAGAGCCTTCAGTTCTGGTCGAAGCCCACGGATGACGTACAGGTTTTACTCCATGAGGGAAAGCAGCCGGCCAGCTTGGATTAGAGACTCGACAAGCACCCCCGCACGCCCTAGGTACTCGGCAGTCGTGGAGTTTCCCAGTCGAAGCATCTGAAACTGCCCGAGGAGATTAAGACAGCGAGCTTGGTTGGAGGAACCAAGAGCAGACGTGATGGATTCCCAGATCGCCGCCGAGGTGGTCCGTCTGAGTGCAAGGTACAAGACCTCATCCGACATGGATGAGATAAAGAGTGACAGAATCAATTGATCCTGCTTCACCCAAGCGCGATACTCCGGATTGGGGATGACACTCGTCGTGGTGATGCCCGTCGACGAGCCCTCAGAGGTGGGAGCAGCAGCGATTGTCTTCGGTGGACACGGGAGAGTCCCATTCACGTAGCCAAGAAGTTCCTGACCCCGGAGAAAGGGAACCAGCTTGCGCGCGCCATAACAGAAAATTACGGGATGTGAGCTTCATTGTCACATAGTGGTGTGCGCCGGCAAGAGAGGGACCACCGGCCGGGGAGGGAGAGCCAGCAGCGGAAATAGTACGTTCGGATGAGTTGGTGGACATTCCGATTGTAAGGTGAGGAGGGGGTAAAATTTCACGGTGGAGGTAGAAAGACCGATATCCCGGGTGATACCAGATTAGAGAATGGATTTCATTCAGTAACTGAATCAGAATAGATTACAAAGTATATCACTACAAGGACTCTAACTAACCCTGACAAATAGAACAAGACTAGCTATCTAAATGTCTACCACATAATACAAGACTATATATTATACAATGATAATAAGATGAAATAATATCTATACTAACATGTAGTGTATCTTGAATGGAATGGTGGAAGCTGATGGGGCTGTGGAACTAATGGGGGCTAACATGAAAGCAAAATTTGAAAAATATTGGGGGTGATATTGACAAAATGAATTATATGATTTTCTTTGCAAACATTTTAGACCCCATGGACAAGTTAGAATATATGCCAAATCAATTAATTCATACGTATGGTGATGTGAAAGGAAAAGATTACCTTGAGAGATTGTTGGCTGCTTTGAATGAATTATTTGATGATTATGCTGTCAGTTGTAGTCCTACTATTGCCCCAGCTACGGGTTCTAGTTCTGCAACTTTTGTTAGTCCTGCTATTGAGTCTGTTTCTGCCCCTGTTGGGAGGCCACAACATCTGTTGAAGTCCCAAATTAAGAAACAAAGAATGGAAAGTGGTGGGAGAAAAAAAAACTGAGTTGGAGTATTATTTGACTGAGGCAATAGGTGAAGATGAAAGTTCATTTGATATACTGAGATGGTGGAAGGTCAATTTGGAAAGATTTCCTACCCTTTCTAAGCTTGCTAGGTATGTCTTAGCTATACCTATCTCAATTGTTGCATCAGAGTCTGCCTTCAGTACATCTAGGAGGGTTTTAGATCGTTTTAGGAGTTCTTTAACTCCTAAAATTGTGAAAACCTTGGTATGTACTCAGGATTGGCTTAGGAAGCCAAATACCCTCATATCAATTGGCTTAGAAAACCTTGGTATGTACTCGGGATTAAGTTTTTTTCATTCAACTAAATTTTAACAATCTTCTACTTATTTGATTTATTGTAGAATTTAGTGTTGATAGTGGAAGTACATCTGGTGGGAGGATTGATGGTTCTACACTTCCAACAATTCTTGTAATTGTCTTCTCTAATCTCTATACTTTATATGATATCTTAATATCTTAATCTTATATTCAAGTATTCAACTGACTTTGTATTATGATGTTGAGGCAATGAGGCTTGGTAACTTCAAACTCAAACTTGTAAGTTGTGCACTTGATGAGTTTTTGGCCCCTAACCACTGCTCTGAAATCTTGTAAATTGGTAATGTTCTGTTTAGAGGTTTGGTAGCTTACTAACTTGTAAGTTGGTAAAGTTGCTGCCTTTTGCAGTTTGCATTACTGTAAATTTGGTAATGTTATCTTATGAGTTTTTGATATATTATGGCAATGATGAAGCTTCCACCTATGATCTGAAATAAGGATTAAGCTGGTATATTCCTCAATGTTCATGGTGACATTGAAGCAATTTGCCCTTAATCCGTACATTGATATGGACATAAATGCTTACTAAGCCAACTTCATAATCTCATATTCTCATTTGTTAAGTAATTATTATTGTTGTTTGTTTCCGTTACTAATTTTCACTAAGTTTTAACAGGAAGAAGACTAGAAGCCTAAAACTCTAGGAGTATTACATATTTAGAGTAGGATCAGGATGGTTTTTTTTTTTTTTTTTTTTTTTTTATGATATCTGCATGCTAGAATGCTTGATTCAGAATGAATGAATTGTGCAAATCTATATATCTGTAATTTTGTAATGTATGTATATCTGTAATTCTATATTTTTGTGAAGTGTAAACTGTAAATCATTAAATATGCCTTTTTGGGTTTTTGGTATGACATTTTGTCTTGTAAATAACTAAATTGTAATGTCACTAATGTGTGCAGTGTACTTGTGTACGCTTGTTTTAGAATTTAAGTTTAGTATTAAATTGTATTTACTTTAAATTTTCAAAGTTTTCTTTATCTTATTTTTATTTTGCTTAATCCGAACATTAGTCGGATATCTGTCTTATTCGCCCGAAACCGAAATCACCAAAAACCGAAAGATTTAATCAATAATAAGCAAAGATCGCTTTTAATTACACTAAACCGAAATCCGTACGGTTTAGCCAACCGTACACCCGAACCGAACCGAACTGCCGGATGTACATTCCTATTTCCACCACTGCAGAACATCAATATCACTATCATTATCCAAAAAATACAAAATTAGTATTTAAATACTGTATATTTCTGTCTCGAATAATTCTGGAGATGATGATGAACCTGTCCCACTTGTCCGACAACTTTTACCCGCTCTAGCTAACATGTTAAAGCCTCTATTTTGTTGAGATGATTGCGAACTACTTCGAGAAGACATACTAATATTCGACGAAGGACCATAAGCCTGTAAGTACTCTTCACACAAACTATGAAATAAATTTGTTATTTCATTATGTACAGAATTAATATTAACATAATCTCGGTCCATAGGATAACTAATTCTAAACATTCATACTAATTTTGTAAAAATGCATTTAAACCTACTAATCTATAGTGAGGATAAAAAAGAAATGCATTTATTTTTAATTCATGCTGTAAAAATGCATTTAAACCTACATAAAATAACATTAGACAATAGAGGATCATCACGAAATTCATAAAGCTTACCAACAATATTTACAGCATAAATTAAAAATAAATGTGTTGTCGGATAATATACGCCAGACAAAGCCAAAGTAGCATAATTAAATTCTTTTAATAATTCACAAATTTTTGTACATGCATTATATTCCAATGTTGTGGAAATAAATGATTTCACTATTATTTGAAAAAAAAAATAACAAATTTTTGTATTGAATAGTACTACTAAGCAAATAACGTAGAATTCCAACGAGTTGGTACATCACGAGAAAATCTTTTTGGAGACATTATTTCTTTTACAAAATCTACAAAATTCTTTTTGCGCGTTAGGATAGGATTTCCTAATCTTTCACCTGTTTACCATGTTTTCACAAATAAACATCTCTAATGGGTTTAATACTAGTACTAAATGAAGTTAAATCAACTTGAACACATAAATTTAAAACATGACATACACATTTTTGATGAAAAAACTTACCTCCAAAATATGAAATACATAAATCCATAAGAGCAGAGATTGCAGCAGTATTATTTGAAGCATTATCAAAATCAACTGCAAAAATTTTTGTGAGTGATCTTTTATTCATAAAAAATACTTTGTAACATACTATAAATATTATGTCAAGTGCATGTGTTGTTCATCAAAAGAACGAAAAGCAAGAATTCTTTTATGCAACACCCAATTATTCTACCCAATGACATGTAACACCCAAATATGAATTTTTCTCGCCAATGATTGCTCCAAATATCAGCACATACAGTCACATGCCCAGAATGTGATTCCAAAAGAGAAATCAACAATTTCTTTTTTTCCATCCTTATATAATTTATACAAATGGTGAGTAGCAGTTGTACGAGGTAAAAAAATCACACATTTGAGGATTTAATGCACCCTGACAAAATTCTTTAAAACCAACATTTAAGCAAACTTGCGTCTAGTTTGTTCATCTAAATAACGAAATAAAGCATTTCATTTAGTTACGTACGTGTCAATTTTTTGTTGAGTTTGTGTATTTACCTCTTTGTCCGGATGCTTTGAGGTTGCTCTGAAATAAAACTATTTCTTGACAAAAACTAAGCGTGGAGAAGGGGAAATTATGAAAATCAAGAAAAGTACAAATTATGTCTCTTAATTTTGATTTTGTAGTAATTTGAGTATGATTTATATTATATAGACACTTTATTTCTACTCTCTCACTTTTATTCTTTGATGTGACAATGAATAATTATCTTTATCTAGTAGGTCTCAAAAAAATTGGCAACATCAAAATTTTGTGAGTAAAAGTTGGAACACTACAAAAATGAAGACATTTAGTGACAAATATTTTGCGACATTTCGTAATTTAGTCATAAGTAGTACTCTTTTTGTGACCCAAAAAATAATTCGTTACTATTGTGTGTGATAAATTGTGATAAATTTTTTTTTTGTCACAGATAATATGATAATTGTGACAAGTAAGTATTTGTTACGAATAAGTTGTCACTATTACTAGAATATAAAATAATAGTGTCGTAACATACGTTAAATCTTCTCTCTCCTCCACATAAGCTATGTTCTCCTAAAAACTGAACAAAAATTACTATTGTAATTGCTCTAAGACCATTCAATTTGAAATAATCATGAAATAACCTTAGTAAATGTAACCCCAACATTCATTCACTAACTTTTCCCCCTTTTACTTGCTTAACTTTTGACAAGAAAAAGGCAAAGAGGTTATCATTTAGCCAAAGTCCACAAAGTAGCAATTATAAGTACATGTACATGCCAATGAGCCATTATTAGTTATTACAAAACATACATTACAAAGTATAACTCCAATTTGCAGCCATGGTAGGCATGTTGCAGATTGCAGAACATGGCTACTAATCCATGGCTTTTTCTTCCACTCATCAAAAAGTTAGAAAACCCCCCAGCAAATCTAACAACCAGATCACATCACCACTGACAATCAGTTGACACCAAATAAAGCAGAGAGACTACTGGTGAGGGTGCTATTATTACATGATTAACAGAATTGATGTTAAAATCCCAACCACTATTACGAGATGTTGAAACATGAAAAAAAAAAAAAAAAAAAAAAAAAAAAGGAAGGTGAAGAGTGTCAGGGTTCTGATGAAAAAAGTGAAATTTTTTGTCTCAAATTGCAAGGATTTTGCAGAGGAAAAATGCATATTATGATCATTGCACAACATTTATTAAGTTCAAGAATGTTCTAGCTTGCACCTCTTTAAGACTAAAAATAATAGATACATATATATAGCAGGTGCAGATTTTGAGGAATTTCCCTTTGTAACGGTGCAAAACGTATAATATTACATGTATTTTTATCAGTAAATCTTATTTACGTGAAACATTTGTTCAATAATAAGACGAGTTAATACTCAATTTAGTCCTTGATTATAATGATTTTTTTTTTTTTTCAATTTAGTCTTAAATCACTTTTTTGTGCTTAATTATTAAGTTTTCGATTTCGATGGTTTTATCCAATTAAGTCCTATATTAAGATAACTTTGTAATTTAACCTCTATTTATACTCAAATATAGTAGTTTTACCCAAATTCGTCTTAGAGTATAGTGGTTTTACCTAATTCAGTCATTGACTGTAGTTATTTTTCTCAATTTAATTAGTCATTGATTATAACAACTAAGGACTTAATTGGGTAAAACCATCAAAGTGGATGACCTAATTAAGTACAAAAAGTCATTTATGATTAAATTGAAAAAAACCACTATAGTCGAGGACTAAATTGGGTATATACGTATTAACTCATAATAAGACCATTTAATCAATACACTTGTCAAATAAGATCTTTTCCAAAGGGGAAAAAAAAAAAAAGGCAAACAAAGAGCAACAAAAATGTGTTATCCTCCCCAGTCCCGAGGACATTGGTTTAGTGGATGAGAAGTCTCAGCTAGTACTTGCTTCTAACAATAGGATGGAGGTTTGAGTTTGGGCTGGCCTCTTTGTGTACAAAAGTGTACAATTTAGTATTTTGAGTCTGAAAGCTAGATTAGTTCGATTTATCTCCTGATGAATTTGAGACGGGTTCATAAGGTTCAGGATATAGTCCGACAAAGTTGGGACATGGGGATAAGGAAAAAGGTGTTATCCTTGTTAAGATGGATGCTTAGAAAACACTCGAATGTCAATTCCAACATGCATGCCACCAAACATACTATTTGAGCAAACCAAATATCATATACAGAATAATTAACAGGCCTCTTTGGTTCTTTTTCACCCTATAAATAGCACTGCTATAGGGTTGTGTTACCCACAAGCAGTGCATAATAACAACCATAGTTTCTTAAAGTAACAAGAATTTCCAGCCATGGCCTCCATTGTTGCCTTGTTGAGCTCATTGCTTGTCTTCTCCATCATTTCTCTGGGCAATGCACTGAGCTCAAACTACTATGAGAAGACATGTCCCCAGGCAGAGAATGCAGTGACACAGGTTGTGAAGAAGGCCTCCATGGCAGACAAAACTGTTCCTGCTGCACTGCTGAGGATGCATTTCCATGACTGTTTCATAAGGGTATTCCTTCACCCTTTATTACTATAAGTATATGTTGTATAAGTTTCAATTCCTAGTTTGGTGCACGGGAACGGAGATTGTTGTGTTAATCTCGGGGAACCGAACTTGGGATGTGGTTGAAAGGGTCTCACTCGTCCTTAACCAAACGTCAAGGAATCAATCCTTGACCTTGGGTATGGTCGTATGGAGCAACCTTAAATCTCCAGTCTCGCCGCGCCCTAAAAGGTGCCTACGTATAATTCAGCGAATGGATAAGTCACTGTATACAATGGTGGATACGGGACACTGTTGTTGTAAACTTGCACTGATAACAACGAATTCGCTTATATGACAATGATTATTCTACGGCATACTGTTTTATTTCACATTATGAACTTTACTTCCCCAACATATATGCATACATAGCTACAAGCAAGCATTATTTCTTAATCTCAAGAGTTCTTGCATGGTAGTTTAACCCCATTTGTGTTTCTTGATGAAGGGCTGTGATGCATCAGTGTTGCTGAACTCAAAGAAGAGTTCTGCAGAGAAGAATGGACCACCTAATCAGTCCCTGCACGCATTCTATGTCATTGATGATGCAAAGAAAGCAGTGGAAGCAATCTGCCCCGGCGTTGTCTCATGTGCTGATATTTTGGCGTTTGCAGCAAGAGATGCCGTTGTCATAGTAAGTAATTGATAAGAGTTGATTCCAAATTTAATTATCTGACTATCACTCTTTAGTATTGAATCATTTCCAATTGTAATCCACTGTCAACATTTTTGCGTGTGAATTGTTAACATTGAGGATGAAACTAGAAAATCATGACTATTAATTGTGATGCAAATAGTGATCTATTAGTTAATAACATATGCGAGTGTTTTAATAGTCATGCATTTTCACTTTTACCTTCAATGTTAACGGTACACACACACACTAGTAGCTTGATTATGTTGCTTTTGCAATCAAAACTGATTGTCAAAGACATTGTGGTCAAATGACATAACTGGTTCTCCTAAATGGAAGATCAGTGAAGCCTTCGGGATTTGAGGTGCAATACTTTTATTATTATTATTATTATTATTATTATATTCATCTTGCAGGCTGGTGGGCCATACTGGGATGTCCCAAAAGGAAGAAAAGATGGGAGAGTATCAAAAGCCAGTGAAACCACACAACTGCCAGGTCCAACCTTCAACCTATCTCAACTGCAGAAGAGCTTCTCACAGAGAGGTCTATCAATGGCAGACCTGGTGGCCCTCTCAGGTCCTTCCTCCAAACAAATCTCAAATTTCCCCTACAAAAACTCAGTAAACTAGCACAATTAATAAAAGAACAACTCTCATAGACGTAGGCATATTGCTGAACCATATAGACAAATTTTCTCTACAAAAACTCAATAAACTGAATAGGAATGTCAATTCTACCCGCACCCAATGGGTTCCCCGCATCCCCGCCCCTACGGGTTTTAAAATACCCGCATAATTTGGGTAAAAAATACCCGCACAATTTAGGTAATGGGTGCGAGTATGGAGAGAATTTTGTATACCCGTGCGAGTATGAGGGTGGGTGCGAGGGGAGGTATCTGATTCACGCCCCCGCACCCACACTTATATATTTTGTTATTAGTATTCATTTATTATATAAGTTTATGCATATTTTATAATTAAAAATGCATAATAAATTAAACTTCTTAGTTTTTTGTTAATTAAAATTGAATAAGAACAACACAAATAATATAATGAGTAAACACTTAATACAATTTATACTACCAACACAATTTTAGGTCCAAGGATTAACTTCATTGGCTCTTATTAAATTTTAGAGTTATGTTTAAACTTATAAAAAATCCATGTAATAATTAGAATTGTAGTATAAAATTTTTATTAGATTTATGTGTAATATGAAGAATTAGAGTTGCGGGTGGGGTATTACCCGCACCCGCAAAATCTCCGTGGGTGCAGGTGCGGGTACGGGGAGTGGGTTGGAAATGCGAGTGCGGGGGCGGAGAATATATCCCCGCACCCACCCCGCCCCATTGTCATTCCTAAAACTGACACAATTAATATAGACACATTGCTAAAACCCGTAAATCTTATCTTCTTTACTTTCTGCCATTATTCTCGTCATTAATCTCAACAACTATGCATCTGCAGGTGGGCACACCATAGGCTTCTCCCATTGTTCTTCCTTCAACAACAGACTCCACAACTTCAATGCCACCCATGATGTTGATCCCACACTTCACCCCACCATTGCTGCCAACCTGAAAGCCATCTGTCCCCTGAACAGCAGATCCAAGAATGCAGGAACCAGCATGGACCCTTCTTCCACAACTTTTGACAACAACTATTACAAGCTAATTGTCCAGGGGAAAAGCCTCTTCTCCTCAGACCAGGCTTTGTTCACCAACCCAAACACTAAGTCCCTGGTTTTGCAGTATGCCAACTCAAAAGAAGCTTTCTTTAAGGCTTTTGCAAACTCCATGATCAAGATGAGCAGCATTACAGGAGGACAGGAAGTCAGAAAATATTGCTGGATAGCTAATTAGATTAGCCTCCAAAGTTTATATCCTTTCTAGTGAGTGTGGATAGTCCAGCAAAATGGGCTGTCTTTCATAGTTTCATAAACCTCATTTTCTTTCTTTACCAGCAGAATATATGTAATGGATTGCAATAACTAAGATAATTAGTGGATTGCTTTTACTCTCAAAATCATTTGTTTATTTGAATAATAACATTTTGTTCGTCTTGGTATAATTAGGTCTCCACCTGGTCAATATTGATTTTAGATCAAGAAAAAATAACTTCGAGGATATTGATTATCAAGAAAATTCATGAAGTTAGCAAACACCTCCCCCAAGTTATTTTTTTATTGCTGATAAATACGGAGAATATTTATTATTTATTTAAACCTATCAAATAGAGAAACAACTTACTTATGAATCTCGCTTGGAAGTGGACGAATTTTAGATTTCAGAGTTTGGGGAAGAAAAAGACCTTAGATGGTAGGTATAAGAAGAAAAGAATGACTGTTGTGCAATGGATTTCAACATAAGAAGGAGATTATAATTTGAAATTTCTATTTTATCCCTCTATTATTAAATTGTTTTCAAGTTTTCCGTTAGCTGCAAACAGAATATTAATGCTAGGGACCAAACTCGCCACTTTACTCGTAACTGAAGGACTAAACTCAGATACGGCCATAACTTAGGGACTGAGCCAGAACTTGGTTATAACTCAGGGACTAAAGATGCAATTTTCCCTAATATGTTTATTTTAATAGTCCTAATTTCACCCTCAATGGCTAAATGTTAATTATATAAAAAGCTTATAGTTGATTACAATTGGAAATGATTCAATACTCTTAGACTAAATTTAGTAGTTTTAAAAGCCAATGACTAAAATGAGAAATAAGTGATAGTTAGAGGATTAAATTTGGTATAAACTCATTAGAATATAGCACCAAATATAGATCCTCCCATCTAGGAGGTTGTTAAGTTATCCTAATTTACCCTTCATCATACTGTCGGGTCAGGATATAAGATCGCTTTGGGGCAAAGGATTTCGATTTATGTAGGCAAGAATATAACAAAAGCCAAAAGGAAAGAACAGAGATTGCTTAAAAGCAAACAACTTGAGTACAGAGGCCAAACAAGAAAAATGCATTAACTCCATATATGAATTACAGTCTGAGCAAAACCAAGTTACAATAGCAAAAGGAGTCTGACAAGATCATTGTAAAAACACATTACATATATAATGATATGATGATCAGCTAAATGGTAGCACACAACAATACAAGATTTGATTGATACAAATGATGATCAAATCATATGGATATATATGGCAGATCAAACGGTAGGGGTGCTTTGGAATGAACCACCAAGAGCTTTAACAGCCTGGGCTCGGAGTACTAGCTGATGATACACTGCTCCAGCCTCCAGCAATTGCTCCCAGCATTGGCCGGAGTTCAATGATCTGTTTCTGGAAATCATTTTTTGGGTTTTTGGTGTTTGGGAAGGCTGAAAATAAAATGGTCAAAGGAAAATGCTAGTTAGTCAATGAAAAATGAGGACTAAAATCTGGAAAATGACTTCCCCTTTTTTTTGACAGAAGTCATTTTCCATCTTCCAATCAACACACGCTCAAACCTTCTTCTCCCAAAATATGACTTCACCATTTCAGATTTTTTTTTTTCAACCTTCTTCACTGGTTTCCCCACCGGAAACCAGTGTGCAGTCACTGGTTTCCGATCGGAAACCAGTGAGCATCGGAGGTCACTGGTTTCCGACGGAAACCAGTGACTGCACTGGTTTCCCGTCGGAAACCAGTGAGGTCACTGGTTTCCCGTCGGAAACCAGTGACCCACTGGTTTTCGATCGGAAAACCAGTGAGACTGGTTACCGATCGGAAACCAGTGCAGACTGGTTTCCGATCGGAAACCCGTGCCGGTCACTGGTTTCCGATCGGAAACCAGTGAATTGGTTTTCCGCATTGGAAACCAGATCTGGTTTCCGATGCGGAAAACCAGTTCCGAAATCAGATGCAAATTTTTTTTTATTTTTTATTTTTTATGTCAAATCATGTTGCTGTTATTTTTTTTACTGATTATATAATAAAATGATTTTGCTTAATTTGTGAATTTTAATTTTCAAGATTTTATTTATGCATTTATGTTTTTTCTAATATGTAATTGTGATTTCAAATTGTCATAATCGGTATATAATAATTAAAATGTTTTAGTATGTCATTTTGTTCATTTTCTGAAAAATGAACCAAACACCAAAAGACATTTTTCCATCATTTTCTAGAAAATGAACCAAACACCAAAAGACAGTTTTCCATTGTGCAGCCAAACACAGGAAAGGAAAATGACTTTTGGAAAATGACTCATTTTCCAGAAGTCATTTTCCGGGTTTCCAAACAGACCCTAAGGTATTTTTAAACAGCACCTTCTAGGCATCGTGGTCCCGCCATCAGTGGCGGACTCAGAAATTTTGTCCAGTGGGGGCCAAACATTATAGTTTAAAAACAATGAAACACTTAAGGAATATAGTCATAAATAATTAAATATTATTAGATATATGCGAAAAATAAAACACATTAAAACATTATAAAAATACTCATAACAAAATATGAAACATAACTAATTTGATAAAATAATTCAAATAGAAAACACTTTATAAATTACACATCTCATTATTAATATAAAAAAAGTTATATATATATATATATATATATATATATATATATATATATATATATATATATATATATATATATATATATAGGGTAACCGCAGTGCACTGGACTAGCGTGCACCCCCGTTTTTTACCACTAATCAAACCACATGCACGGCTGGTGATAGTGCACAAATGCACATGATAATAAGAATTCACACCTGAACAGTTTTCTCTCTCTCAATATATATATATATATATATATATATATATATATATATATATATATATATATATATCACATGAGATCACCTGTTTAGGTGAGATTGTGAGATCAAATCTTGTGCATCAATCTAATTAATTTTAATGGTCTAGATTAAGTATGTGCGAACGCGATTAAATGTGTGCAAATGCAATTGATCTAGATTGATCTAGGTGACATTATGAGATCAAATCTTGTGCATCAAATGGTTCCCAATCTCCTAACTATAATCATCGAAATGTTTATGGTCACTAGACATTTTGAGTAGAGAGAGATTTAAAAAGAAGTCTGAATTGAAAATAATATACTGAAAGAGTATAATTATTGAAAAATTTTGAAACCAACTACTGATAGTGTGATAACACCTCTGTTATCATTCCAAATATGTGATCACAGGATCAAATTAAACCCCAGTGATGAAATACGTATTGATTCTTCGTTTGGTTGAAAGAGTTTAACAAAGTATATAACATATACTATTTAATAAAGAATCATGAATTTACAAAATTAGCATCAACGATGAAATGACTGTTGAGTAAAAAAAAAAAAAAACAAACAAACAAACAAAATACCAGCCTAAAATTGAAATGCATTCATAATTTTACTATATAGTTGTTAAGCACAAGTTATTAGGGCATACAATTCTGAACCAAATCTTTACATGTTTTATAGAGTTAATTCCTATTTTTGGTCTTACTTTTATTATGACATTTGTAATTTTAGTCCATTATAATTAATTTTGCCGCAATCACTCTTTGTCTGATCGTGCTACTTTTAATCCTCCGTCATATTGACCATCTAATTCTAGGAGTTTTTTTTTTGTCTTTTCATGTTATGTTCTTGTCCTTTAATAAGCTTTTGGCATATTATTCTTTCCCACCCCAGGCACAAAACTTGGACAGAAGACTGAATGAGAATCGTGGTTTCTAGTGATTGCAAGAAGCATGCACAAGTTCAGCAGTGAAAACTGGGTTAGTCTGCAATCTGCAAAATTAAAGAAAGCTTAGAACTTTTAGTTATAAAATATAAACTGAGAGTGAAAACTGGGTTTCATTTACATCATCCTAAAGATCAAATCTAAATAGCTATCAGAATTTGAAGAAAATGCATACCTTTTTTCTTTCTACTGATCGATCTTCAGGAACTTTAATTTGTAGAGGTCAAGTGTAATTTCTGTCAGCCACAATCCAGGGAATAGAGTCTGCAAATGAATCCATGGAAGAGTGAATCTCACAGGGTGATCAGAAGCAGGAATGAATTGGTGAAAATAGACTTATATCCAAATTTTTCTCAACATATTTAAACAGTCAACAAACGGCAAAACTAACAAATGACTAAAAATGGCAGAAAATAGCGGGCACACTTGTTACAAGAGGAACTTGTTCTTCCTCTAATTCACCTAAAATGCACACAATCGACAATATAAATGCACAACTACATGGAAACCACAGTGCATACCAATACATTGCCCGCAAAAAATACACATTGGTGAATCACAAAAATAGACAATATTATACGCAAACAATAGACAATTAAAAAAAAAAAAAACACAAAAACCAACCTGAGAAAAAAAGAAACGCAAAACAAAGAAAAACATAAAGCAAGATAGATAAATAAAAACTTCATGCAAAGGCGACTACACAACAACAAGAGAATCCAAATTTACCATAAATTAAACTCCTAAAATCATGTCCAATAATCAAAACACACTTCAAAATTATCAAAGCACCCCTTTCTAAATAAAATAAAATAAAAAATCTTTTAAAAAAAATCACAGCCACAAATAAACCCAAAATGGAATGTCTAAAGCCTATTTTATATATATATATATATATATATATATATATATATATATATAAAAGACAGGCTTGTAGGCATATATGTTAGGCCTTAAAACATATAAGATTAAGTAGCCTATTTAGTTCAGAGAAAATTACATTTTTAGTCCTTGAGTTATAACCAAATTCCGACTCAGTCCTTAAGTTATGGCCGTATTCGAATTTAGTCCCTCAGTTATGAGTAAAGTGGCGAATTTGGTCCCTAGCGTTAATATTTTGTCTGCAGCTAACGGAAAATTGAAAAACAATTTAATAATGAGTAAAATAGAAATTTCAAATTATAATCCCCTTATTATGTTGAAACCCATTGCACAACAATCATTCTTTTCTTCTTATACCTACAATCGAAGTTTTTTTCTTTCTCGAGCTCTGAAATCTCAAATTCGTCTACTTCCAAGCTACAAAATTCATAGGTAAGTTGTTTCTCTATTCTATATGTTTAAATAAATAATCAATATTCTCCGTATTAATGGGCAAGAAAAAAGTAATTTGGAGGAGGTGCTTGCTAACTTCATGAAGAATATTGATTGCTTTTTTCTTGATAATCAATATCCTCCAAGTTACTTTTTTCTTGATATAAAATAGAGAATATTGATTATTTATTTAAACATATAAAATAGAGAAACAACTTACTTATGAATTCACAACTTGGAAGTGGATGAATTTGAGATTTCAGAGCTTGGGAAAGAAAAAGACCTTCGATTGTAGGTATCAGAAGAAAATAATGACTGTTGCGCAATGCGTTTCAACATAAGAAGAAGATTATAATTTGAAATTCATATTTTACCCCTCTATTATCAAATTGTTTTTAAGTTTTCTGTTAGTTGCAAATATTAATGCTAGGGACCAAACTCGCCACTTTGCTCATGACTGAGGGACTAAACTCAGATACTGCTATAACTTAGGGACTGAATCGGAACTTGGTTATAACTCAGAGACTAAAGATGCAATTTTCCCTTTAGTTAAATATGTTCTAAAATAAGTTTAGACTTAACCTCTTAGTAAATAGGCTAGGTCAATCTAAACTCAAACTAGACTTGACATTATATGTTATTGCATGAACTCTGTTTTTTTAATTTTATTTTCCACACACTAGTTTTATTTTAATTCTACTCAATTTCATTTGACAATTTATTGGATCATGATCTACACAGCGTTCTATAAACCATGGTTCATTATATAACGGTTACTAAATAAGCTAAACCCAAACTACACTAGGGCCGGGTGTGTTTGGTTTGCACGTGGGAATTGGAATTAGAATGGGTATCAAATATATACTTGGTAATGGTAATGCGTTTTGGTGAAAGTATTTTGCATGTTTGGTAGTAGGGTGGAATGGGAATGATTAGGCTAAAGATGAATAATGAGATGAAACCCTTATAAAATAAGAGAATGAGTTTTTTCATTAATGGAGTATTCCAAACTCATAGTAGTATTTTAAAAACCAGTCAACCAAACAATAACAATCACTTTTATACCCATACCTGAGTGCTAAACTGTCAGCCAAACACACTAAATCATAAGCCTCATGATAGGCGTGTGGCCTATTCCCACCCCTCAAGATGAGAAGTGGAATCCACACAAGTCTGCATTATATTCTGCAAGCAAACAAAATTCGATCAGTATACACACAACACGTCAAGCTGATCGATGTTCCTGCAAAATATACCTCCAACACTAGTCATAGAAATCAACAGCCTCAGATAGTCAGATTCTTAGGGGAAGAAAGATATACTCCGTAGCAAATTGATAAATAATACCCAATAATAATAATAATATAATTGCAGTTGCATGTTTTATCAGATTCAAAATAATGTAACTATATATTAGATGCCTCTGGGTCTCTGGGATCTTCTTTCGTTTTCTTTCTTGTCTTTACTGGAAAAGTTAAGTAATTATTGGAGCTCTGGGAAATGGGAATGAATCAGATTGTTTCCATAGTTGATAGCTGAATATATGCCTGCAAAGAGAGAGGAGGTTTTTCTAAATAATAGATCATATTGCTTAAAATAATTATAGTTGCGTTTGCATTTGATTGTATAAAGATCATCACAATTTTGAACTAAATATTTACAATTTTAGATCTCAATATACAAAATTCCAGAACTCAATATTCACAATTGCAGAACTCTATATTCACAATTTTTGAACTCTATATATTCACAATTACAGAACTCTATATTCACAATTAAAGAACTCTATATTCACAATTACAGAACTAAATATTCACTCGCTGAGTTGTTTTCAATAACTTTTTTTAAGAAAAAAAAAAATCATTAGCTGTGGAAATGGTGCCACTAATGGCACCGTTATTTTAACACGCGCAAACTACATGGTTTTGGACCTGGGTCCACATTGCAAGATAGACCTGGGTCCATGGCATAACTATCCGGCAAATTATGCTGTGAGCACGTGCCCACCTTGCAAGGTGGGCAACAATTCCATATCCATAATTTCTATACTGTAGATTCATAATTTCTATGTTGTAGATCCATAATTTCTATACTGTAGATCCATATTTTTTCTACCCATTATAGGCCTAACTTTCTTTGGCTCTTATTAGTATAGTAGATAGATAGTAGATAGATATTAAAATATAGCAACATGCCAACATATGAAATAATGAAAACATTTAGAAATAATAAAGTTTTGTCTATACAATTGAAAATTTTATATAGTATAATTTTATTATTATTAACACAATTTGAGAATATAGAATTATTCAAATTTTAAAATATTATAAATAATTTTGTTAATTATATCCATATGGTGAGTCAGGTGGTGGATGTAGGTACCCTGATCCAAACCCGCCTCACTGCCATCCTTAATTTTTACATGTTGTCGAATGGAGTTAATGAGATTTGAACCAAGGTTTACTTCTTAGAAAGTAGCCAAGTTATTCTCTACCCCACTTCTTTCTACTAACTTTACATGATACCCAAGTCCACAAAGAGAGGAGAGAGAGGGGCCAGGGGCTCAAAGAATTGTTTAGGGCAAGAATGAAGATCTCCCACTTTTAGATAAAGGTTTCAACTAGTATTTTCTGTGTCATACCTCATACCTCAGAAGTGAAAAATGAATCTGCTGTCACCATAGCAACCAGTAATATTGAATAAAGTGGCACTGGGGCTGGGTGCATGCACTTTAATTGAGGCATCTGAAAAATGGAAAAGGTCCATAAAAGCTTTGAAAGGGTGAAAAAAAGATACTGGATAAATAAACATTATTAAATAGAACGAACTATGGTGTCAATTCTTCTAAAAGTAGCAAAGCAAAGCTCAACAATTGGTTGCAGATCATATTTGGAAGTGCTATTATCTCAATTAACATTCGAGATTAATGCGACAAGACCTACATACAGGCCAAGTAATGAAAAACATATTTGCATGGTTTCTCATCAAGTTGCTAAAAAGCCAATATTTATAAATTTAAAGCTGCAGCATCAATTAGTTGACAATTTGAAAGAGCAATCATTTCAGTTAAGATTGTCAAGATTTATAAAGTGACAAGACTTGCAGGAAAGAGCGTGAAATAACAAGAGCATTTGGTTTCTCATCCTACAATGCCTAAAAGCTGTAAAGGTATTTTTTTTTTTTAGGTATTACTAAAACAAGATTGAAAGGACAAAAGGAATATATAATTAAAACATGACACAAATATAACTCACCTATTTAGTAAAGATGCAGTTGCATAAATCACTAGTGATCTTTGAAAGTAATCAATAACTCACATCATGCATCTTCAACATTCTAGCTTTAGATGTTTTGGGTACATGAAAACTCTAACCTTGTTTCCTATGGATTTGGGTGGGAAGTTGGATTTGAAACTTAGCTCTGATGATGCCACTGTTGTAGATGCAGCAGTAGTGAGAGCCATTCTTCTTGGTCTTAGCCTCGTAGACGTAGGCCATGGGCTTTCCCAGGGTACCATGCCACTTCCTCCTTGGTGTTCACTGCTTCCATCTGAACCAGATAGGTGTTTGGATACTGTTTGACCTTGACCTCTTCTAATGGAGAGTTCGTTCCTCTAGCATATAGCCTGACACATTTGACTTGGCATCCCTTAACCAGTTCTTCCTGTTGGATGGTGGAGCAGCTGCAGATGGTGATTAAAAGGCATAAGCTAAACCCTAAGCTGTAAAGGTTCTAAAGACACAGATATTAAATACCATGCTTCTCTCCAAAGAGTTAGTAAAGTATCATATAAAGGAAAAATATAATCTGATAAGGAAAATACTTAGTGTACTCCCATTTTATACTCCCAAATTTTACTTCCTCTCACATGTTCTTGATATAGACATTTTCCTGTGGACCACCCACATGATGAAAATTAACCAATCTTTATTTGCCACCTCAGGGAGTACAAACAAGGGAGTAGAAATTGGGAGTTTGTATAGTAGAACTCATCTGATAATAATGTATAAAAGCAGTCAAGCTACAATTCACAGAATAGCAGCCCTTTTGTCAGAAACATAGTACAGAATCAAAATAGCACCAGCTTCATGCTGCTTCATCTAATCAAGATGTTGAAACTTGTCAACTGTGTTTCTAGATCAAGTAATATCTAATTATCCATAGATGTGGCAATGGCACAGTTTATACAGCTACCCACAATTTGGAAGTATTTCTTCTATTTGTGTTCATAAAACTGATATGAAGATATTACTTAACATTAAACTCCCGTCCGGCGTCCCCCCTTCTTCAAATACAAAGCTTCATCAAGGATTTGCATGCCCAGATGTAAAAAGAGAAATACATAAAGGTAAATATGGTAGCAGTCAAATAACATATTTGATATCAGAGACAATCCAAAAAGTTAAGGCACCAAATATAGGTAATAAAGTTTAAGAATATTAGCATAGCAACAATTGGGTATTTTGTCCAAGTCAAGATTCATCAATTCAGTAAGATAAAGTTTCAGATGGGGTCCACAAGGAAAAGGAGTCTATTCTCTGAGACTAAGAGGCCCTTCTTAGAATCACTTTATAAAAATGGGAACTGAAGAGGTTAAATGGGATGAACCAATAGTGGAAATAAATGGATGGAATAAAAAGATCCAAAGGCTGCATATACAACATGCATAAGCAGCAGTAAAGCAGCTCCACAATTTCACTTTGCAAGTCAGGTACAAGGTTTAATATCTCGCAGAAATTCATAATATCATCCTCAGTTTTTTACCGTTATATTTTTTATTGCAGGAAAACCTTTGATATTGTGCTACGCTCATCGTCGATAAGAATTAAATTCACTACCTCCAGTATGATGAGCACTCCAGGAAGAAATGAAACCAAGAATGAAAAGAATGGCCAAGAAGTTAAGCAGTCATTGTCAGGTGTTCGGAAACCCAGGTTTAAATGGACAGTACAGGTTCACGGGCGCTTTGTTGATGCAGTGAATCAACTTGGAGGAATATACAGTGAGTACAAACTCTTACATTGTGCATGTCTTGAATATGAAATAAGTATAGTCATACTCTTCTGACAGCTGATAAAAGAATAATTAATGATCAGAAGCAACTCCAAAAAATATAATGAGGCTGATGGACATTGAGCAAATCACAACAGACCATATAAAGAGCCACCTTCAGGTACTTATGAAAGTTCTCTCAAGCCATTTAGGGATCTCAGCTTTACACACACAAAAAAATTAATAAATAAACTAAAAGTTCACTTACTGATTTCAGAAGTACAGACTCAATGGTTCTAAGCAAGCAAATACGAACACAAGAAAGAGTAAGAAGTGTTTCCACGAATTTTCTGGTGAACTTTTCAAATTGCTAAACAGTAAGCATGAAGAGCACAGCACCTATAAAGCCCTTTATAATATAATACTAAATTTTAGAACTATGGAAACAGCAATAAGAGCAACAGTATTTCAACGACATCAAGAACACAAGTACAGCATAACACCTGGATTGCATACAATGGGGTAAGAAGACAGAAGTTTAAGTTTTTCTTTTTTGCATGTTTGTTTATTATTGGTTGCACACTTTATGCTTAACTGTCAATTTTGCCTCAAGAAGTATACAGGTGAGTGATGTACCAGAGATATCAACTGAAAGACAGAGAACTTCACAGACAAAGCTTGAGGTATGTTGCAAGTTTATACAACATATTCCTTTTCTCTACAACTGGGAGGGAGAAAAAATTATAAGCAAGCACACAAATCTAATTACATTGAGTTCAACTACTTTTGGCTAATTCTTTAAAATTTTATTTTGGATTGATGCATCAAGTACTGAAAAGATCATATTATAAAACTGGAATATATGTTATCCAATGACAGGTACTATGTGTTCCAAGGCCATTATAAATGTTATTCTCATTTTAGTAATACAGGCTTAGATCCTGTAGTACATGACTACATAGTACATGCTTCTTACAATTGTCAAAATCCAAACTGAAAAATATGAGCATACAGTTTATGTGTCAAAGGAACTTCTTACATCCATTTCTCTGGCAGTATAAGTTCTTTGAAAATGTCAGAATTAGCATTTAATTATTCCACAGCAGTTTGAGAGGGCGCAACAGCAAGTGCAATATATTGAGAGAGAATACCACGGCACACTGAAGCAAACCAGCAACAATGAAAAGAGACAATATCCACAGGTGGAAGAAATGGAATTAACCACAGAGCAGCTTGATGAGCAAAGAAAAATGGCACAGAAAGACCATATAAGCATATTGAATTCTGATCCATTGAGTTCTCCAATGGAAAGCACAAATTATATCGAGCCTGATTATGTTGGCACAACATATTCAACACTGGAGATAGAGAGGAAGAATTTTCTTAAGCCGTCATACAAAAGATGTTTAGAAGCACATAAAGAGAAAGGGAAGTTTCCATACACTTCAGCAAGGACAGATGACAGGGAATTAATAATACCAGAAAAGAAAAGGTTTGATGCTGCACCTTTAAAAATCAGCCTTCAAATGGAAAAAGGAAGCACTAGCAGCGGCTTTTCTGCAGATGAAACACACGAAAGAGGAAAGTGCTATCAAGTTTATGCCTCACCAACTTCTGCAGCTCAAATAGAAGCTCAGAATATGGTAGCGGTAGATAATAAAATTAACATGAGTAACTTTCCTAGCTATAAAGACTTAAAGGCAATGAATGCTTCAAATGAGAAATCATTTGATCTGAATATGCCAGCCAAAGAGCAGGAAGAGTAATGTAACCTGCTATCAAAATCAATGGCCAAAACATATATGCATAGTAGTTGATGTAAGTAATGTGTCAAAACCTTTTTTTTTTTGGTGAAGAAAGAGAGGCTACGCCTCAAAGTTATCTAATTCTTCGGTTGAGAGCTCCTCCCGCGTCGCGGGCCAAAAGATCAGTTAGCCCGTCCATTGCATCCGTGAACACCCAGGTGCCCCAGTCCTTCTCGTGTGCAAGATTAGCCAGGAAGTCCACGCAATAATTTCCTTCTCTAAAAGTGTGGATGAAGGAAATTCTGGTAAACTTGATAGCCAAATCCAAGCAATCCCGTAGCAAGATGCAGAAGGAATTGTTGATTTCCTTGCTTCCCCTTAGAAGGTCAATGACCACTTTAGAATCCATCTCCACGATAACCCGGTGAAGACCCTTCTCAAGACATAACCATAGACCCTCCCTTAGGCCCCACAGTTCTGCCATGAAGCTATTAGTCTTCCCAATCTTAGTAGTAAAACCGCAAACCAGACCCCCGGTAGCATCACGAACGAGGCCACCCTTCATATTAATATAGATATAATTACATATAATATAATGGGAACAGAAATAACCTTCATATCATCTGCCACCGCCATCTTAAGATACCATGGTTAAAGAACAGTATAGACAGTTTTAGCACAAAATACTTTGCTGAGTCGGATTAAAAGGAGTATCCATCAAAAGATAACAGAAAGCTCATTTTTATTTTGATTTTTAGTCATTTACTATCTCCCAAGTCCCACCTTCTCCTCTCTGAATGAGCATTTCAGATGTTAATTCTTGCAGTAAAGGAAAGGCAGGATCTAAAGATGCTTTTCCAATAAGATTTCAACAGAAAACATATTTCTCTATCCAGAGCCCGTGGAAGTCAAATGTGAAATTAATTGCTTGAAGCAGTCTTCAATCTTGAATATTGAAAGCATTTCCAATTAGATTTCAACAGAAGACACATTTCTCTATCCAGAGCCCGTGGAAGTCCAATGCGAAATTGATTGCTTGAAGCAGTCTTCAATCTTGAACATTAAATGCTCCAGTAACTGCTAATGATAAAAACAATTCGCATTGGAAAAGAAAAATTACAACTTGTATCAAACTATTAGTAGGTAGCTGGTAAATGATCAGTAGGCATATTTCACTGAAAGAGAGACAGAAAATAGGGGAGACAAGAATGTTATGACGTATGAATTAAAAGAACTTTGGATACATAACATGAATCAGCTTACCAACAAGCCAAGATCAGCCTATTGGAGCAAAGATATGGCTCACAATCTAAGGGCTAATAACACTTGCATGAACAAGAAAAGTAAATGGAAAAGGAAATCCCAGGAAGACTAGGACATTACCACAAACTTCAGTAGGATCACAGTAATCTCATTCAATTAGATTTCTTTCTTTTCAGTTCCTTTCCCATCTTTAATCACAGTTGTAACACAAGAATGTTACCACAATAACCAAAAGTGATGCTCGGGTTAACAATACACCTCTGAAGTTCGTTTTAACTCGATGTATTGAACGAACTCAGACACAGTCACTACAACTAGGTGACCTTTATCAATTGTTTGGTGCAACACAAATCTAAACAGGAAATATGGGTTAATGTAGTGAGAGAAGGGGAAAAAAACACACACATGGATTAGGAACATCAACTCTTCCCTCTGTGAAGTCTTGGAAAGGAGATTCGGTCTCAAACAATAAAAGCATACTTCTGACAGATGCCCTTGGGTTTATAACAGCATGAACAGTGACATTAACAGAACAAGAATAAAATGATCTCACCAAACACTAGGTGTAAGAAGAAAAAATATATATAAAGCCCATAAAGAAGAATTAGTATAATATACAAAATCAAGTGTTATGTATTGTTTTGCTACATCGTCAAAATACTTATTTGTATTGCACGAAACTGATTTGATGATATCTCCTACTTTATTCATCATTGTATAAGGATGGATCCTGCTGGAACAATAACAAACTAAGAGCTATAACTCTACGAACTCCCTCCCTCCGTATAAAATTCATTTCTTAACTCTACGAATTTTCTTATTCCCCCAAACCTCCAATCTACCTGCAGGGCAGCCGCAGGGTGCCCGGAAGATGAGAACGGTGCGGCCGTTGGGCGGTGCCATCCTCTTCAGCTCCGCCTCCAGCTCCTTGCGATCCTGCCCCAGTTCCAACGGCTTCACGCCGTAATTATAGAAGGCGTTCCCGTTGAAGGTCGCGTCCGGGGGCAAATACTTGAGGCACTCCTCCGACTCGAGCTGGATATCAAACTCCACCGCTTTCCTCAAGCCCTGACACTTGGGATTCCCGCACTTCCTAGACCGCAAATCGAGGATCTCCCACGCGACGATCACGACGAGAACTCCTAAGAGCGCCGCCACAAGGCCAACAAAATACTCCACCGGGGTGTCGTTGACGCATTCCACGACGATTTCGCAGAGAATCGGAAAAGCCTCGGCGAACACCGAAGTGAAATAGGGGATTAGGAGAAAACCTAGAGATCCGAGAACCAGGATGAGTAACACCAAATCAAGAGCGGCCATGGGAGAGTGATCGGAGCAGAAGGGATTCTTATCCTGGGATTGTTTGTTCTTGCTGGATTGGAATCGGGACCTGTTCTTGTGCTGCTCAAAAGCCCTGCAGAATTCGATCAATCCCCGGCAATCAACCATCGGTAACATCATTTCACTGTCTTCCCCCCCTATTATTTATCTAAATTCCTAATTCTTCTCGAATCAATCAAATACTGCGAATTCAGTCACTCAGACCAGATGATCGGATTATTATGAAGATTGAGAGAAAGAGAGAGAGAGATCAGAACGCCGGCGAAGAAGATTGAAGAAACATACGGGCATAAACCATTACGGAGTATTTAATCTAATTTATAGAAGATAATAATAATAAACAACGGGGGAAGATAAGAAGCTAATTACTGCTACTATAGGCTATAGCGAGGAAGAGGAAGCTCAGTAAAAAAGATAAGAATGGAGCAGTAATTACAGCTTCGGTTTTACTGGTCCCGTTCAGCAAGGAAAGGGCAGTAACAAACATACAAATGCCGTTTCAACTTTTCACCATAGGAACCGTCGACCAAGGCAAATCTTTTTTTTTTTTTTTCTCCATATTTTTTTCTTTAACGTTTTACAATGACGCCATAAGATTAAGAATTTAACATATAATAACTCCCTAAGATATTACACATCAAAATATTACATTTTTTCTTAAAACAAATTATTACATTTTTTCTTAAGACAAATTATGAACCGTGTCCAAAATTATTTATAATTACAATTATATAGTTCAAAAATTATAAACATATAATTTTATAATTATGAACATAGAGTTGTGAACATTTTTTTTTTTTTTTGAAAATATAGAGTTGTGAACATAATTATGAATATATATTTCTGTAATTATAAATATAGAGATTCAATAATTTGTGAATATGAAGTTAAAAAATTATGAATATATAGCTTTATAATTATGAACATATAGTTCAGTAATTATAAGCATAAAGTTCTGTAATTGTGAATATAGGATTCAATAATTATGAATATGAAGTTCAAAAATTATGAGTATATAGTTTTATAATTATGAACATATAATTCAGTAATTATGAACATAGAACTGTGTCCACCTTGCAAGGTGGACACGATTCCACAGCATAACGATTGTTTTCTTAGGGTAACATTTGAGTGCGGGTCTCAATATTATCGCAAATTATGTCGTGCATCGCGGTGCATAATCGATTATGCACCGCGCATCAAAATGACATTGTTTTGTTTAATGAAAAGAAACAGCATTCGTTCCGCACCCATCCGTAAAAAGAAACTCTGTTATTCAATTTCATTTTATATACACTGCAGTTTCAGTTCAACACAACTATAATTTCATTTCGATATAACTACAGTTTCATTCGATATTTATAGACTCAAATATGTGAAAATGTTATTTAATTTTATTTTATATACATTATAGTTTTATTAAAACACAACTACATGATCATTTTGATATAATTACAGCTTCGTTGTACAATATACACTCAAATATGTGAAATGTTATTCAATTTCATTTTATATACACTGCAGTTTCATTTCACCACAACTACAGTATATTTTGATATAACTACAGTTTAATTTGATAATATAAAAATAAATACGTGAGGGCAGTGTCGGTTTAAATACACTGTAGTGTCAATTACTTAAAGAAACGGCGTCGTTTTGACCGCGGTCCATGATATAACAAATGCAATTTGTGAAAGGTCTTAGATTAATGGTTTGGATCTTTGACCTCATTAATCGAAGGTCCGACCCATCTCACGGATTGAGACCAATGAGACGGTCTCACATAAGTTTGTGTTTTTCTAATAACAAACATTGTATTCTTAATTAGCATGGAGTATTATATTTTTCAATATAAGCATTACATTTTCATATTGACTCGACTTGTCTTACAAATAAAAATTCATAAAATGATCTCACACAAGTGTAACCTTAATTATATATGTCATTTAGATTGCATAAATACAGTCAATATTTCTCCCATACTCAACGTAATCAACCATAACACTTTTGTGTTTTTTTGGACTTGTTGGCTTATTTGTATTATTTATATATATAGTCGTTATTAGGTTGTTTGGTTAGTTATTGTTCATGAACATAAATTAACATGTTTGTGAATATTAACAAACACTAACACTTAATAAACGAACATAAACATAATTTTCAAAAATCTTAACAAATAAACACGAACATTCTAAAAATCTTAACAAACGAATACAAATAACCTCTATTCATTCATGTTTGGTTCGTTAATAGCCCTACATAACACATGCAATTATACTTTATATAAAAGTTATTGGTAAGTATCTATATTTTAATCAAAATTAGGGGTAGCCGTCGATTCGGTTCGGGTGACACCCGAATTTTATTTCGTATATCGAAAAGTTTCGAGTGATTTTTTTACACCCGATATCCGAACCAATTTAATTCAGATATATAGTTCAGGTGAAATTATTTCGGTTTTATTTTGAGTTTGTTAGGATATACCCAAAATTTATTTTTTTTTCAATTTTGAATTTTTTTAACAATTTTATTTTTTGTTTTTATATTTTTCCATATACTATCAAATTAAAAATAAGACAAAATACTAATTAATAGACTTTTGTAAATTAATATATTATTAATTATGAAATACATTTAAAATTAAATATATAATTTATATTATTATATTTATAGTAAAATTTTGATTAGTTTGGATTTCGATTCGGGTATAGATAAATTTTTAACATCCGATATTCGAACCAAATTTATATTCGGATATACATACCAAATTTTAAAATATTATATTCACCCCTTAATTAGAAAACTCATTCCCTAATAAAATAACAGGGCGTTTGGTTGGAGGGTGGGAATTATGTGGGAAAGGAATTGCAATTCCATGGGGGTTGAATTACTGGGAATAAAGTGGGAATTTAGATTCCAGTGTTTGGTTGACAGGAATAGAATTACTGGGAATTTCAATTCCAATGTTTGGTATACATGGGAATTGAAAGGGAATAAGTAGTATAAAGTAAAAAATGTCCATTATTGTTGTTAGACATTAATTTTAGGTTAAAAAAGGAATGGGTAATTTTGACTCATCACTATCTTTTTTTCCCAGGAATTAAAATCCCATGGGGGGACATGGGATTTTAATTCCATGAAAATGGGGGAATTGCAATTCCCTCCAACCAAACTACGGAATTTAATGGCCTTTGGAATTAGGTGGGAATTAAGTGGGAAGGGAATTTAAAATCCCTCCAACCAAACGCCCTGTAAGAGTTTCATTCCATTATTCCCCTCCTAATTTGTAATTTGATTTTTAAGTTTAGATTAGTACTTTTAGATTATTTTTTTTTTTCATTCTTCCGTTTCATTCCATTATTCCCATCCTAATTAGTACTTTTAAGAATAAAATATTATATTCACCCCTTAATTTTTTAAATTTTTTTTTTTCATATTTGGTGCTTTGAATGTCTTTATATTAGAATAAATTGCCTTAATTTTTTGTTCTTGTATTTTTAAAACATTTATTCTCATCATAGGATCATACATAACCAAACAGCAATATTAGTAATCATTTCAATTCAACCCTACTACCAAACATGAAAAATACTTTCACCAAAACTCTTTACCATTACCAAGTATTTGATTCTCATTACAATTCCGTTTCAGATATGCGAACCAAATAAATCCTAATGTTTAAGATTTAAATCCCACTAAATCCCACTAAATCCAACAGTCATCGCCAAGTGGGAACCAAACCAACAAACCTTGTATATGCATTATTGTTGGCATGTGGAGCAAGTCAACGACCAATTCCTCAAGCCCAATTTCTTGCCTGTTGAAACGATTGATTAATTCATTAATTGCTGAGCCATCTTTTTGGACTCCTTCAAATCCCATTCCATTATATTTTTCTATTTCTGCGTGTGTAACCCTCTACTCATCTACGTTATTATTCATATTTAACTAATTTTTACCAACAAGAGAATTGTTTGTGTCGTACCAGAAAAAACAATATGCCCAAAAAATATTTTTTTAAAGTAACACTTTTTGTCTCTCAATTATTATTTTTTTTATTTATTTCTCAATTGTTTATAAAGTGATTTTTCCAAATACTTGTTAGTTTATGTTAGGATTACCTGACACACACATAAATTCTTATACTATGGACCAGGGTTCACAGTGCATTATAGGCTTTGGTGCATGTGTATGTGTTTTATAATGTGTGAGTTATTGTGTCTTGTATTATAAAATTATGCACTTTAAGGATATGAATTCTATACCTAAAACAAATTGTAGTTGTGTCTTATGTTATGAATTTCTGTGGCTGGTATGTTATGAAATTTTGTGCCTATGAACACAAATTTTGTACCTAAATTGGATTTGAGAAATAAGTAAATATATAACTTGTGTATGTGTCTTGTGTTGTAATTTTTGTGTTTTATGTTATGAAATTATATACCTTACAAGTATAAATTATGTACCTAATCGTTTTTATTTAAAATCTACAATGCTATGTGGACGTAGTCCATGATATAAATTGCCCACACATATATTATATAGCCAAGTCAAATGTTTGTGAAGCTAGAGAATGTTTATATGAAGACTAAATTAAAAGAGTTCAAATCACTGTGGGGTGATTCAGGAGTTAAAAGCATATTGTGTATTGATGCGTGCATTGCATGTTGGATATAATTTCAAACATATAAGCAAATATATGAAAGGTCACTATAATACTGTGTGATACACACTTTTCTTAAAACTTTATTCCTTCTTTCTCTTATGTTCTATGAATGTTGTAACTCATATTTTTTCAAGATAAAATGACTTTTTTCGACTAATAGTTAAGCACTCAAACTATTAAGTCACGACAAACAGAAAAAAGGTATAAAACATGAGAATTTAGGAGAGTTCACAAAACAAATTGTGTACGCAGGTCGCGAGTGCACACGAGTCAAGCTTCATTTTAGGATTTGATTTGCACGAGAGAGAGTCTCTGATCCTATACCATTCAATTCAAGCTTCTGTAAAAAAAAAAAAAAAAAAAAAAAAAAAAAAAAAAAAAAAAAAAAAGAGAAGTTGTGTTTATACTAGTGCAAACCGACTTCCCTTTATCAATGTGGGGCAAATGCTTATTCCAAGCCTTCCATAACATTTTTCCAACTCAAATAGGTATATTTTGAGTATTAATATCTCATTCACCCATTATCCATTTTGAGCGTACAATATATCAATTTTATCGCCTCACTTAGTAGAACCTAAATCTACTTTGACCCCTACCCAAATCAGAAGCTCACGACACTGATATTTGTACCATAAAATAGTCACTTAAAATGTCATTTTTGTTAAAATTTTCAACATTGCAAGCTCTTTTACTAGTACTGTCAAAGCGGACGTGTCAGCACGGGCTAGGATTCAAGTAACGTAACCCTAACCTGCCCCATGTGGGTTGTAGGCCCCGCGGGCCGATCCGTAGGTTGGGCAAATATGCTTACTTTTTTTTAAGGGATAAATTATAATTACTTTTTTTTTGTAATTTTTAAGGGATAAATTATAATGAATAAACATATTTCTCTATTCATTATATTTCTCTATGTTGGGCAATTTCTCTATCCCATATTTCATTATTTATCCCTTAACAAAAAAAAAAAAGTAATTATTTATCCCTTAAAAATTACAAAAAAAAAAAGTAATTATAATTTTTAAGGGATAAATTATAATGAATAAACATATTTTTTTACAAGAATAAAAAGAAAATAATAATAATAAATACATTACAAGATTTAAAATTAATAACATATATTTTTTATACTAGCATTTTGTACGCGCCATGCGCGAAAACTTATGCCCAATATTAAAATATTTGTAAGTAACAAAATTTAAAAAATTAGTTAAAATTATGTTTTGCAATTTCTTAAAGTGATGATACTTTTGAATTATCATATATTTGAATAATATAGTGATCAAAACAAAAAAAAAAAAGTTATATTTTTATATAATAATAATTTACAAATAATACTAAGCTAACACTCACATATATGATATATTGATATGGATACACAAATAATATATATATATATATATATATATATATATATATATATATATATATATATATATATATATATATATATATATATATATATATATATATATATATATATATAATTTAACATTCATATAAATATTTAATTAAAATATAATTTATAATTAAATTAATTGTTATATGATAATTTTAATAAAATGATAATTAAAAATAGGAAAAAGATATGATAGATGTTGGTGTATGGTAAGATTGGTAGATATATTAAAAACTAACGGTGTTATAACGGTGTAAGGATGATTTTGTCCAATGCAAATGAATGTACAACAATTAAAGCAAAATGTATATATTTATTAGCATATAAAAAAGGGACAAAAATCAAGGACATAACTTGTATTGACACTTATTATGTTTTTAGATACATATAAAGGGCTCGGCCTGCAGGTTGACCTGTAAAGCTGTAACCCTTTAGGTTGCAAGTCTACATAGGCCAAACCCATTCAACATGCATGGCTGCATGTTTGTCGTTCATAATTTTTGTGACCCTAACTCGCTTCACTATAAGGTGGGTGCAGGACAAACCGTTAGTTTTGGCCCACTTTAACACCCTTACCTTTTATAATATAAGTATAGGGTATGTATACAAGAAGAAAAAATCTAGCTAGCAACTATTACTAAGTGTATACAAGGCAAACACCTGCATGTAGTAACTAATACCTTTGTGGCCTTGGAGTGGAAGCTAAGGGGAGTTGAAATGGAATGTTTTATGACTTGTGACAATCGTCTATCTTATCCTTTCGTGGCTCCAATTGAAACTTGAACCAGAATGACATTAGAATTTAGAACTATAAAATAATTGGAGGTGATTCATCCCTTGAAGAACGTAGGCCAAAAGTGAATATATAACTAAGCCATGATCGGGATAATTGAAATTTCAATGAACGAATAAATATTCAGTTAGATCTTATAAGACATGGGCAATAACTCTTAACAAAATAATATTTAATTGAATTAATTAATTGAACTATTTGAATTTGATTAACCAATTTTTGACAAAAAATAAGTACCAATATTCACAAAAAATAAAAATAAAAATAAAAAGACATAAGTGTCATCCTGTACCATGCATTATTCCAGATTGTTCATGTGCACCTTAACTTTTCATAAAATTAATTTTGATTCAAGATTTTTTTTTTTTATCTAGCATTTTTCACAGGTTTTCTACCAGTTACAGGTAATAATATACTAACATGGACTTTTTTTCGTATAGCACCTTGAGAGGAAATTACCTCCCTAAACAGTTGTTCATCATCCACTCCCCCCCCCGCCCCCCCCCCCTCTTCCATCACCATCTACATGAAGTAATTTTGAGATTTGGGATCCTGTAAACTTTTCCCCGCCGCCGGCAAACCATTCTGCACTTTTGACAACAAAACGAATGGTCACAACAATAATGCAGCCGCTCTTCCCTCAAAACAATAAGTGTTGTTGTCGCCGGAGTCTCCAGAGGTAACCGCCACGAACTGGGCTAATGCCAATTCCGGCCACCTCTTGACTTGCGCTTGCTGTGTCTGCGCCAACGACGTCCTAGCTCCTCTCTTCTGTTCCAACACTACCACATCTCCCCATTAGCTTTTAAACATCCCGGCCTCTCCATAATCTGCCCATGCCAGTTTTCCAATTCGGTCGTTTCAAATCACACCGTCCGGAACGGGACTGCCCCGCCAGACCACAGTAGCAACCGGTGCTGCTCGCTTTCATAGTACAGTTTCAAAGAAAAAAGTGTATCTTAGCATAGTAATACCGCCCGTCAAACGAAAACTAGAAAATCGGCCGGGAAATCTCATTGCCAAAGATGGAGAATACCTCGTTCATGGCTGACGGCTAACAAATACTCCATCTGTCTCATTTTATCTGTCATACTTACTATTAATTAGTCAAACCAACTTTTTATTCTTTGTTTATTTCTTTAGTATTTTTTTTTTAATTTGATTTTTTTGTCTAATAGTACTTTTATTATAGTTTCTAAACATATAAATTTTGTATACTAAACTTAATATTATGAAAAAGGAAGATGAAACCCGATGGTTCCATCGAGAAGTATAAGGCTAGGCTTGTAATCAAGGGTTACAGGCAACGCGAGGGCCTTGATTACTTCGACACGTATTCTCCCGTGACGAGAATAAACTCCATTAGAATGATACTTGCTATAGCCGCGCTGCGGAATTTGGAAGTTCATCAAATGGACGTTAAAACGGCTTTCCTAAATGGCGAACTAGATGAGGAAATCTACATGGAACAACCCGAAGGGTTCGTGGTTCCGGGCCAAGAAAGGAAAGTGTGTAAGTTGGTTAAATCGCTATATGGTTTAAAACAAGCGCCTAAGCAATGGCACGAGAAGTTTGACCATGCGATGCTAACTAATGGGTTTAAAATAAACGAAAGTGACAAATGTGTCTACGTTAAGGAAACGATAGACGGTTATGTCATTCTTTGTTTATACGTAGATGACATGCTCATCGTTGGTAGTAACGATCGAATGATTAAGTCTACCAAAAACATGTTAAATACGAGATTTGACATGAAGGATATGGGTTTGGCTGATTTAATCCTCGGGATTAGAATCATTAGAAGACCTGATGGTCTGGTGTTAAGCCAATCACATTATATTGATAAAATCCTTGAAAAATTTAACAAGGATAATCATCAAGGGACTAGGACGCCATTAGATCGAAGCGTTCACCTAACCAAGAACCACGGGGAGTGTATTTCTCAATTAGAATATGCTCGGGTTATTGGTAGTTTGATGTATCTAATGAGCTGTACTAGGCCGGATATTGCCTTTGCGGTTAGTAAACTCAGTAGATATACGAGTAACCCCGGTGCCATGCACTGGACGACAATAGTGAAGGTTCTGAGATACTTAAGGTATACTCGAGACCTTGGACTGCACTATGGGAGATATCCTGCTGTACTTGAAGGGTATAGCGACGCTAGCTGGATATCCGATATTAAGGACTCCAAGTCCACGAGTGGCTATGTGTTTACACTAGCCGGTGCAGCCGTTGCATGGAAATCCTCTAAACAGACCGTGATAGCTAGATCCACGATGGAATCTGAGCTGATAGCCTTGGACAAATGTTGTGAAGAGGCTGAATGGCTACGCCATTTTTTAGAGGATATTCCTAATTGGGAAATACCTGTACCTCCAATGTGTGTGCATTGCGATAGTCAAGCTGCAATTGGACGAGTACAGAATCATATGTATAATGGTAAGTCTAGACATGTGCGTCGTAGACGTAATACCATTAGACAACTTCTCACAACTGGCGTTGTCTCGATTGACTACGTAAAGTCAGAAGACAATATAGCGGATCCACTAACCAAAGGGTTATGTAGAGTAGCTGTGGAGAAGTTGAGACGAGGAATGGGTCTAAAGCCCTTGGTATAAGTTCTATAGTGGACATCCAACCTAGCTGGCACCTAGGTTTAATGGGACAACTAAATTATGGAACGGAGCGTGTCACTGTGGGGGTCTCGGATTCCCTACCACTCCTCGTTAGAAACAGTGGCTCCCGCACAAAGTTAGCATGTTAAATGCTTTAGTGATTCGAATGTCGGTTGACATATGTGAGTATGCGGGATACTCGGGAAAGAATCACCTATGTGAGAGAGAAGTGAGGGTCGCTTCAAAGGAGAATTGACGGGCACAATTCTTCACAAACTCTTGCAGAACCAGGAATGGTGTCCCACGACCAAAATGGGTACAATCATGAGAACAAAGCATGGTTGGGAGGTTCCTGTGTGAGATATGTCATCGTCTACACAAACGGCAGTCGGTTCAAAGACATCGCGTTCTACCGTACAGTCAGTAGAGTAAATGTATCTTCACGAGGGAAGGTTCAAAGAGTGTGACCCTACCTATCCTATGCAGGGATCGACCGTTGAACACAGTTGTTTCCGTCTTTAAAATTACCCAACATGTGTAACATGAATAATTCCGGATAATTCATTGTACAAAATAACACTTTTATCAAATAAAAATCTTATATTGAACATATTAATTCATGTTAATTAAAAATATTTGATAGAGAGCGTTGCGTTTGGTTTTGCGATTGGCGTATAGGTTTCTTCACGTCTTGTAGTTTGTGATGTTTACCCGACACGATCACATCATTGTTATAGCGACCGTCGCAGTTTTTAATTAGGAAGTTTGAGGAATTACGCAGTGAAATGTGTGACCGCAAGCCAAGTCAAACAATCTGCGCTACTCAATTACATTATTGACTGTATTTGATGACGCGGTTGTGCGTGCTAAAAGCCAAGGCCAGATGGTGACCACTCCATCGCCGTGGAAAAATTGTAAAGGGTCCAATCACGCCATTGTGCAATGGTACTCAACCCCAATATGTTTCATCCACATAATTAAGGACAAACGACCGTGTATTTTTTTTTCTTTTAATAATACTAATGACTCTATCGGTTACAATGTAGTATCTGTTCATAACTAATTTCTCAACCTACTGAAGCACAAAGAGTCAATACCGCATTCACTGAAGCTCGAACCCACAACTAGGGGTGTTCATTCGGTTAACCGAACGGTTAACCGAACCGAATTAACCGAACTTTTTTTTGCTTTAACCGTTAACCGAACCGAAATTTACTCTACCGAATTGACCGAACCGAACTTTTTTTTGGTTAATCGGTCGGTTAACCGATTAACCGAAATTTTTAACCCTAAAATTTAAAATCCATAAAATAATTCCTAAAATAATAATTCCAATTAAAATAAAATACATATCATAATAAATTCATATTATTATGTATTCTATTTGACATTTTGACTATTTTTTATTTTAGTAATTATATATTTAATATTTAATATATTATATATATATTCTAAAATTCGGTTAACCGTTCGGTTAATTCGGTTAACCGACACTTTCGAACCGAATTAACCGTTAACCGAATTTTAAGAAAACCTTTAACCATCAACCGAACCGAAATATTTCGGTTCGAAAACGGTTAACCGAATTTCGTCGGTTCGGTCGGTTAACCGAAATTTCTCCGAAATTTGCACACCCCTACCCACAACCTCCTATATAAGATTCTTTCTTATTTTTTATCTTTTTAAGACAACCTGTAAATAAATGACAGGTGTATCGGAAGCTGATGGGATAAGATTTCTCTTTATCTTCATCCTTGTAGATATTAAATAGCTATAATATCCTAGAAATTAAACTTATACTTCTTGTATAAATGTGTAAGTGAGATTCTCTCCGAAGAACACACAACATCATCAGAAAAATATGCATCTTAATGAATACCCTTTTGTTCATACACTCTTCATTTGTACATTAAATTAGTAAATTTCTTCACTCCAATTTCTTCAAATTGCTACTAAAAGGTATATATGATTGATTAACTTAACCTTTTTACTGTATATTAGTTTTTATTTTTATGTTTAATCATATGCATAACACTAAGGGAAGCTTTTCACCTGATCCGTTATATATTTATATACCTGTGTGTATAACAAATGTTTAAATAGAATTATATAATATATTACTCCGTATTATTTAAGGAAGTGATGAAGTTTAAGGTGCCTTAATTGGTCTTATGCATCTTTCTATTTTAAGAGGTATTGGCATTGAAACTCACGAACTATGTGTTTTTTGTCCCAACTTAACATTTTTTTTTATGGCTACGCCCCTAGCTAGATGAATCTATATCTATATATATATAAAAGTAAAATCCTCCTAACAAATTTTTCCCCCAAAACTTTTATAGTAAAACTTATTTGGTAAGTAAATGTCAAATGAAAATTAAATTAAATAAATAATAATAATAATAATAATAATAATAATTTTATTACCTTAAATAAATAAATTATTATACTTTCCTTTTGAATTAGTATTTTCTACCTATAAATACAAGGGCTTCTTCAATCAAAGAATCTCACACTCATCTCTCTGCTTTCTTCTTGTATGAATTTTTTACATTTTACTAACTATATTCTCACGTACTTCAATATGTTTTGCAGTTTATATCGTCTGGTATGAGTTTGAAGATATTTAAGGAGGCTCTGCTTCAACAAAAGGAAATTGAGGAGGAAGAGCATTTGTAACAGAACCATATTGGTTTAGTTTTTATGGAAGATTGTAGAGATGCGATCGAGGATGATAAAGACAATAATTTTGATGATTTTGTAAGATTTTCTGAAACTTAGAGTTAGTATGTTAATTTCGAGATTTGTACATGCCATTCAAGTTTCTATGTTTTTTTTAACAAGCATAGTTCATTTTACAGCATTTTTATAATTAATATATATATATATATATATATATATATATATATATATATATATATATATATATATATATATATATATATATCCGTAGTATAATATAATATAATATAATAATAATAATAATAATGTTATTAACTTAAATAAATAAATAAATTATTATTCTTTCCTTTTAAATTTGTATTTTCTACCTTAAATAAATAAATTATTTTGTCTAATTTATATTATATTCTTTAAGCTATAATTTTGACATGATATCTTCGTAGTCCATTTTATTATATTGAGCCTTGGTACACAAGTCCAAATCAAATATATGTATGTACACGCATAACAATAATGCTAATCTATAAATTTTTCCCTCAAAACTTAGAGGCATTTATGTAATATCATCCATTATTTATATATAGATATTATTATATGCATTATATTCAAATCAAATTATAGTAATTTTATATTCATCTCCATTTATATTAGATATGGTCCTATTTCCGTGTATTATAGGACTTCAATATATTAGGCATAATCAGACTCAAATCAAATTAAATTATAGTAATTTTATATTCATCTCCATTTACATCCTAATAGTATTCCACTATTCCTATTTTTGTGTATTATAGGACTTCAATATATTAGGCATAATTAGACATGCCTAATAACATTTACCGTGCAAAATATATTATTATATTGGTTAAATTTAATTATGGTGAATATTTAATTTTAATTATGACCATTAACATTCAATATATTAGGCATAATTAGACATGCCTAAGTTTAATTGTGGGGATGACAAGTCAAAAGAGTGCGGATCGTAAATATATGTGTATTAATTTTTTTTTTCATATTTATATTCACTACCATTATATTTTTAAGATTTATATATATATATATATATATATATATATATATATATATATATATATATATATATATATATATATATACTGTATTTTTTTTCCTGAATAATTTTAGGCTTAGTTTGTTGATGTATCAATAACATTGTTCAATCTCTGTGAATAAGGATTATTCCTTTGTTGTGTAGTACCATACAAAATTTACTATACAATCATGTAAATGAAAATTAAAAGTTTCATATTTAGTTCTTATTAATATACATGCAATTGCATATATTAAAAAAGTAGTATATAAATTTAATAAAGTATATTTTATTGGTAGTTTTATTTTTAAAAAAATGCAATATTTCACAACTATTTCAGGTAAGCATTTTAGCAAGTTGTTTGTATATTATATTTATTAATTACTTTTTTTTTTTAATTTTGTGAATATATTTCATGCATGAAAATTGAATTGTAGATGTATCATATTCAATTCTTTATCATAATATTCTTTTTATTTTATTGTGATGAAGATTGTATTTATGAGTTTAGACATGGGATGGATTAACAACTATCATATTCTTTTTAATTTAATTGTGATGAAGATTATACAGATGAGTCATGAGTTTAGACATTGGACAAATTAACATGGATGTTAGTAAAGGATGTGGCAACACCTAACTTGCACAATTAATATATAGATAGATTAATTAGTCTTGGTGTAATCAGAATTACTGATAAATGAGAATACAGATTTTCTTTTGTTGTTTACTAAGATGTTTGTAATAATTTGTTATTTTAAAACAGTGTATTAAAAGTTTATTATTTTAGCTAATTATCCATTTTAAATATCAAATCTTATTTAATTGATAGTATGATTTTGGAAATCAATAAAATAATAGTATTTTTTTTTTCAATTGTAATATTGCAATGTTTCCTATATAGTTATTACACAACAAAACTTTAAAATGAATAAAGGTTACATATCGTATTTACACATGAAACTTATTTACAATAATAGTTGTTAGTATCATAAAATCACTTCAACATAGAAATATTAAAAAAATGAATTTAATAATTAACTAATTAATATGTATTTAAAAGAATCATTGACTGAGAATAAAAATGGCATAAAAAGTAGATCAATTTGAAAAGGAAATGATAATTAATACTTGATTAAAAATGACACAGAATATATTACTGGAAATAAAAAAATATATATATATGTTATTAATAATTAACTAATTAATATGTATTAAAAAATCATTGACTGAGAATAAAAATGACATGCAATTAGACCAATTGAAAAAGAAAATGATAATTAATATTTGATTAAAAATGGCATAAAATATATAAATTCTAAATATATATCGACAATTATATTAATAGTAGTATAAATTAATTGATATGTACCAAGACTATGTGGTCTAATGGTATCCGGGTTGGACTTCCATTTGAAAAGTTGTAAGTTTGAGCCTTAATGGAGGTGTTATTGGTTCTTTGTGTTTCAGTAAGTTGAGAAAGTATAAAATAATTGACTGAGATTAAAAATGACACGAAATATACAAATTATGATATATTTTAAAAAAAAGATCTCCAAATTAACAATGTCGAAAATGAAACGGATTAACAATAGTATATGTAAATTGGAAATAATAATTAATAACTTACTGGAAATAAAAAAAATTATATTAATAATTATCTAATTAATATGTATTAAAAAAGAATTATTGATTGGTAATAAAAATGACATGAAAATTAGGCCAATTGAAAAAGGAAATGATAATTAATACTTGATTAAAATGGATTACAATATATTACTGGAAATAAAGAAATATGTTATTAATAAATAACTAATTAATATGCAATAAAAAAGAATCATTGATTGAAAATAAAAATGGAATCATTGTCAAAAAGGCTCTTATTTAATGAAACTTATCTTAGTGGTTTGTTATTTTAGTTTTTTTTTTTAATTATTTTAATTTATTAGGGGGTTTGGGAAAGATTAACCCAAAATGTATATGTATTGTTTTAGTTTTTAAGAGGTTGAAGCAAATTGCTAAGTTATTAAATAATATTTTTGGTGTTTTAATTAAATATAAAATATTAAACGTGCGAATTTGTTAAAATTTTATCGAATTTGCCAAATAATCAAATTACAACTACACGACAACAACAACAACAATAATAATAATAATCCAAACAAAACTATATACAAAATAAAATTAAAATTAACAAAAAAATAAATAAATAAAATAAGACAAAGGGGAGTCACATGGTCCCTTTGTAAATGATATGAGATTATTTTGATCTCACATTGAAAATGTTTGAAAAGATGTGTTCTTGAGCTCCTCTATATAAGAGGTACAAACATAATTGTTTGACAATCAATGTTGCAAGTATTGAGAAGTCAAAATGTTCTTATTTAAGAAACCTTAGCTTTGTCTTCTTATTTTAGTTTTTATTCATTATTTATTACTGTATTTATTATTTATTATTTATTTATTATTAGTGGGTGTTGGGTAAAATTAACACAAAATGTATGTGTTGTTTTAGTTTTTAGCACTTTAGAGCAAATTATTGAGTTATTAAATAACATTTTTGGTGTTTTGCTTAAAAATAAATTGTTAAAATGGCGAATTTGTTAAAATTTTTGTGAATTTGTCAATCTCAATTTTTTTTAAATCGTCAATAATCAAATAATAATAATAATAATAATAATAATAATAATAATAATAATAATAATAATAATAATAATAATAATAATCATAATCATCAGCATCATCATCATCATCCAAACAAAACAATATACAAACTAAAACTAAAATTAGAAAAAAATAAGAAGAATGATGTGGGATAATTTTAATCTCACATTGGAAATGTTTGGAAAGAGGAGCTCTTGAAAATGTTTGCAAACATAATTGCTTGCCCGTTACTGTGGGCAAGTAGTGGTAAGTCCAAAGTTTTTTTTTTTTTTTTTTTTTTTAATTTTTTAGAAGTAAAGGAAAATTAAAAATGGAAAGGAAATATTTCAGTAATAATATTTTACATCACAAGTAGTAAAGACATATTTTAAAAAATAGTAAATGTAAATTAAAAATCATCAAATTAAAATGTAACGAAAATTAGGTAAAAATATCACTACATCTATATTCTAATTGACTGAAAATAAAAAAAAAATAATTGACTGAAAATGAAACTAATATTACTAATTGACTGAAAATATAAAATGAAATGAATATTAATAATTGACTGCAAATAAAAAATGATCCATAATTGACTAAAAAAAAGACAAATAAATGGTCAGATCATTGCATTTTAATTAAAAATGGAATGAAAATTAAAAATTTGAGGAAAAAATATTTCAATAATAATATTCTACATTATCAATAGTAAATGCATATTTTAAACAATAGTAAAGGTAAATTAAAAATGGAACGGAAATATTTCAATAATAATATCTACATCATCAATTAAAAATGGAACGAAAATTAGGTAAAAATATCACTGCATTTGATATTCTAATTGACTAATTGACTGAAAATAAAAAAAAAAAATTGCTGAAAATGACTCTGATATCACTAATTGACTGAAAATATAAAAGGATAACTAATTGAGTAATATTCTACCATTATATATTTTAACCAAATAACCCGTCCCGATGAATTGAAGGTGTTAGCTCTAGACGAAGATGAACCAGATTGCGTTGTCACTACCAATGTCGTCTACAAAGAGGTTTCAATAATGCGTAAATATAATCGGGGATCGTCTACAAAGAGGTTTCAATATTCTGTCCACAATACCATATTATTCCATGCAGACGATCCCTATACCACTTGGTGTTCTGGATTCCATCGAAAAACAAATTCGGTGCTTCTTGTGGGGAAGCTCGGAAGGCTCGAGGAAAGTCCATCTCGTCAATTGGGGTACAGTTACTACGAACAAACAATGTGGAGGCCTCGGTATACGAAAGTTGAGACAAATGAACCAAGCGTTTTTGGCCAAGCTTGGGTGGAGAATCCTGCATGAGAAAGATACCTTATGGGTGCGACTACTCAAATCCAAATACTCTATTACCTCAGATGACTGCTCCATATGGCAACCCAAGAGAAACATGTCCCATACCTGGAAAGGCATCCTCAACTCATGCCATATAATCCAGAAAGGAATCAAAAAAGTGGTGAGAAATGGCTATAATACCTTGTTCTGGCTGGATAAATGGTTGGAGACCTTCCCCTTAAAGGACTACTTGACTGAAGCACTCCCACTCCCGGAGCTGTACAGACCAGTAGCAAGCTACTGGGATCCCGCAAGTGGGTGGCGGAAGGATCAACTGAGTCTACTTTTGCCTCCAGACTGCTTGGAGAAACTTTCAGCCATTATCATTAGTACTGATGAAGAGAACATCGATACTGTCGGCTGGATGTTTGAAATGTCGGGCAACCTAACTGTAAGCTCGGCCTATGAAGCTGCTCTAGATTCAACAGAGAGGGTCCAAGCAGCCATATGGAACAAAATATGGAAATTAAAAGTCCCTTATAAGATTTGCACATTCACTTGGCTGGTAGCTCATGACAAAATCCTCACCAATAGAAACAGAGTCAAGCGTGGCATCGCAAGCTGCGATAAATGCTCGCTATGCACATCCGAAGTAGAGGATACTCAGCACGTCCTACGAAATTGCCCTGCAGCAGCTAAGGTCTGGCAGCGAGTTCTTCCCTTCCTATATATGGCCTCGCACCTTTCCTTCCAAGACTGGTTCCACTTGGGCATCAAAGGCAAACACAATGGCAACCACCCCTGCAACGAAGGTGCCCTCTTTGCTACCACGATCTGGTGGATTTGGAGATGGAGAAATGACAGGATCTTCAACAATTTAGAGAAACCAGTTACACTCAAAGCTGCATGGATTAGATCCCAAACTGAACTAGCGTACAATGCTCTCGTAAAATCCAGGACTTCTCACGATCACAGTTTCTGGAGTCCATGGACAAATCTATGCTGGTCCGCGCCTCCAACTGATATGGTAAAGATGAACTTAGATGGCTCGGTTGATCTGCGCACAAACATGGCGAGCTGTGGCGGGGCTGTCAGAGATAACAAAGGATCATGGTTGGCAGGGTTCATGTATAACATCGGCATTTGTTCCCCACTGGAAGCTGAAACATGGGCTCTGTTGAAAGGTATTATACTTGCCAAACACTTGGGCTACACGAAGATCATCTTCGAAACTGATTCCAAGGATCTATTCGAGTGCTTCAATAGTGGCCATGCGAACAATAACGTGCTGCATAACCTACTATCGGCCTGTGCAAAGGAAGTTCATACAATGGCCAGTTGGAGCTTGTCTCTTGTGAACCGTGAGCAAAACCGGCTTGCCGACGTCTTAGCACGCAAAGCAAAGAACCTCCCCAAGGGCCTCCACATTCTCTACAACCCCCCGGACGAGGCCATAAACGCCCTGCACGATGACCTCGATGGCATTTCTCTTTGGCGACAATAGTCTGCTTCTGTCTCTTATATTTTGGGTGTCCCCCTTCCAACAGATATAAAAAAAAAAATAATCGGGGATATTAAGTTTTTTTTTTTTAAAATGAAAAAATTGTTATATATCTTGACAAAAAAATATATCTTCCATACAAATGAATAAGGATACCAATTCATTTCTATAACTGAGTTGTTAGAGAACGAGCACATTTGCCTAATTTATGAAAATACTAAATAATGATAAATAAAATCTTAAAAGTTATAGCACCATATGTGTACATCTAGACATTAGCTATTAATTTGAGCAATTATTTACACAAATTCAAACAATAATAACATCAAAATATATAAACGATGCAAACCATATCTTTAATTGCACTATATAATATTGGATGTTCTAATTTAAATAATTATATATCGATTCATGTATTCTTACTATATTACAACAAATTCATTCTGTGCATCGCACGGGTGCAAATACTAGTATATAAGAAAAGTGATAAATGATTCTTTTGGGTTGTACATCTACTATTTTTTAAAAATAGTTCTCACTCCCACACCATCAAATTTATAAATTTTTTACTATTTGTTTTACATCCATACAAATCTCTCATTTTTAAAAAGGGTCTCACTTGTATATTATATAATAAATATAATAATAAAAGAAATTTTAAAAAAAGTAAGCTGGTGGCAGCTTTTGCTGTCATTTAGACAACAAAAGATGTCAAGCAAATTTGCTAGTCACATAAATAACCAAAAATAAAAAGAAAACAATATTAGTAATTCCACGTCGTCTTACTAATCCAAAATTTGCTGGGATAATCTTAGCCTTATACGTGCCTTTGCATTGATTATTATAATGGATGGTCTATATCTATTCGGCCAGCCTAGATAATGATACTAGCATTTTGCAGGATGTGTGAAAATTCATGCATAATATTAAAATGTTGATAAATAAAAAATAATTAATTTTTTTAGTTGAAATTATATTTTGTAATTTCTTATAGTGGTAAATTTAAATTAGAGTTAATTTCAGGAATAGTCCCACGATTTATGATCTTCTTTTAATTGGACCATAAATGGTCCATTAATTATTGACCTTTAGTAATTTTTATCATCGGCTTTCAATTTGACCATAAATGGTTCGTTGAATATTGATTTTGTTCTATATTTTATCATCTAATTAAACATCTATTTAGTAAACATTAAATTTAAGGTACTAATATAAAAGCTTGGTGGTTTACAATATATATATATATATATATATATATATATATATATATATAAGTTTGCTTGTTGTGGATTTAAGCAAATTGAGTTCATAAACTTAATTAATACATTCGGTTATCATTAGTGGTAATGGGAAAAATCATATTTTTACATTATATTATCTTTAAATTTAATATGTACTAAATGGATTACTAAATGGATATTAACTAGAGAATCAAATTTAGAACAAAATCAATAGTCAATGGACCATTTATGGTCAAATTAAAAGTCAATAATGAGAATTGGTAAAGAACAATAGGGGTCATTATACTGTGGACCGCGGTGCACAAACGACTTCGTTTCTTTAAGGAAAGAAACGGCGCGCCATTACTGTTAACGGAGCGCGCATTTTTTTGTGTGTTAATTACCAACTGAAACTACAGTGTATCTAAACTGACACTACAGTGTATCTAAACCGGCACTGCCTCACGTATTATTTTGTATATTATCAAATGAAACTGCATTTATATCAAAATGATACTGTAGTTGTGGTGAAATGAAACTGCAGTGTATATAAAATAAAACTGAATAACATTTCACATATTTGAGTGTATATTGTGCAATGAATCTGTAGTTATATCGAAATGATCATGCAGTTGGGTTTTAATGAAACTATAGTGTATATAAAATAAAATAAAATAACATTTTAACATATTTGAGTGTATAAATATCGAATGAAACTATAGTTATATCGAAATGAAACTATAGTTGTGTTGAACTGAAACTGCATTGTATACAAAATAAAACTGAATAACATAGTTACTTTTTGCGGAACGGCGCGAAACGGGTTCCGCTTCTTTTCATTAAACAAAACGACGTCGTTTTGAAGCTCAGTGCATAATCGATTATGCACCGCGGTGCACGATATAATTTGCCGATCAATAGTCAATGAACCATTTATGGTCCAATTGAAAGTCTATGATAATAAAAATTGATAAATGTCAATAGTCAATGAGTCATTCTTGGAATTAACTCTTTTACTTATCATGTTTAATTTGTAAAATATAGAGAAAAAGAAAGAATTTATATTATTTTTTAATAATAAAGTAAACAATTTTTTATAAAATTTATAGTTACAAATAATAAAAGAATTTAAAAAATTATAATACTAAGCTAACACCCACATATATTAATATATATTTACAAATAATATATGTATTATATATACACACATAATTTGACATTCATAAATATTTAATTTAAATATAATCTACACAATTAAATTAATTGTTATTATTTTAATAAAATAATAATTAAAAAATAATTAATAACTTATCAACTTGGTTGGATTTGCCTAATATCATGTACTTTTAAATATATGTTGGGTGCATATCAGCAGCATATACTCATATATGTTCTGGACAATGGCCCTGTTTGGTAAAAAATTGACCTATAGGCCAATTTTGGCTTATTTGACCACTATTAATTGTTTGATTTGGTTAAAATATCAATATAAATATTTGGTTAATTAGCTTTTTGCAACTCCAAAAGGTTAAAATTCAAAAAGCTACTCCAAGCAACTTTTTCAATTAGCTTTTTGAAAAAAGAAATTATACCAAACAGCTATCAGCTAACAGCTAATTTACCAAATACTTTTTTACAATCAACTAAAGTTATCAACTATTTATACCCTAAAATTAACACAATCAGCTAACAACTAATAGCTATCAGTTAACAACCATTTTACCAAACAGGACCAATATATTTTATTTTGTGAGTGAGGAGTAGTTATTATTAGTATATATGTTGAGGTTGAGTAACTTTTAGTGTAGATTTGCCTAATATTTTCCAACTTTTTAAGTAAATTGATTAGCTTGACCACGAAAACTATTGGGGAGAAAATTGTAAGTCCACCGCAATAAAGGAGAAGTACATGATTGTACTGATTTGGGTCTCAAAGTCATATAAAATGATGATTAATTCTCAGTTCATTCCGGAGTTGACGCCGGGGTAACTTGTATTTCTTAGCCCTTGTCCACATACAGGTTGGATTTCAAGCTGCATCAATAAAATGATGATACTTGGACTAAACCACATACAGCTTTGGACTATAAGAATGCGAAAATGGGATTTGGCTTTGTCCTACGCAACTCTAATGGTACATTCATAGCAGCCAGGGAACTACCGAACTACCATGAAGCAGTATGAGTTTGTGAAGCGTTGAAATGGCTAAAGGAATTAAGGCTAGACAATGTGCAAGTTGAAAGTAACTACCTAAAGGCGATCAATAGTATCCAGAACCACATTTCGATAATATCTTTTGATTTGATCATCAATGACATTAAGGATATAGCTAGAGACTTTTGTAATCTCGACTTTGCATTTGTTGAACGGTCCGCGAACAAGGTTACCCAAATGTTAGCTAGGGAGACCTTGGACAAGTCTGACTGTCTGGACTGTTTCTCAATCCCTTTTTCCTCTTTGGTTCATGTACTGAAATCAGACTACTATTAATCTAAGTTTATGTTTTTCTCAAAAAAAAAAAAAAAAGAGAGAAAATTTTTGGTATCTCGCCCTCGAGTATTATGGTGTAAGAAAAGAAGAAAATAAAAATAAAAATTTGAAATTTATTTTTTTAATTATTTGATTTTTTTTTTGACAACACTCATGATTCTTTAAAAGATACTATTTGTTTTATACTTTCTCAATCTTTTGACAATTCAAAGAATCAATGGCCTATCACCGGGTTCAATTCTGTGACCACACATTTAGAATGGTAATAGATGTGTCATTACATTACATAGGGAAATTTTTATGTGGACTTGGGTTCACCTTGCAATGTGAACCCGAATTAAAAAAATACACAATTTATATATACCGAATGCTCATAATTTTTAAACTGAATGTTCACAATTTTATATATTAAATTTCACAATTTACATACTAAATGTTCACAATTCTATTTATGAACATTCAGTATGTAAATTGTGTATTTTGAATCCAAATTTACTTTACAAGGTGGATTCGGGTCCATGGTATAAATAGTTGGCCTTTAATTATTTGATTTACTCAAAATAATCTACTCCTCCATCATCGTGCCCCACAGCCCCGAGCTGCTGCCCACCATCCTACTGCCGAGCAGCCTCCACCGACGCCAGCTGCACCGAACGCCGACGCTGTCGAAACCGCACTGCCTCCGCCGCACGCCAGCTTGCCGGAAGTCACGCATGGCGAGGTGATGACGCCCGTCAAATGCTATATGGACGCAAGCTATCACCGAGGAACCAATGCAGCAGCTGCTGGTGCGGTACTCCTCGACGCCAATGGCCGCTACATATCTGCTTTCAGCGCCCCATTAATAGGTTGCCACTCCCCGCTCATGGCCGAGGCTTTTGCATGCAAGGAAGTATTATCATGGCTTAAAAGGGGGAATGAATTATCTATACAGATTCATACGGATTGTCAACTACTGCAGTGCTATTTATCTGGACCACCAGCCACATCACGCTCATATCTAGGTTATGCTATCGATAGTTGCAGAACCTATATTTCTATTTTTACTTACTGCTCAGTAATTTACATTCCTAGATTACAGAATTTATTAGCTCATACTTTAGTTACTACAACACTTAGTTTCGCTACTGCTATGTACTGGGACAATGTCCCACCAGACTCTATTTTAACTCTTCTATAAATACAACCGCCAAGTTGACTTTAAAAAAAAAAAAAAAATCTACTCCTTTTATTGTGTTCATATATACTCCGTATAAGTATATATTAAAAAAAAAAAAAAAAGCCCAGGAATATTAGTACCGCAAATTATGCTGTGCAACCGAATGCACCTTGCAAGGTGCATACGGTTGCAAAACGGCGCCGTTTTGGTTAAAAAAACGCGCGTCCCACTTAAAAGAAGAAATCAAGTTCGATTCTCGGCAATAGCATTTTTATATATCCAGAAATTCATAACTATATAACCACAATTTCATAACTATATATCCACAATTTCATAACTATATATCCACAGTGAATGAATGAAGTAAAAATCCACAATGAATGAATGAATGAAGTAAAAATCCACAATGAATGAATGAATGAAGTAAAAAATCCACAATGAATGAACTAAATATCCACAATATATGATTGAACTAAATATCCACAATGAATGAACTAAATATCTATAAATTCATAACTATATAACCACAATTTCATAACTATATATCCACAATTTCATAACTATATATCCACAGTGAATTAATGAAGTAAAAATCCACAATGAATGAATGAATGAAGTCAAAATCCACAATGAATGAACTAAATATCCACAATATATGATTGGACTAAATATCCACAATGAATGAACTAAATATCCATAAAATCATAACTATATAACCACAATTTCATAACTATATATCCACAATTTCATAATTATATATCCACAATAATGTTATTGCTGAGAGTCGAACCTGATTTTTTTTTTTTTTAAGTGGGACGCGCGTTTTTAATCAAAACGACGTCGTTTTGAACCGTATGTACCATGCGCATAGTACATTCGGTTGCACAGCATAACTATTGTATTAGTACGGAATATGTGGTTACTGTAATGGGTCTGGGGATAGGCCCATATTTTATCGGCGCAAGATTGAGAGTTGAGATGGCAATCTACGCCTCTAGGGTTTATGTAACCCTCCCATTATCCCAATATATAAACACATACGCGATCCCCCCAAATCTCATTCTACTTTCATTCCCCAATTTGCTTCTTATCTTCTTCGTCTTTCTGCGCTTTTCTCAGAATGTGTTTGTGTTTGTTCTGAAGTTAGAAAAGCCTAACATTGCAATTCCTTGATCGGAATCCAAATCTGAAGCGATGGATCAAGGGATCTATCCTTAGGCGATACCAAACTCAAAAACATATATATGTTCATTCCTGTATATATGTTTCTACCTTTAGCTCCGAATCTTCCCTCTCTTTCACTAGGGTTTTTCGGTGACAAGGTAGATACACCGATTCGTTTCTGCATCTTTTATTTTTCTGGATTTTTTTGGTTTATAATTTGTGGAGAATTTGAATCGTGATGCGGGGAGTATGATGAAAGAAACAGACGGATTCCCATTGATTTTAATCGTGAGAACAACAACCAGCTACTTCTGACTCCTCGTTACAGTTTATACAGTTTTTTGAATTTTTTGTGGTTATTTTTTTTATTATTTTAATTTTTTAGGGTTGTTCTTAGGTGATTTGAAAATAAAATGAAATTTGGCCGGTGATGCTATCAAATATTTGCTACTCTTGATGGGAATACCCATCTGATGATACATTTCCACCAAGATCTCTGAGGCCTCCCTTTTTTCTTGTTTTAAATTTTTGATTTTGCAATATCCGTTGTGTGATGTGTTAGCAGCTCCTTAACATTTTAAATAGATACTTGTTTTAAATGGTATAGACACCAAATTTGACAATTGTTTCCGTGGTAAATATATGGAAGTGTTTTCCGGATATTTTGGTTTATAATTTGTGGAAAATTTGAATCGTGTTGGGGGAGTATGATGAAAGAAACAGACGGATTCCCATTGATTTTAATCGTGAGAACAACAACCAGCTACTTCTGACTCCTCGTTACAGTTTCAAACAGTTTTTTGACAATTTTTTGGTTAAACAATACATAAGGAGAGCCTAAGACTGAGTCACCGTTTATTTTTTTTATTTTTTTATTTTTTTGTGCTGAGGACACATTTTTCACAAAATCCTTTTTTTTTCCTTTTAGTGTTTTATTAATATATTAGTAAATGTAGTGGCAGCAAATGTTGTTGGAATGTAGGTTGGTTACTGAAATGTTGCCACGTTCTTCGTGTACAAATTTTTTTTGCTGATTGGTTAGGCAAATAATGTGGGATTTGATGTTGAGTGGCTTTAACGGGATCAAATTAGGCCTTCCTGCCGAAAAAGAATAAATCGAAAGAGATTATAATCTTAACTAAGTTGATTGATATGAAAATCGGTAAACAATTGGCATGTGTTAGTCTGATATGACGCAAAACAAATCCGGTTTGGGGCTTTTTAACTTAAAGAAATTAAAACGACCATCAAATTCGAATGTATTGCCGCCGATTTGCAACTGTAACGGAATACATATTTTACGTACCAAACCTAGGTGTTGTTTCGTTGATCGAATTTTCATTAAAAATCAATTTATTTGGCTGCTTCAGTTATTTAATAGAGTCAAAACACTAAAAAGAAAAAAAGGTTTTTGTGAAAAATGTGCCCTCCAGTCAGCTCCAAAAATATAAAAAAAATTGATTTGTAGTTGTAATGATTTATATTCATAATATACTAATGATTTATGCTCAAAATATTGTTCAATTCACGTAACAGGGTTGCAATTCTGTACTTTAGCAGTATGGATTATGTACCTGAAATAGATTAGTAATTGTATAACACACAACATATTGTGTCTTATTTTATGAATTTATATCATGTATATTAAGAAATATATGTGACTATAGGACATATATTTTAGTCATATATTTTCGGGAAAATTGTAATTTATGTGTCTTCATAATATATCAATTATTATTGTCACTCTTGATTTATCAATTATTATTGTCATTCCTGATTTATTAAGGCGAAACATTAAAACAAAAGAGATAATTTAAAAATAAATAAATAAATTGCCTAAGAAATATAATTGTAAATAGTGTTTGATATGGACTAAAAATAAAACACATTGAAACTTTATAAAAATATTCATAACAAAATATGAAACATAATTAATAAAATAATTTGAATAGAAAACACATTAAAAAAGCTATTAAAAAAGAATTGTAAAACTACGTTGATGCTAAGATTGGAACCCTTAACCTCATTATTACCAAAAATGTGCTCTACCACCTACTCTAACTCACTTCTTATTGACATTTTATAGTTTTTTTATACTAATACTAAAACGTGTACTATATATATATATACATATATATACATACAAATACTATATATGGGGTGGGGGTGGGATGAGGGGGGCAGCCGCCCCCTGCCCCCCTCTCCCTCCGTCCCTGTCAGTGTAGGCGTAGATTGTATGGGTATCCCCTTCTTTTGTAATAAAAAAATTCATTTAAGTGTTGGATTAAGTCTTCTTTTTGCTATGTGATTGAATTGTGCTATAAGTGTAATAACTTGATGATTGCTCTAGTTGTGAGCTTGGTGATTTGTGTTGACTCTTACATGGATAAGGTGTTGTCATTATGAGAATAGAGCAACACCATAGTCACACCTCTCACTAGTCCAACTTTGTTTTGATAAACGGGAGTTGGAAAGAGACATGAACACAATGAGGTTAATTAAGTTGCCATGAGAATGATACTACAACTTAATTGAGAGTCCAATGTCCAGAAGAGTAGCATTGGCACCCAGTAGTGTCAGTCTTCCGGATAAAATGGACTACAGTAGTATAGCCGAACAGTCAAACTAAATTACTCTCAGCGAGTTAAGATACAATAAGAGCACTTTGAACTTTTTCAAAAGTGTTGGCATAAATTTCAAGAAAATGATTTTCAAGAGAGAAAGGAAAATCACTGAATTTTGAAGTTCACAAATCAGCTACTAAATAATTTTGTCCAACACCAAAATTTTTATATGATGAGATGATGAAATTAATAATAATAAACAATGAGAAATGAGCAAACTGTGCTTCGTTTTCACTTTTTGAACTGCAAGAACCACACACAGAGGGAAGAATGGCATAAAATTTTGTTGAGCAGCTCTCCACCCGTAACGAGTTCCGATCCAAAACAATGAATATATTTGTCTTACTCCCCATCCCATCACCTGAAGGCAGAAAACAATAAAGGCATGGCAAATTTAAACATAATTAAAAATACTAAAGAAAATAAGTAGAGAAAAAAAGTTATTTTATCAATTAATATAATAATAAATATGACAGATAAAATGTAATAGAGAGGTATTTAATAGTTTGCTTGATGATTATAAAACTAAACTAGGACTTCAAAAAAAAAAAAAAAACTAGGACCAATAATTATGAATGAAAGTTAAATTTCAATAATAATTAGATAATTATTTTACAAAAAAAAAAAAAAAGGATGAAACTTAAAAAAAAAAAACTGAAACCGCCAAATAAAAAATGAAAGCAAGCTAATAAGCATGATTTTTCTTTAAGGGAAACAAAAAAGGACAAAACAAAATAAACAGCTGTTTGCAAATGCAACATACCTGCCCAGGCTGCCCTTATCATTTCTACCTTCCTCTGAGATGTTTACTTTTATCAATGCTGGAAACAATAAATTAAGTTATTAAAAAAAGCGGGTGAACACGCATTTATATAGATAAGGAAATATGAGATACAGAAAAATGAGAAAGCATGAAGTGCAGAGGAATTGCAAAGAATTTAAATAGCATGAAATATGAAACGGTTAGAGAAATATAATAGAGGCAGGGATAGAAAGAGACCTTAATATATTTAAAGAACGAACAAGGAGGGTATCATTTCCATAGCTTCGCTGCTCATCTTGAATACACTTTGCAGAAGCCAAAACGGAATCCAAGCATCCATTTATTTGAATCAATTCAAGTGTGGTAATATCAGCAAACGCAATAGGGATCTCTCGCAACCAATTGCAATCAGTTAACTCTAAATGTTCAAGCACAGGGAAATTGTCACCCACAACATTCCAATCTTTCAAATTCTTGCCTTTAATTACCAACCTTTTCAATTGACGGAACCCTCCCTCAGATGTCTCCCACTTTCCGTCTTGGCAAGCATTTATCAATTTTAGAATTTCTAGATTCGGCAACATACCAATAAACCTCATATCACTCCATGGCAACCAAGTGCAAAAGAATTTGAGCTTCTTAAGATTTGGTAGAAAACTAATTGCCCATGGAATATGGTTGAGTTTATACCAATTTCTGATGCTTAGCTTCTCAAGCTTCCCCAAGTGCACAAAATTATAAAAATAATTTAGATCGTTTTTATGGTATCTACCATCAATTCCCAATTTTTTTAAATTTGGAATCCTTGTAAACAAATACTGTGTACAGAGCTTAGCATCCAACCAAGATATACTCTCTAAGTTTCTATGAACAACTGACAAAGTTCCTAATGAAACAATCCATTCAATGCATAAATTCCTTAATAGTGGCATTTTCCAAATTCTAGATGCCCCAAAGGAATGGGATGCACGAGCCCCACGAACAATAAAGTTCTGTATATTCCAATGGTCAAAGAGCTCTAAATCAAAATATTTGGACCTAACACATGTTGAATGCTTCAAAGCAAAGTATCTCAAATGAATAAGATTTGGAACCACACGTAGTATTCCATATTCACAGGGAGACGTACATACTATGTCTATCACTCTTAGTAGTTTGAAGTCCGAAATTAGAGGATGCAGACGTACAGGATCACAAGGGTAGGGAGAGTGAAAGGAATGTGATGTGTGAAAGCACTTTGACGAAGAAAGTCGATAATCAGCCTCTGATTCTACTCTTATCCAACGACTAGATATTTTCTTCTCGAAAAATAGATGTTTTCCATCTCTAATGATATCAAAGAGATTTTCATTTTGAGCTTCTCTCAAACACAAATCCCGCAACAAGTCATGTATTCTTACTGTCTTCATTTTCCCATTATAGCTTTGTTTGCTAACAAAAACAAGACTTCTATCAACAAGATCTTGCAAGCATTCCATGGCCACTTCCTCCATATTTTGATGGTCCACTGACCTAAAAAATCCCTCTCCCGCCCACAACCTAACCAACTTCTTCACATGGATCTCGTAGTCTTCCGGAAAAACTCCAAAATATAGAAAACAAGCTTTTAGGTGGTGTGGTAATTGGTTGTAACTCAAATAAAGTATTCTGGAACATGCATCACTAGAATCACCAATTACATATCTACTCACATTTTCTGCAACATTATTCCACTTCTGCACTGCAGCCTCTGTCTTAGAGAGAAGACTAGCTATTACATTAATAGCTAGAGGTAATCCATTACATTTCTTCACTATGTCTCTACCAATTTGCTCAAACTCTGAAATAAATTCGGTTTGACCAAACATGTTGCAGAAGAGATTCCAACTTTTATCGGCATTTAAGAAAGGCATGTTAATGGTAGAGTTACCTGAACCTGCATATTCAGCCACCTCTCTGAGCCGAGAAGTCAATAGTATACGGCTTCCAATATTATCATCTGGAAAGCATCTTTGCACCCTATCCCAAGCTTCTTTGCTCCATATGTCATCTATCACTATCAAATATCTCTGATCCTTCAAGCTTTTCCTCAGACTTTCTGCTAAGCTGTCATTTCTTTGTTCATGGAGTACATCATTTGATGCTGCATTAACACAACCAATAAGGCATTGGAGCATTTGTTCCACATTATACTCTTGAGATATGGTAACCCATGCTCGTTTGTCAAAATGAGAAATAATTGATGGATCTTCATAGACTTTTCGAGTTAAAGTGGTCTTGCCAATTCCTCCCATGCCTACAACTGATACAACTTGTAGCCGTTGTGCATATTGTCGGGTGAGCTGATCCATTATCGTCTTGAACTCTTCGTCGCATCCGACCATTCCACTGTCAAACTTTATTGAAGCGTTTTTGGAAAATTTACTCACAGTAATGTTCTCTCGTTCTGGATCAGGCTGTGATGATGTTGAACCAAGGAGTAGTCCTCTTTGTCGCATCCTCTGACCAGCTTGTGATGGACCCTTTGCAAGCTTCTTTTCAGTTTTAATAAACTTCTTTTTGAGGTAATCAGTCTGTATTACAGCTTGAATGAAGATTCCATGAAGCTTGAGGAGGCAAGCCTTTATACGAAGACGCTTCGTCCAACCCTTTGCTAGATAAATGGTACTCAACTCCATCTCAATCCTTTCTTCAGCTTTGAACGCTACATCTCTCATCTCTGCCTCTAAACCTTTCATCACCGAATTATTATAGGTGGGGATCTCAGATTTCTCAAGAATTTCTTGGAGAAAACCAAGATTTTCATGGAGAGAAAGTATTTGTTGTTTGTATTGAAGAGGCAAGCGTGGTTGTGGTTGCAAGAAATGCTGAGAAAGAGTTCCCATAAGCGAAGTTACAGCAGCATAAGCCATTTGCTCTGCCTATGTGATATGATGATCAGAACAGTAGTAAGAAATGAAAGATGTATGTGCAGTGATACAATTTAGAAAGCAATTCTAGTCAACGCCAATTAAAGTCTAAACAACCATGATTTTAAAATTAGCGGGGTAGTTGGTTAGTCTTTTTTTTTCTTTTTTTCTAAAGACTTATTGTGAAAAGAATCCAAACTTCACAATTATATCAAAAAAATTAAGTTTTGATAATTTAATACTTGGTATCAAATATCCGTATCCTATAACAATTATGTCCAATTATTTTAATTAAGGGAAAAATACAATTTTAGCCCCTTAACTTTTGTTTACTAGCGGTTTTGGTCCCTAATTTTTTGTTGTTGCAATATACACCCTAACTCTTCAAAACAGTTACACTTTGAACTCCTAGAACAACAAAACAATTAAACTCTATCAAAATTATACTTAGTACATGAGTATTTTAGTATTTTTTAATATTTCTTCTTTAATTATAATCTTGTTTAGTTTCAATATTTTATTTGTAAAATAAAAATATGATTTTAACAGGATCGTGTTGCGAAAATAAGGACAATATGACACAATTGAAAAGGAAAATTTTAGGAAACAAAGTTGTCAAATCTCTATTTGGCACAATAAACGAAATTGTTTAATGTTAAATGAGAATCTTCACTACTACAGAAATCACCTACAACGTCGAATATATAACGTTGATTTTTTACAAAATCGACGTCAAAATATTCAATAAATTTATAATTTTCAACCGACATGATAAGAATCCAAACTTCACAATTATATCAACCGACGTTATAATTCATTTTAAATAAAAAAGTTAACAAAATATACGACATCGAGTAGTTTTATAACCGACGTTATAATTCATTTTAAATAAAAAAGTTAACAAAATATACGACGTCAGTTAGTTTTATAACCGACGTCATAGTGTATATCTAGTTTTATATATATATATATATATATATATATATATATATATATATATATATATATATATATATATATATATATATATATATATATATATATATAAAATTAACGTTACGACGTAGGTTCTTCGACGAACCGATGTTGTTGGTTTTACGGTTTTGGATGCCAGTCGGCGGGTCAATACTACCGTAAAATACTATAAATGAGATTTTATGATGAAAAGGAGTAGGGCAATGGAGAGAATAATGCGATATTATTTCTCTAGGGCTTTGATCACTTAAGTGTCTGCCAAAAGAAGCCAAAAACGATCTATCCCTTTAAACGGTTATCCCAGGGGGATATTTATACAAGAATGCAAACCCGTACAAGGAAAGTAGGGTTGACGTAGAGCCAAAATCTACAAGGAAAGTAGGGCTGACGCGTAGGGCCGAATCAGCTATGGAAGCTAGCCTGGGACGCGCTGCCTGCGAAGCCTGGTCGCCCGCCCGAATTCTGTAGGGCGTTCGACCGGGGACACACCAACTGTTGCATCTGCCCCCTTTGCTCAAGCTGCTTGACCTTCACTTGGGCTGGCAGTCGTACTTCCTGGTGGTCGGTTGTTGGGAGCCGGCTGACTACGATCTCCTAGTACTCTTCCTGGAATAGCAGGTGTTCCCCTTTTGCAAAGTGTCGTATCACATTCACAGTTGACCGCCTGGCCTCATCTTCTCGGCCGGGTGTCCGTTTCGGGGGTATCTATCACAAGTCCCTCACTTTTTTAGGTTTAGCCGAGCGATGGCCTGAAAAAGTAGAACAAAAATACAAGGAAACACAAACATCCCAGCCGGCTTACTTCTTAACACTGGCCCTGCTAACCGGGAACCCGGTCAGTATCTTATCGCCTTTCTGACTAATCCCGCGCCTTACCGACTGGTTCTGCGAAGAGGTACGGTCGCTAGAGTGTAATTATGAAGATCCCTCGAGTTCCGCCAGTTAGGGTTCCAAGACGCGTCTTCTCATAACCGTCCTGTCAGACGTTACGTCACTCTTCCCCTCCATTAGATCGAGGACACGTGTCACGATCTCGCCGATTGTCCAAGCCTATAAATACCTCGGCCTTTCTTCTCTTTTCCCTCTTTACATTTTTCGAACTTCCGCACTTCCGGCACTCTACCTTCCCCCAAACTTTAGCCTTTCTTCTTTTTCCGGCGGCCGACACTCTTTCCCTTCGAGACAACTCTGCTCATCTCCAGCCGTCGTTCCCTTCTCATGTCAGTTTCTCCTTCGATATATCACTTATTTTCGCGTCTTTCTTCCTTCTCCCCTCGTTCCTTTATATCATCCTCATCTTCACCTTCATCTTCCTCCGCTGCGGACGACCATCAGGGTCAGGCCGCGAGCCTGCCAGCCATGGTTCCGGCGGCGGCCCCTGTCGACCCCCTGGAGGACTGAGAGTCGGGTTTTTTGGATGCCCTTGACTGGCCGGTAAGCCGCCGCTCCTCGCTTTGCGAGGTGATTTTCTTCACGCCCGGCGATTGTTGGGCACGCCTGCCGTATGCCGTCGGGCAGGCGACCGACTGGTGACGGAACCTCCTAGTGTGGGATACGTGGGGATCCATTACCAGTCAGTCCGGTGTGGCTTTCGGGTTCCCCTTTCTCCCTTCCTTTCTCTTCTGCTCCACTACTACAGTGTGTTGCCCGGTCAATTGGCGCCAAATTCTTACTGCAAGCTGACCGCCTTCCTCACATACTGCCACCGCCTCGGCGTGGAAGCAACTCTTCCTCTCTTCCTCTCTTCCACCAGCTTTTCCGCCTTACCGCGGTCGGTGCGGTTGCTCCGGGATACGTGCAAATACGTTCCCGGGACGGTCGCAAGTTCTTGGACAACTTGGTCTCCTCCTACACGGCGGCAGATAAAGGGGACCCCCGTGAATACCATCTTTATCATTCTAATTTATTTGTGTTGTTTTCCGAGGTAATGTGCTTGTGTTGGTTAATATTTTCTGGTAGTTATTGTGATACTTGTGTTTTTGGGTTGTGTGTTTTAGTTATTGCGGGCTTTGTTTATAATCCTATGGTGTTTAACGAACTCAACATAAACGAACGGAGGTTGTTCATATTCGTTTGTTAAGAATTTTGAGGTGCTTTTGTTCTTGTTCGTTTGGGATTACTACATAGTGCTAGGTCGTTAATGATTACGGCTTAGGACAAAAAATTGAATGATTACACTTTTACATATTTACTCTCTTGACACTCAAAAAAAAAAAATATTTACTCTCTTGATTGATGTTCAGTAACTAGAAGATTAATTGTTACAAACAAAATAAAATATGTAGTAAAATAAATTTAGAAGTAGTCACAATATTTTAATAATGGTCTGTTTGAAAATGAGAGAAACGACTTTTGAAAAATAATTGTCCAGATAACATTTTTATATTCAGTGTTTGGTTGCATTTTAGAAAATTGTCTTAGTTGTATTAAATTGTATAATTAAATATTTTAAATGTTTTGTTTGGACTATAATAATAATAATAATAATAATAATAATAATAAATGATGGTGGTGGGGTGGTGTTGATGTTGGTATTGGTGGTGGTGGTTGTTGTTATTTGTTAAAATAATTTACTCTGTAATAATAATAATAATTAGTGGTGGTGTGGTGTTGCCGTGTTGGTGTGAAAATTGAAAAATGATTTCTCCTTTTCATGAAATGAGGGTATTTTCCTTTTACCAAAGACTCATTTTCATTTAACTCACATTATTCACTCTTTAGTTTTTACCAAACACTGAAAACCTGGAAAATGATTTTCATAAATCATTTTTCGGATTTTCAAACACCCTAAAATTGAAATTATTGTTATCTCTTTCTTTATTTTTTGTTAGTAAATTTAAATTGATATAGAATAAATATAGTATTAATATTATTGTTTCTATTATTATTATTATTATTATTGTTGTTGTTATTGTTGTTATTATTATTAGTCTTTTTACATATTATCACGAGATAATACCCTTTATTTAACATCAATTTGACGAAATAACAAACGGAAGATTAAATTGAGGGAAAACACAAAAGTCTGGGACTACATTATGTCACCAAAGTCGTTTAGAACGAAATTGAAAAAAATCACTATAGTCGAAGACTATTTTGAGTATTAACTCATATTATCACTAATAACAAACAACTAATTTTATCAAACACATTTTACATAGTCACTAGAGTCCTCTCACGAATTCTGGGTCAAAATAAAAATATAATACTTATACTGTAAAATATAATACTAATCATGAATAAAATGTTTATTATTTAGAAAAAAAATCTTTTGAGAAAGAAAATACTTTTAAATTAAAATGTAAACCTATTACAATTTTTTTAAAAAAATATTACACTTTATTTCTGATTAGTGATTAGCATTATATTTACAATATAAGTATTACATCTTCATCTTCATCTTTGACCCGTCTCACAAAGACAAATTTTTACCTTTTACATATATTAATCACAAATAGCAAACAACTAATTTTACCTAACATTTTTTACATATTAACCAAAAAAAAAAAAAAAAAAAAACTAATTTACCAAAAACTTATCAGCTAATGTAAATCAAAATTGCTAATACAATTCTCTAACAGCAAATTAACAAAGAAAGCCAATGGAAGTTTTTGCTTTCAACATCAAGACTGAAGTGATCGATACGTAAAAGCTATTGCAATTAAATTAACTGAATTTAAGTATATATCTCCTTCATCAAAAGTACACAAGTAACCACCCTCCAAACCCGAACAGAGTCCATCTAGAATCTAGAATTACAAGATAGGATTGTTGCCAAACCTTAGAAAACTCAAAAACCAAACTATAAAAAACAAAAAACAAAAGGAAAAGAAATGAGATCTCCCCAACAAAACAAAAAGTAGTAAACTAAAACCATATGGATGGTGAAAATGTTAGAAGCTAGGCCACTAAAGAAACTAACCCATCAGGAGGCAAAAAAAAAAAAAAAGCATGGGGTTTCATATCTCTTCTGGTCCTTAGAGTATATGAAATCATCACAGCATTGTTGCTAGCTTTACCATTGTTCCTCGTCAAAGATTCTTTAAGCATCAGCAACTCCAAGTTTACACAGGGCAGCCCAAGGTGTCTAAAATTTACTCTTTTATCCTTTTGGTAAAAGCTCCTCGTTGAAAAACGAACATCGAATGCTTGGGCTGCCCTAGAGAACAAGCTGGAGCTAGCAGCCATTTACAACCCCATTAGCGATTGCCTTATCGTCTGATGACACAACCTGATTATCGCCCTTTATAACATCCCCGGGTTTTGCAACTGACCCATTCTCTACGACTTTGGCGTCCCCATTTACCTGTTCAGAAGGGGTTGCTGCTTCCTTGTTCAGCACTTCAGATACAACTTCAGTTGGTGTCTGAGGCTTTTGTTCTCCATTAGTAGTTTCTTTCTTCTTCTCATCTGTGGTCTTCCCTTCCCACACCTGTATATATGTATAAGCACACTGTAACAACCCGAGCTCTTATAGTATTATTATTCACCGTTTTGGATCAAAACATTTACACTACCTGCTTCTGGTAAAGCTGATGCTTAGCCTTTTTCTCTTGAATTCTCTTCTGACGATCCTCGTAGAATTCAAAATCATCTAGTATACATTGTTTACTAGCGTGGTCCTTGAATATCTTGAGGACTTGTAGGCCTTGCTCCAATTTAACCTGTACAAACACATAAAATTAGACATTTGTAGACATGGAATAACAAGAGACCTCTCGCACTCTCGCCACAACTCAACAAAACATCTTTGAATAACAATAATGTAAGAAGTCAATCCTACCTCTTGAGTGTCTCTGCTGTTAGTCACTGGTTTGTTTTCATTGTTTTCCAGGGTAATGTGCTTCAACAAGCTGTTTGGGACATCCTTCACAATGTGCCACTTTACGGGAAAACAGCCAATCCATTTGTCCTGTTGCCAATACTCAACCTTCTTGTTGAAATCAACTGGACCGATCATCTCAGCAACACCAACAAATTGCCCACTGGTATTAACCTAGATATTAAACCATCATAAATTAATTTCTCTATAATCAAAACCATGGGTACACCACAATTTGATAAAAGATGCTCACCGAAAAGAAGAGGAAAACAGGGCAGCCCCCAGACTTCTGCTGAGCCTCCTGGTATGCTTCATTGAGCTTCTTGTTACCATTAGGAGTGCTAGCCCACACATCGTATTTGACACACTTGTGGACATCATCTTCACTGTAAGACTTGATAATGAAAAACTTGGCATCATCATAAGTCACGGGAAAATCTGAGCGGTTGTATTGATCTCTGTCGGGGACCAGGCTTGATTTCTCTTTCTCATCATCATTTGTTTTGGTCAATGGAATGTTCTGCCCTTTAACTGCCAGTGCAACTGGCGTAAAACCCTTTTGGGTTTTGGTACCTTTACCTCTTGGTCCCCGGTTCAGCTCGTTCAAACCATCCATGTTCTCATTCCCATACCCATAGTAACTACTTCCTCTACCACCCCTAGGCTTAAACTTGTTATCTACAGACAACCAACCACGACTGGCAGTGCGTGAATCATAACCATTAGAACCATAACCTACACCAGATCTATATGTGTTTCCATACTGACCATACAATTTGTTTGGATACATTCTATTGACATATCCATTTGTAGCATTCATTCCAGATATAGGCCTAGGATGATGCAACCCCTGAAAGACAAGGCAAGAAGCTTAGTTTATAAATAAGTGTCAAATGTATATAATATCCCTAAGCTAAATTCATAGGTCATACCATCAGATGAGGACGAATGCTCGGGTTCCTTGATGAACTGTTGTTGCTTGCAGAGGTAATTGAACTGCTGGATACTGGTCTAGGCTGCCCATCTGAAAACGATGTTACATCTAACCATGGGATAGGAGATCGCATTCCATCATAGGCAAACCTCGGATCATGATATCCAGAAGCAAACCCGCCAGGCAATGTACCTCTTCCAAATGAGCCATTTGCATTTCCATTATAGGACGAATTCTGGTATAAAGGTCTCACAGGTGCTGAGCCATTTGTTCCCTTTACGCCACCATTTGCAATGTCATTAGGATTTCCTTTAGCAGAATCCACAGACAAAGGTGCTTCATCAACAGCTGCAGAGGTTTGTATCTCACCTTTGGCTGGGGCAGCCGGAGTAGGGTAAGCACCACTTGTTGGAGTCATGGGCTGGAAATATGGAGCTGGATACTGGTACTGTTGAGCCCCGTATAGCTGGCCATCTTGTCCCACAGTTGGAACAGGAGAAGTAGCAGGTGAATAAGGGGCATACGGAGCATAACCATACCCATGGTGATACAAAAGGGATCCATTGTCCCCATATACTCCCTGCATTATTTATAACAAAAGCAAGACAGGGGGTTTTAAGCAATGCCGTATTGAATATCTCAGCTTAAAACACATAGGAACATAGCAAAAATGGATAGTTCTCCCACTCAAAAAGAGAAACACAGTAAATTTTAACTTACAGGCATCTCAACTCCATCTTGATTAAGATATCTTGGATAGTTCTCCCACTCATTGCCTGTCCCATCATATGCTAAAGAGCAGAAATTTCAATCAAAAAATGAATTATTGAAACCTAAAGCATAGGAAACTTGAAAAAAAATAAAAAAATTAACATACCCCCATAGTGATAAGCAGTGTAAGGATAGCCATTAGGAACATAGCAAACTGCTGGATCAATAAAATCTGGTAACAAAGGTGTCAAAGACCTGTCACCAGACTGGGTCTGACCATTTGTCACATCAGTGGAGTCAACAGAGGCCTACAGATAAATTTAAACTCAGACTCAATATTCAGTAACTAAAAGATTCACCCCCACCAAATAAAACAATACATATATCAAGTAATACAGAAAATCTCACCTTCTTGGTTGGTTCAGGGATTTCCAAAGTATTGGTCTTTGATTCCAGTGACAACTTCTGGAGCAAATCTGCAGTTTCTATAGTGAAAAAAAAAAAAAGAGTAAAGGAATCCATATAGCTTTCCAAAAGACAGTCCTCATAATATCAAAAATCCACAGAGCCCCAAACACAGCTTTAAACAATTTCACTAATTTATGTAACGCTAATAGAACACAATAAAAGGGGATATATGCATCAAGCCATAATCTAGTCATTCAAGCAAGGTTTTAGGTCCTCGTAATGTCCGAATTCTCCGGAAAAAAAAAATTCAACAAAAGAACACCGTGTCACCTCGAAACACCAATCCCCTTCCCGCCCGAAAGAAAAACACAAAAAACTATTGAGTAAAACAGAAACTTCACAAGTTTCTCTAGCCTTACCTCTACTATCTGAAGAAGAAAAAAAACACACGGGAAAATCAAAGTGAATACAAACAGATTTTCCATACCCAGATCAAAAAGATCCCAACATAAACCCTACCCAATCCAAACAAGCATAGCTTGGTACACACAAAAGAATATAAACAGAAACAACTAGAAATGAATAAGAAACACAGAACCAAGAAAACTAAAGAACAGCGAGACTGTAGGATACGATCAGCGGGAGCAGTAACGGAAGCCATAACCGGACAGATAGATAGATCACCCGCGAAACCCTAGAGAGAGAGAGCGAGAACTGGTTGGTGTGTCAGCCGCCACAAGCGAGGGTTTGGGTTTTTAGAAGGGGAGAGAAAAAGAGAGAGAGAGAGAGAGAGAAATTTGGTGAGGGTTTTGATTCTTTAAAAAGTGTGATTCAAAAAAAACCCCACGGATCTCTCGCTTTCGCCCCTCTATTTTATAGTATTCATAGATCCAACCCCCGCAGATTCTCGTTACCCGAGGGTGAGGACAATCTCATACGTGGCGTTTAGTCACTGGCTCGCTATGTCACCGGAGAGGCGTTGGATGGCGGTAATTGGTCCGTGAGGCTGTACTGGTGCAGTGTATGGGTCCGCCTAGTTACTCGGGTAACGTGGAATTTGATCACCCGATTTAGCAAACTCAACCAAAAATGTTTGTATCGGAGACTTGGGAATGAGTGGACTTGATGAGTATACTCCGTGGACTACCTCTTTCCATGCAATTGCCATCATTAGTCAATGACGAATAAAAGTTCTAGTACTACTACTATTATGGGTAAAAATCTTGTGTAACATTTTACATCACACCCTTGTAACAAGTTTTAGAATTTAGGGGGTGTTTGATTCACGGAATGTTAAATTAGCTTAGTGAATGTTAGATTACTGAGTTTGGTTTAAAATTAAGATATGTAAGTAAGACAACGATAATAAAATAAATTGATTAAAACGTCTAAAGTCCAACATTAGTAATAAGACAAGGGAATGTGAGATTACCTAAGAAATTGGAGGGTATCTCACATTCCCTTCCAATAGCTAAAAACTTAATGCGGAGGTTATTTGACATTCCCTGTGAAAGTTATATAACTTGAACCAAACATGGAAATCTTATATTACCAAGCAAATATAACCTTGGTTATCTTATACAACCTGAACCAAACGTCGGGCGTTTGGTTCAGGTCATCTTAGATTACCTAGGTAATCTGAGTCTAGTAATGTTATATTACCTTGTTTGGTTCAAGTTATTTGATTACCTGGTAATGTTATATTACCTGAAAGCTGATGTGGCGGTAATGTTTCAAGGTAATGTGATTACCCCCATTTTTTTAGGTAATCTTAGATTACCTTGAATTATTCCAACTTTGCCCTTGTTAACTAATCCTTATATAATAATAATAATAATAATAATAATAATAATAATAATAATAATAAAATTAATATATGTTTATATAATCAAATATACATGTGTATATTTATATATTTAGTTTTTTAAATATTTAAGCATTGATATACATTCATACATATAAATAAATATGCACACTTTATGCATATATATATATATATATATATATATATATATATATATATATATATATATATATATATATATATATATATATATATATATATATATATGTAGGAACCGTTGGTAGAAAACAAATAATAATTAAATAAAAAATTGACTATTATTTTCTGGAAAGAAGGGAAGAAAAATTTGAAGAAAAATTGGCTAGTGTTTGGTGTTGGGTTTTTGCAAGAGTCAAGTATGCACTCTTTCCTTAAAACCTTATTTGCCACCTCCCGTAGATGCTAGGAGCGTTGTGGCCTAGGCTTCCCAGGATAAAACTTGCTATGATCCAATGTTTGAGCATTCAAACAAAGGATCCGACGAGCAAGACAATGGCTATGAACACAGTATGGCTTAAAGAAAGAGTAGAAGCAGATAGGTTTTGAGGCTAAAAGATGAACTTTCGTGTTCTTTATTTTCTTTGTAAAACTCTACTGCCTAACTCCTCTTTTTATAGGGGTGAAGGATTTAATAGCTTTTAGTTAGGCACTTAAGGGCACCCCTTCACCTTCCTGTAACAGCACCATTAGCATGACCTTCAATTCAAAATTTAAAATTGGAATTAACTCAGAAAATTAATTCCGTAACAGTAGAATTGAAGAGCCAACGGTCAGAAACTGTACAAGTTCGTGTAGGCCGAAACTGGAAGTTTCGGCCATGGGTCCCAAGTCTCGGCCCAAGTGGCCGAAACTATGGCACCGAAACCTGGGAGGTTTCGGCAACACCCAGTGGCTTGTGTTGGAAAATTTATTCCGTAGCCCGCAAGGCCAGCCAATTTCCGGACGACATTCGTGCCCGCAGGTGCCGGCGCACACGAGCTCGGGCTTGAATCAAGCCTTTTCAATCTCTGCTAGTTGGAATTTGATTTGCACCCCCCCCCCCCCCCCCGCGCGAGAGAGCCTCTATGCTATACAATTCTACAAGCTTCAAAAGAGCTCTTGTATATAAGGGGGGAAAATCTTCATTCCAAAGCAATGTGGGACAAAAGCTCACTTTTTCCCTTCATTTTCCAACTCAAATGGGTCTACTTTGAGAATCAATATCTCATTCACCCATTATCCGTTTTGAGCGTACAATATATCGATCTCTTCGTCTCACTACGAAGAATCCGAATCCACTTTAACCCGACCCGAATCGGAAGTGGACCCCACTGATAATTGTACCACAAAATAGCCACTTAACATGTCATTTTATGCCATTTTAAGCTATTTTTTCCAACAATCCCCCACATGAATGAAAAATTGATTTTCGGGGTATTTTGAAATCGGAAATAACTGTGTTCAAACTGTCGATCCCTGCATAGGATAGGTAGGGAGTCACTATACCCTTTGAACCTTCCCTCGTGAAGACATGTTTACTCTACTGGCTGTACGGTAGAACGCGATGTCTTTGAACCGACTGCCGTTTGTGTAGACGATGACATATCTCACACAGGAATCTCCCAACCATGCTCTTGCTCTCATGAGTGTGCCCGTTTTGGTCGTGGGTCACCGTTCCTGGTTCTGCAAGAGTTTCTAAAGAATTGTGCCCAACAATTCTCCTTTGAAGCGACCCTCACTTCTCTCTAACATAGGTGATTCTTTCTCGAGTATCCCGCATACTCAAGAATCATTAAAGCATTAATATGCTAGCCTCTTGCGGGAGTCACTGTTTTAACGAGGAGTGGTAGGGAGTCCGAGACCCCCACAGTGACGCGCTCCGTTCCATAATTTAGTTGTCCCATTGAACCTAGGTGCCAGCTAGGTTGGGTATCCACTATAGAACTTTTTAGTCCAAGGGCAGTAGACCCATTCCTCGTGTCAACTTCTCCACAACTTCTCTTCCTAACCCTTTGGTCAGCGGATCCGCTATATTGTCTTTTGACTTTACGTAGTCAATCGAGACAACACCAGTTGTGAGCAATTGTCTAATGGTATTATGTCTACGACGCACATGTCTAGACTTACCATTATACATATGACTCTGTACTCTCCCAATTGTGGCTTGACTATCGCAATGCACACATATTGGAGGTACCGGTCTTTCCCAATTAGGAATATCCTCTATAAAATGGCGTAGCCATTCAGCCTCTTCACAACCTTTGTCCAAGGCTATCAGCTCAGATTCCATCGTGGATCTAGCTATCACAGTTTGCTTAGAGGATTTCCATGCAACGGCTGCACCGGCTAGTGTAAACACGTAGCCACTCGTGGACTTAGAGTCCTTAATATCAGATATCCAATTCGCGTCGCTATACCCTTCAAGTACAGCGGGATATATCCCGTAGTGCAGTCCAAGATCACGAGTATACCTCAAGTATCTCATAACCTTTACTATTGCCTTCCAGTGCATAGCACCGGGGTTACTCGTATATCTACTGAGCTTACTAACCGCATAGGCAATATCCGGCCTAGTACAGCTCATAAGATACATCAAACTACCAATAACCTGAGCATATTCCACTTGTGAAATACCTTCTCCGTGGTTCTTGGTTAGATGAATGTTTGTATCAAATGGTGTCCTAGCCACTTGACTATCATCCTTGTTAAATTTCTCAAGGATTTTGTCAATATAATGTGATTGGCTCAACACGAGACCATCAGGTCTTCTAATGATTCTAATCCCGAGGATTAAATCGGCCAAACCCATATCCTTCATGTAAAATCTCGTATTTAACATGTTTTTGGTAGACTTGATCATCTGATCATTACTACCAACGATGAGAATATCATCGACATATAAACAAAGGATGACGTAGCCGTCTATCGTTTCCTTAACGTAGACGCATTTGTCACTTTCGTTTATTTTAAACCTGTTAGTTAACATCGCATGGTCAAACTTCTCGTGCCACTGCTTAGGTGCTTGTTTTAAACCATAAAGCGATTTAACCAACTTACACACTTTCCTCTCTTGGCCCGGAACCACGAACCCTTCGGGTTGTTCCATATAGATTTCCTCATCTAATTCGCCATTTAGGAAAGCGGTCTTCACATCCATTTGATGAACTTCCAAGTTCCGCAACGCGGCTATGGCAAGTATCATCCTAATGGAGTTTATTCTCGTCACGGGAGAATACATGTCGAAGTAATCGAGGCCCTCGCGTTGCTTGTAACCCTTGATTACAAGCCTAGCCTTATACTTCTCGATGGAACCGTCCGGTTTCATCTTCCTTTTAAAGACCCACTTGGATCCTAAGGGTTTACTACCCGGAGGAAGATCAACCAGTTCCCAAGTGTGATTCTGTAGAATAGAATCCACTTCACTTTTTATAGCCTCTTTCCACATTGGTCCTTCCGTAGAAGTCACGGCTTCTACATACGTTCGAGGCTCGTTCTCTATCAAACAAGATAGAAAATCGGGTTCATTTTCTAATAAACAAGTTAGAGTACCCGAATCGTACTCTAACAAGTAAGTTAGAAAATCAGGACCGAATGATTTTCCAACTCTCGCCCGCTTACTGCGTCTCGGCTCGAGCTCGGGTTCTCTCTCGGATTCCCCACTATCATTATCCATAGTTTCGTCAAACGTTCGTTTTGACGTACTTGGTCCCTCGTTGGACCTACAAGGAAATATATTTTCGAAAAAATATGCATTCCTTGATTCTATTATCGTGTTCTCGTGTACATCCGGATTATTGGACTCGTGTACTAAGAACCGATAAGCACTACTATTATGTGCATAGCCAATAAAGATATAGTCCACCGTCTTAGGACCTATCTTTACTTTCTTAGGTGTTGGCATCAAAACTTTGGCAAGACACCCCCACACTTTCAGGTACTGGTAGGAAGGTTTCCTACCGTTCCACAGCTCATAAGGAGTTTTATCGAGCTTCTTTCGGGGTACCTTATTCAAAAGGTAGTTACTTGTCAAAATCGCCTCACCCCAAGCATCTTGAGGTAGGCCCGAACTTATAAGCATCGCATTCATCATATCTTTCAATGTACGATTCTTTCGTTCGGCAACACCGTTCGATTGAGGTGAGTAAGGTGCAGTACGCTCGTGTATTATCCCTACACTCGCACAGAAGTCACCAATAGGTGCTTCGTACTCACCACCTCGATCGCTTCTAACCCTCTTAATTCTCCGATTAAGTTGGTTTTCCACTTCATTCTTATAAAGAACGAATTTATCAACGGCTTCATCTTTGCTCTTAAGCAAATACACATAGCAGTATCGTGTGCTATCGTCGATAAATGTGATAAAATACTTATTACCACCTCTCGTTTGTATCGATCTAAAATCGCACAAATCACTATGGATTAATTCTAGTGGTTCAGTTTCCCTTTCAACCGACTTGAAAGGTACTTTCGTTAGTTTTGCCTCAACACAAATTTCACACTTGTTATTTGTGTCAATTTGAAAGTTAGGAATATGGTCCATGCTAATTAATCTACGCATAGAATTAAAATTAACATGACCTAGTCTACCATGCCATAAATTGGAAGACTCAAGCAAGTAAACAGAATTAACTTTGCTTTTATTGATAACAGGAATTACACTGAGCTTAAACAACCCATCAGTTACATATCCTTTACCAACAAACATTCCTAACTTGGACAAAACTACTTTGTCTGACTCGAACACCATGCGAAAGCCATGCTTGTTCAACAGAGAGCCAGACACAAGATTCTTCCTCAGCTCAGGAACATACAGCACGTTGTTCAACGTCAGTTCCTTCCCGGAAGTCATCTTCAGAACCACCTTGCCCATGCCTTCCACAGCAGACTGAGCAGAGTTTCCCATCCACACCTTTTCACCTTCAACGGTCTCAAAGGTGTTGAACATCTCTCGGTTGCAACACAAGTGCCTGGTTGCACCGGTATCAATGAACCACTCACGAGGGTTTGAGCCCACGAGGTTCACCTCGGTCACCATAGCCGAAAGGCTAATCTCGACCTCCTTCTGACTGCTATCTCCAACAACATTGGCTTCAGAACTCTTGTTCTTCTTCCTTGGAGCCTTGCATTCAGATGCTCTGTGGCCATGCTTGCCACAATTGTAGCATTCACCAGGAAACTTGTTCTTGGTAACGCCACCTTTCGGACCTAGCTTTCGCTTGTCCTTCTTGTTCCTCTTTGAGCTCTTACCGTGCTCCACAACGTTGGCCTTAGCGCCAACAATGATAGGAACTTTCCTATCATTCGTCCTGTTCCCTTCCTCAATCCTGAGTCGCTGGATCAGGTCCTCCAGATTCATCTCCTTTCGCTTATGCTTAAGGTAGTTCTTGAAGTCCTTCCACCCTGGAGGCAACAAATGGATGACAGATCCCACTTGGAAGGCTTCACTTAGCACCATGCCCTCGTCACGGATCTCATCAAAGATTAATTGCAAATCTTCTACCTGACTTAGCACGGTCTTTGAATCAACCATTTTGAAGTCGAGGAATCGGCCAACTACAAATTTCTTTGAGCCGGCATCCTCACTTCGGTATTTATGATCCAAAGCTTCCCACAACGCTTTTGACGTGCTTATCTTTCGATATACATCATATAGCGTGTCACACAATCCATTCAGGATGTAGTTTCGGCAAAGGAAGTCCGAATCCTTCCAATAGCCAACCGCCATCACAGATTGTGCATCTTGTTCCTTCAACTCGGGAACACTCTCGGACAAGAACCTTGCCAGGCCGAGAGTTGCTAGGTAGAACAACATCTTCTGTTGCCACCTCTTGAAGTTCGAACCAACACCGGTGAACTTCTCCGGCTTTTCAGCCGAACAACTCGGTACCGAAGGTACCCGAGACATGGGAATATATCCCTCAGTGCTCCCACCATCTTGTGAACCAACGTTCACTGGTGTAGCTTGGGAATTAGCAACATTGTTGCCGTTTCCTCCATTGTTGTTCTCAACAACATTTTCTTCCCCATTGTTAACGATTGGCAACTCGGGGTTCTCCATTTCTTCAAGGAAATTTGAGAAAACAACCAACGAGAAAACAAGAAATAAGGTTTTAAGATTGTAGGAACCGTTGATAGAAAACAAATAATAATCAAATAAAAAATTGACTATTATTTTCTGGAAAGAAGGGAAGAAAAATTTGAAGAAAAATTGGCTAGTGTTTGGTGTTGGGTTTTTGCAAGAGTCAAGTATGCACTCTTTCCTTAAAACCTTATTTGCCACCTCCCGTAGATGCTAGGAGCGTTGTGGCCTAGGCTTCCCAGGATAAAACTTGCTATGATCCAATGTTTGAGCATTTAAACAAAGGATCCGGCGAGCAAGACAATGGCTATGAACACAGTATGGCTTAAAGAAAGAGTAGAAGCAGAGAGGTTTTGAGGCTAAAAGATGAACTTTCGTGTTCTTTATTTTCTGTGTAAAACTCTACTGCCCAACTCCTCTTTTTATAGGGGTGAAGGATTTAATAGCTTTTAATTAGGCACTTAAGGGCACCCCTTCACCTTCCTGTAACAGCACCATTAGCATGGCCTTCAATTCAAAATTTAAAATTGGAATTAACTCAGAAAATTAATTCCGTAACAGTAGAATTGAAGAGCCAACGGTCAGAAACTGGAAGTTTCGGCCATGGGTCCCAAGTGGCCGAAACTATGGCAACTACCTCCGGACGACATTCGTGCCCGCAGGTGCCGGCGCACACGAGCTCGGGCTTGAATCAAGCCTTTTCAATCTCTGCTAGTTGGAATTTGATTTGCACCCCCCCCCCCCCCGCGCGAGAGGGCCTCTATGCTATACAATTCTACAAGCTTCAAAAGAGCTCTTGTATATAAGAGGGGAAAATCTTCATTCCAAAGCAATGTTGGACAAAAGCTCACTTTTTCCCTTCATTTTCCAACTCAAATGGGTCTACTTTGAGAATCAATATCTCATTCACCCATTATCCGTTTTGAGCGTACAATATATCGATCTCTTCGTCTCACTACGAAGAATCCGAATCCACTTTAACCCGACCCGAATCGGAAGTGGACCCCACTGATAATTGTACCACAAAATAGCCACTTAACATGTCATTTTATGCCATTTTAAGCTATTTTTTCCAACAATATATATATATATATATATATATATATATATATATATATATATATATATATATATATATATATATATATATATATATTTATTTATTTATTTATTGAGGACATTATTGTAAATTGATCCATATAATCTAAAATATAACCTTGAACCAAACAAGGTAATATTATATTACACCATCCAAACCAAACACACAAGGTAATCTTACATTCCCAATATCTCACATTACCTTCCTGGAGGTAATCATATTACCTGGGGTAATCCAAGATTCCGTGAACCAAACGCCCCTTAGAGTAATATTACATTTACTCTCATCAAGAAAGATTTACTCGGTCCTAATACTAATATCGTGGAAGCCTGTAAACAGTGGATTATGAGAGCTTGGAAAATAAAAAATTTTATACTCTCCGAGAATAGAATGAGATAGTCGATAAGCTTATGAGAGATCGGTGCGCAACTGCCCAAGGTGGTGGTTGGTCTAGAGCAAAATCCTAATATGGTGGGGGTTTTCTTCCCCCTCCCTCCCATTAAAAAAAAAAAAAAGTTTTAGTGTAATAATACATATACTCTCATTTTTTACTCTATTTTTTTCTATTCCATTATTTTACTCCTTGCTAAGGTGTCATGAATGATCTAAAAACATAGTGGGCACTGATTTTATTCCTTCACTTTTCTTTATCCAATAAAACTTGTAAACGTGACGTGAGTTATATTCCATGGAAGTACATCTATCATTTTCCAAAGTTTTACATATATCTAAATCTAAAAATAGAATAAGTATTAATTCAAGTTATATCCTTGATTTATGTCTATTTTTTGTATGCTAATAAATATATACATTTTACTTTAAATGTTGTACATTTCAATTTTATTGGACAAAGTTGTCCCTACTACATTCTTGTTAGACAAAACTACTCTTGCACCATTATAACTCTGTTACTATTTAATTCTAAAATTGATGACTCCATCATTATTACCATACACTAATATTTATCATATCTTTTTCCTATTACTTAGCTATCATTTTATTGAAATCATTATATAATTAATTTGATTGTTGATTATATTTTAATTAAATTTCTATGAATGTTAAATCATATGTGTGTGTATATAATACATAATAGTTTTTGCCCCGTGCGATGCACAACATAAAATTTAAGTAACTTTATTGTTGATAATGTTTTAGAAAACGCTAAAATCAAACATTAATCATGAAAATTTAATCTAAAATGTATTTTTCTTTAACAATACAAAATTGGATGTTATATTGAACAACATAACATACTATTAGCATATATTATAAAGCATTGTGTTATTAGATACCACATGAAATTTTAACATTTTACATTTAAACAATTACATACAATAAATAAATGATTCTTTATTTTTTCATGAGAAGATATAAATAATGTTACAAAATTTCAATGTGAAATTTCAAAATTAGAAGAGTATAAGTACTCATGTCTCTTAGCACCATTTATTTGTAAGTGTGATGCACATATATTAATATATATCTATAATATTATAATATCTGTGCATCGCACTTACAAATAAATGGGGCAATATATATATTAAATAATAATAATATAAGAAAGTAGTATATTATTAAAAAAATAAAAAATAAAAAAAGACACAAAAATGTATTTATACGTTAATCAACAATTTTTAATAATTTCTTATAATTTGTTGAATTAATAAATTTATAAATTAAATAATATATTTTAGCTTGTATCTTATGTATTGTATACTATATAATAAATGCTTCTTTTAAATAATAATTATTTGCAAAAACAATAAAATAAAATTTAAGCGCGCGCGCACACATATACACATATATATATATTAGACTAAAAATTTTGGCCCAAATGATACTAAGTCCATTTGTTAATCTTTTTTATTGGCCCAAATCTAATATGTCAGCCCAATATAAAACCCAAGACATCGATGTATATATATAGCCTCATCCAAACCCTAAATCCTCATAGATCAACTCTTCATCTTTTGCCTGTTCTCTCATTCGCATTCTCCCGTACCAGACTGAGAGTTCATCTTTTGTATTGAGATTCTTTCTTATCTCTCCCTTTATCTTCCGTTCTGTTGCGATTCTTTATGATATTCTCTCTTCATTTTCCATTCTGTTGGGTTCTCTGGTGTTAGCTTAGGAGGTATGCTTAATAGACCTCCAAGATATAATTGTACCTCCACAAAGGAAAACATAACCACTCTGAGATTTAGTATTATGAGGGCCAAACATATATATAACCAGCGTCCTGAGTAGCCCGTCAATGTAATGTCCTAGTTATTTTCAAAATAAAGACTAAGGTCTTTTGTACCTTGAAGATATCTAAAGATATCTTTTACTGCACTCCAATATTTTCTAGTTGGAGAGGCACTGAACCTAGCAAGTAAATTTACTAAGAAAGCACTATCATGTCTAGTGCAATTAGCCAGATAAATAAGGCTCCAATAGTACTTAGGTAAGAAATTCCAGGTCCTAATATATCCTTATCATCCTCCTTATGTCTAAATGGGTCTTTGTTCGCTTCAAGAGATTGGACTACCATTGGGGTGCTAAGAGGATGAGATTTATCCATATAAAAATCTCATCGGGGAGATGCTCGATCTGCAGGCCGAGACAAAACTTGGTTTTGCTCAAGTCTTTCATTTTAAATTCTACTTTAAAGCATAAACATACTTCTACAAGGTCTTTGTTTGTCCCAATAATGTTTATGTCATCGACATAGATAGATATAATACAAAAAACCATCAGATGACTTTTTAATAAAGATACAAGGACAAATATCATTTTCACATATCCTTTCTTCAGGAAGAATTCACTCAAAATGGTCTTACCACATTCTACCCAACTGCTTTAAGCCATATAATGGCTTTTGAACTTTGATGCTATACATGTTTCGATCTATCTTCTCCCTTGTATTGGGGTTTTGAATGCTCTTGTGTATTTTCATGTATATATCACCATATAGTGACCCATAAAGATAAGCTATCACTAATCCATCAACTGCATATCTAATTTCATTTATTACTGCCAGTGATATTAAATAGCGGAACGAAGTGCCATCAATAACAGGAGAATATGTTTGCTCAAAATAAATTCTAGGTCTCTACGTGAACACTTGAGCTACCAATCTTGCTTTATATCTAACCATGCACCTCATTCTTTTCATTCTTCTTTCGTACGAATACCCACTTAGATCCAACTGGATCACACCTTTCAAGGTAAATATGGTGGGACAAAACACTTTTCTTTTATTGAGCGAGTTGAGCTCTGCCTCAATTGCCTCTTTCCACTTTAACCAGTCAGAGCGCTTTCGACACTCTGTTATTGATTTTGTTCTAAATCTAGATTATCACGTGAAATAGTAAAGGCATCTGCATAGGCAAGTGTGTCGTCGACTATTATTAAATCTCTGTTATATGTTTATCCTGTATCACCAAAATTTATGACAAATTCTATATTGATATCAACCAAATCATTATCATTGCCCAAAATATTTAGATCTGAATGTCCCGCATCCCCAATGTTCATGTTATTTGGAGAATGTGCAGGTACACTGGGTTCTCCGTCTTTAGGACGGTTAAAATCTTTTCGGAGTGACTGAGATATTTTTACCAATTTTGATTTTTCGCGAATTTAAATCTTTCACACCAACTAGTCTCCCACGCTTCTAGTGATGGGGAGTATCAGTATGCATACTTGGTCCCTCGAAAACTTTTACTCCCGAAGGAGCATTCATAGCAGGGATATGGGACCTAGTTCAGTTTTGCAAATTAATAATTTTCTAAACTTTTAGTTCAGTTTGACTAGTACGTGAGTCTGAATTCACTGACTAGTACGTGGGTCTAGGTACTGAAGATCCTTTTCATCTTAGGAAATTTATCAGTATTTCGTTAAATAAGGCCTTTTATCCCCCCTAATGCTGGGAAATGATATTCATCAAAGATGCAATCAGCGTACCTCGCAATAATCTGATATCCTATCATGGGCTCTAGGTATTTAATGATAGTGGGAGATTCATAACTAACATATATACCTAGTTTTCGTTGGGAGGCCATGGAGGTATGGTGTGTAGGTGGTATAGGAGTATAGATTGCACACTCGAATACACGCAAATGGAAAATATGGGGTTCTACGCCACGTAGTAGTTGCAAAAGGGTATCATGATATATAGTTGTTCGAATTTGTATTAAAGCTGCAACGTGCAATACTGCATATCCACAACAAGAAATCAATAAACCGTACTTCTGTAATAACGGTCTAGCAATAAATTTAATACACATAATTAAAGATTCAGCTAGACCATTATGAGTATGGACATAAGGTACATGATACTCCACTTGTTTCCTAAAGCCATACAATAATCATCGAAAGTCGTCAATGTGAATTCTCCAATATTATTCATTCTTATTGATGTAATCGGATAATCTGGAATTGAGCATTTAATTCAATAATTATCGCAATAAATTTAGCAAAATCTTTGTTCCTCGTGGACAATAGACTAACATGAGTCCAACGAGTGGAAGCATCAATAAGGACCATAAAATATCTAAATGGCATAGAAGGTGGATTAATCGGTCCACAAATGTCGCCTTGCAACCTTTGCAAAAAAAAAATAAGCGATTCATGTTCAACCTTAGTATGCAACGAGCGTACAATATATTTACCTTTCGCACAAGCAACGCATGTAAACATATTTGGCGAAAGTAAATGAGATCTTGAAAGTTTATATATGTCCAACACAATTAGATATGATCCAACCCATCATATTCTGCCTAGGATGACCCAGGCGATCATGCTACAACTGGAAGGAATGTGGATTTTTGCGTTTCATGGTTAGTGCAACACATAGATTACTAGGTCGTATATAGGTATAATATAAGCCAGAAGATAAGGGGGCAAGTTCCTCAACCTATTGCTTTCGACCAGTGATCAACTAAGTCATGATTAATAACTCCTTATTGGTTTTAGTCTTGTTTCGATATGGAAACCATTTGATCGAATATCCCTAAAACTTAGGAAGCTAAGGTTCATTTAGATTGGGGATACGACAAAGCATTTTCAATTAGTAACTCTGTATCCTTATGGAGGATAATGGAAGCGCTTCCAGAGCCCACTACATGTACCTCATCATTAGTAATAATAGTGATATTATTATTCATTTTGTTCAAGGTGCGAAAAAATCTCCTATTCGTAAGGATAGTATAGGTGTGGTTGCTCTATCCACCAAACACAATTTTAGTTCATGCTCCATTGTGCAGACAACAATAGATTTCGTAGGGCTGTAAGATCTTAGAGGTAAAATCTGAAAAGTTAGATCAGAGAAGTGAAATCTGAGGAGTAAACTACGAGAAGTAACCCCTTCGAAAAGTAAAGTTCTTATAGGAAGTAAAGCTCGAGAAGTAAAATTCCTTCATAGGAATAAACCTCAAGAAGTAAAATTCCTTCTAAGAAGTAAAGCTCAAGAAGTAAAAATTCGAGAAAGAAAAAAATCATTCGGAGAGTGAGGTCCAAAAAATAAAATTTGGAAAGTAGATTTGAAAAGTAATTAAATAGGATGTATAGTTAACTTTTCGGATGCAAGATATTTACTATTCAACCCAAAAATAATGCAAGGCAATAAGATATTTACTCTTCGGTCAAATATGCAAGGCAAACATGATCCACACCATTAGCTCAGTATTGCCTTACCTTTAGGGGGCGTTTGGTTCAAGGGATCTCAAATTATCCTGGTAATCTAAGAAAGGTAATGTTAGATTACCATATTTGGTTTAGGTAATCTGAGATGGAAGGTAATGCAACATTACCGCCACGTAAGAAATGTGGGTATGTTTGAGGTAATATGATTGCCAAGTTTTTATTAGGTAATGTGATATTACTTTTCAATATTCCAAAATTGTCATCAGTTATTCCTCTTTTATTCATCAGGTTCATCAGACAGAGAGACACATTCAATATTCCACCAAGTTGCGAAACTCCATCTCTATTGCATCGCTTCTCCGTTTTTTTCTTCATTGAAGGTCTTCAAAGGTGAGTTTCATTTTTTCTTGTAATCTAAAGCTTAATTTGTTCTATGTTTTTCATATATTTATGTGTATGAACTATTGTTCTTCTATCAATTTCTAAGATTTTTTTTTCTATCGAATTATTTGTGCTTTCTTACTTTGTTATTTTCTTATTTTCAGTAATTTTTTCAATTATTGTTCTATTCTTTGATGAATTATTGAAGGAGTTCATTTTTTTTTATGTATTTGCAAACCCTAGATTTAATGAAAATCAATTCTTGATCTACCCTATATATTCTAATAGCTTTGTTTACTCTCGTAAAAATTGCTCATTTCTTCTTCGCTTACTGCAATTTGATTTCAATTCATAGTTGTTTGTGTTGATTGCTCTGTTTTAGATTGTAATTCGTAGTTGGTGGTTTTATGCATTTTTTTATATATATATAATTGTTTGAAAAAAAAAATATTCTGCTAAACATATTCCAAAATATATTATGTTAATTCATGCTCTGTGTGTGTTACTAATGTAATTTTTTTCATAATCTCACATTTTTCAACTAAAATAATTAGTTATTTGTCATTATTGGGTTAATTTATTTTAATAATAATATTCTTATAGGGTGTTATGGCGCGATTGTCGCTAAAACAGAAGAATATCCTCATTTTGCAACTACAAATGATGGACAACCTTTTTAATATTCTTCTATTCCTTGCTTTGGCTTTACTAGTTAGAAGAAGAATAAGAAGGTTTAAAAAGACCATTACATATGTTCATCAAAGAACATATAGACAAAATATTAGGTCTTTAAATTTAAATAGAATGGTCTTTGATAGTGATGTCCAGTGTGTTGAAAATTACAGAATGGATAGAAGAGTTTTAACAAAATTATGTTATTTGTTAAAGACTCATGGTAAGTTGAAAGATAATAGGAATATGACAGTAGATGAGATGGTAATATCTGAGATGATCCTCCTTTTCTCTCTTATCTCTCTGTTCTGGATATTCTCTTAACACTTTCTTCATATAATTACACACAATATTAAGAATAGAGTACTTAAACGCCAAATAGCTAGGTCTGGTGATACTATTAGCACGCAATTTAATGCTGTCTTGAACTCTGTTTTAAGGCTACACGACATAATGTTTAGAAATCCTAAGCCTATACCTGATAATTCAACGGACGATAGGTGGAAGTGGTTTAAGGTATGAATTTTAATTAAGTACTAAGTTTTTTTTATCTACTTAAAACTAAACCAAGTATTAATTAAGTTATTGGGATTCAGGGTTGCTTGGGAGCATTAGATGACACTTTTATAAAGGTCCATGTTGGAACCGTTGATAGACCTAGGTACCGAACAAGGAAAGGTGAAATTTCTACCAATGTATTAGGTGTTTGCACATCAGACATGTATTTTATCTACGTATTACCGGGTTGGGAAGGATTCGCTGCCGATGGTAGAGTTTTTAGAGATGCGATTAGTAGGAAGAATGGCTTAAAGGTTCCTCAAGGTAATTAATCTCATCATAGGTTTTGAATTATGTTATTTGGGTTTACATATTAATGAATTCTTAAAATTGAATATATAGGGAATTACTATTTGTGTGATGCTGGATACACAATGGTGATGAATTTTTGGCACCATATAGAGGTCAACGATATTACCTAAATGAATGGAGACAATGATACCAACCTGCAATAGCTAAGGAATACTTCAATATGAAACACTCTCGAGCAAGAAATTGCATTGAGAGGTGTTTTGGCATATTAAAGGCTAGATGGAGTATTTTAAGAGATTAATCATTTTACCCAGTTAAAACTCAATGTAGGATTATATCTGCTTGTTGCATTCTCCACAATTTCATTAGGTCTTAAATGTCCCTATAGAGATTGAAGTACCTCAACCTGAGTTTGATAATTATTATGAGGAGGAACTAATAACACATTGTGAGACAAGTTCTGATTGGACTGAATGGAGGGACAAATTAGCAGAGGAGATATTCACAATTGGCAGTCATTGCACCATTGAGATTATTATTGGCTATGCTGTTTTTTATTAGTATTTTATTTCAAGAACAATTTTATTTTATGTTATTATTTCTTTTTTATTTTATTTCATTAGTAGAATGTCAAAACTATGAACTAATTTATGTATTTGTATTAATTAGAGGACATTGTAGTTTAAATATATTGTTTGCTCTGTTTATTTCTTCTTGTTATTTTGTTTCATTAGTAGAATGTCAATGGAAGAAAGTAGTAAAAAGCAGCCTACCAAGAAAACTTCTCTTATTAAAAGGCAATGGACTAAAGCAAAAGATGCAGCTTTAATTTAATGCCTTATTGATTTGGCAAATGATTGAAGTACAATGGGGATAATGGATTCAAAAGTCAACAACTTGAGAAGATACTTCAAGTGAAACTACCATGAACAAACATTAACGCCACCCCACACATTGAATCTTGCTATAAATTTTGGAGAAGGCAATTTTTTGCAATTCAAGAGATGCTAAACAAAGGAAGTGGATTTGGATGGAATAACACTGAGAAGTGTGTTACTGCTATACCAAAGATGTTTTTGATGAGTGGGTTAAAGTAAGTAAAATGTAAACTAAATTAAGTTCAGTTGCTCTAGATTATTATTGATATATTTAGTTGTCTTTTTTTTTTTTTCCAGAGTCATCCTACTGCCGTTGGATTAAGGAACAAACCATTCCCATATTTAGATGAGTTGATGACTGTTTGGGGAAATGATCATGCTTCAGGAGTTGGTGTAGATATGGATGGCAATTCTACCCGCACCCAATGGGTTCCCTACATCCCTGCCCCTACGGGTTTTAAAATACCCGCACAATTTGGGTAATGGGTGCGAGTGCGGGGGAGGTATCCCCGCCCCGCACCTGCACCCGCACCCGCACACACACACACACACACACACACCCGCAACTCTAATTAAAACTGCATAATGAATTAAACTTCTTAATTTTTTGTTTATGAAATTTGAATAAGAACAACACAAATAACATAATGAGTAATAATATAATTTATAGTTTTATACTAACAACACAATTTTAGTTCAAATTAAGGACTAACTTCATTGGTTCTTATTAAAATTTATATTTATATTCAAACTTATAAAAAATCCAAGTGATAATTAGAATTGTAGTATAAAATTTTTATTAGATTTAAGTGTAATATTAATAATTAGAGTTGCGGGTTGGGTATTACTCGCACTCGCAAAATCCCCGAGGGGGCGGGTATGGGGCAGGAATTTCATTACCTGCACGGGTGCGGGTGCGGGGAGTGGGTTGGGAATGCTGATGCGGGCCCCCACAACCACCCCGCCCCATTGACATTCCTAGGTGTATAAACCCCAGCTAATGTAGTGGAAGGGCTAAACCAAAGAGGAGACAATGATGATTATTTCTAAGTGGATTGAGAATTTGGAGAAGATGAAGGATTGGGTTAGAATGAGGCAGAAAATAATGTTGATAAGGCTGACTTATCTTCCTGTCCCTCTACAAACACCGACAATGTAAAAAATCAGCATACTAGCAAGAAAAGATCAAGAAGTGATGATGGCTTTAATAACTTGGTGGCAGAGATCCATGATTATGTAGATGCATACAAACATGTGACAACATACTTCCAGAATGAATCTGAGAACAATACTAGGAAGATGGAGATCTTTGAAGAGATAATGCAACTACCAGGATTTTCTACAGAAGAGAACATGAATGCTGGTGAACATATTCTGAAAGATGCACACAAGCTTGATATGTTCGTCTTTGCTTTGCCAAAGCAGCTTAGGAGCCATTATGTGGTGAAACAACTATCTAAGATCAGTGTATATCATCCAACCTATGATTTTCATGGTGGAGATGGTGTGTAGACCGCTTGTTGCCCTTGTAGCCCTTTTTTGTGAATTAATATAAATATGGGGCTGTTATTTTGTGTGCAAGTAATGGATATGTTATTGTAAATTTTGGTGGATGGTCTGTGAATTGGATTGTTTGTATGTATATGGGGCTATTATTTTGTTTGTGTTGGATGGTCTATGAAATGAAGTAGATTACAGCTGTAATATTTTGCTACTTATCACAAATCATGAAACAAGATAATCAATTAGCAGGAATTGCATTTTGTAGATTTTAATTTAAAATTTGTTGGTGTTGGATGGTCTTATGGTCTGTGAATTGCCATCAATTATTGAATTGCATCTGTACGCATTCTATTATTGTTGTTGTTGTTATCATCATCATCATCATCTTGAGGGCATTTAAGTAATTGATGTAATATAACCTAAAATATAACCTTCAACCAAACAAGTTAATATTACATTCCTACAACTTTAACCAAACACACCAGGTAATCTGTGTGATAACCCAAAGTTTAATTTTATAAATTCCGTTTTGAGAAATTCAAAAATAGCCATTTTTCACTCTAAAAAAAAATTTGCGATGAAATCAGTGTTTAAATAAATTATTTTGAGCCGCTTTTAAATAAATTCAACACCGAGACATGATTTAAAACTACAATCCTAAATTTTCGGGTACATTGCATGCCAAGTTTTGAACTGAAAAATCAGTCTGAGTGAAACAGGGAGAAATCTGAGAAGCCTAAATCAAGTGTTCATCTAGAAATCATTTTTGAGAAATTCATTTTAACCCCAAAACTATTTTAAATCTTGATTTTAGACCATGGTTCATGAAGCATGGTGAACCACTCTACTCCAAAATCTTTGCATAATGCGTTTAGAACAAACAACAATTTACTCATTTGCCCTCCACCAATCATTGAGTATCTTCCTAGGGTTTTGCACCCATATAAAAGGAATAGTAGCCTCCCATTTCTTCCTGATTCCACCCCTTGCTTACCACATCTTTGAGCTCTGCAATCACAAGAAGAAAACACAGTAAGATTTCAACATCCTTTATCATCCATTCACCTATCTTGCTTCTAGTTCCTTTCCCTTCTAACTCCCTCTCGGAGAACTTAGTATTAAGATGGTTGTGTGGTTTGTTTGAGATGTTTAGGAGGTGAAGGAGGGTGTAGCTAGCTTGGGAAGAAGGTGGAATCTCAGCTCAAAGGAGGAATCTACAAAGGTATAACCCCATGGACTCCTAAAGCTTATTTTAGACTCTGTGAAGTCTTGTTTAGTGTTTGAAAAGAGTAGGAATGCTAGAATAATGTTGTGTTTGAGCTAGTAAGTGATCTATGATGTATTGTTGATGATTTGGGAGTGTTTGGTTGCTTGATATTGTCTTACATGTGAAGGAGAAACTCACTGGTGCACAAAACAGTGTGCACCAGATGAGACACGGGGCTAGCCAACGGCCCTAGGAAGGAGCCGTTGGCAAGCCCCGTGTAAGAGCGGCCCTAGGGCACGGCTCCAGGCTAGAGCCATGGCCCTAGGCCGCCGCTTGGCGGTTCCAGGCGGCGGGGCTCCTCAAGCCCCGCTGGGCAAAACTTGTGCAGTGGCCGGGCGGGGCAAAACTTGTGCAGTGGCCGGGCCCTTGTGGCTCAGCTACGTGTCGTTTCGGACCGGGACTCGCAGGTCCTTGTGGCTCAGACACTCGAGATCGACACGATGCACGAGTAGAATTTGATTTCATTGAATTCGGAGTAGAGTATTTTGCAAGAGAATTTGTGAAGCTTTATGCTACAGAGGTTGTCTGGAAGCATTTAAAGTGAATGGAAAATGTTAAGTAATTGGTCTTGACTATTTGTTTGAGAAGCATGACAATTGTATGATTGTTAGATAATGAAATATGATCAATATTTGTTAAATTTTTGTAGAAAGGCATGCCTAGCTGTCTATTATGACTTGTTGAGAATTTTGCCAAGAATATTAAGTTTACAGAGCATGATTACAGCAAATGGGGATTTGATGAATATTTTGAGTTCAATGATGTAGCAAAAATAAGATGTGGTGAGTGTACGGGTGTGAAATATCGTCCTCAGGGGATTGGGGGATATGACACGCAATATGCAATCACAATAAACTAGGCACTAGCATAAGGAAATCAACAAGAAGCTAAGCAAACTACAAGCTTAAGGAAATGATAAGACTAACACATATACACAAAGATAAACACAAAATAAAGAGATATGATTCAAGCTAGGGGGCATTATCATCTAGATGCTTTAACAACCTAAGGGATTAGGGAGGACAAGTAACTAAGGAAACAAGCGGGAATGCACGTAAGTATCCTAGTCTACGAACCATTCTCATTATTAATAAACAAGGATTAGAACAAGGAATTGCCCCACTTTCGTGGTGAATCAATTCCAAGTCCATCAAGCACACAAAGCATCTAAAGCCCCCAATTTCCCCTATTTTCGTAGGAAGGAATCGGGTCTATGCAAGGGGTGGCTTGGATTCATCACCCAACTCTCGTTGAGGCAAGGAATCCTCCAAAAACAAGCTAATGAATGTGTACATCAAACATTAACAAGATATAAATACAAAACCTTCACAAACACATGAACCCTAGGTTGGAGTTCTTTCCCTTTTTTGCAATAATCACAAATCAAGCATCAAGATAGATAATACAACCCTAACTCAAGTCCATAAACTAACTACTCATGATTCAATAGCATAAAGAACACAAAAACATATATGTAAAGCATAAACATTGCAAGATAAAGAGATAAAAGGGAGAAGAAAACTTCACTAAGAAATGGATGGTGAATCTTGGAATCCAAGTGTTGAATCCTTGATTACAAGCTTGAAAAATGTTAAGAAACTTAAATCTAAACCTAATCTAACACTACAATATGAAAGGAAGTGAAAGAGAGAAGCTAGGGCTCAACCATGGGTCAAAACCGAGTTGAAATGAGTGAATCCACGCCTAAATAGTGAACAGGGCACAGAGGGACGCCCTCAGGGATGGGCGTACGCCAGGCAGTACCATTTTTGGTGCATTTCCAGTGTTCACTGGAATGGTCGTACTGGCATGCGTACGGGCTTATGGCAGGGCGTACGCCACCTGCTTCTTTTTTCAGATCTTGGATGGGCTGATGGATGGGCGTACGGGAGGCAGTACGGTACTCTTGAAATTCCTAAATGCATTCCAAACTCTTTGATTGATCTCTTGGTCCAAGAATTGTTAGGATCTTTCCAAAAATCATTGAATTTCTCACTTGTTGTGAATGATTGCACCTTAAAATAAAACCAACTTAACTTAGTCACAATTCACACAAGTTTTTAAGCAATTCACAAATAAAATGGGTCCAAGATGGGGTAAAAATATAATATAGACAAAAATGCACTTATCATTCAAGTGCATGTTGAATACTTGCTAAGTGTTTGCCAATGAAGATTTGCTAAATTATGATTTATAAGCATGTCTAGACAATTGTTGAGAGTTTACAGTGAATGAAGTTTTAAAGCATATTTTACAGTAAAGTGTATATTTGAGCATACCATGCTTTAAAAGTGCATAAGTTGCCAATGTGAGGCTAAGTACTATTTTCAAAAACTTATATTGTAACACCCCAGATTTTCAAGATATTTAAAACTTATAAAATAAAGGTGAAATCTCATTAAATCCCAAAACGTAATACAAGAGTGCGGGGTGCTATGCCACACCTGAGCTAGAGAACTCAGGTGCACAGGCTAACTATCTAATATCCTCAGTAATGTAAATGCATAAACATGGCACGCAGGCCGAAAGGGAAACTATCTACTTCTACGTTCCAAGTTCTAGCGCGCTCCAGTGACTTATTCTTCTGTGCCTGAAAGCCAAATATATCTGTTTAGCGAGAGATGCTGGTAACCCACTCCAACGCGTTGAAATACAGTACATATAGATATATATAGATATACGAAAACCATTTTGAGCATGAAGATATATCCTACGAACTCTAGCTTTTAAAACCGGGAATGACTCGACAGATAAGGCTAGACACAAGCAACAGTTATAACAAGCGTATACAATCCACAACAGGCAAGACAGATAAGGCTGAGCACAAATCATAACCCAACATGAACAATCCCCAACACAAATCCCATAGACACATCCCCCCCAATATACTCATAAACACAACTCATCCATATCTCATCACATAGCACACTTTGTTGGCGCCACAGGACCAATCGCATGCCCATACATGAGGGTCAGCGCATATAGCTCTGACACGGCCCCGCAGCACCCTGCCCCGTCTCACATTACGGAGGAGCCGATCGCAACCGACTGATGGACCTTTGTCCTACATAATATTTATATACCTGACCGGTCTTTACCAGCCTGGTTAACAGTTGGGATGGTTCTCAGCCCATTCAACTGCCGTATAGTGGACCTTTGTCCTATATAATATTTGTATACCTGACCGGTCTCTACCAGCCTGGTTAACAGCCGGTATGGTTCTCAGCCCATCCGACTGCCCGTATAGTGGAACTTAGTCCTATATAATATTTATATACCTGACCGGTCTCTACCAGCCTGGTTAACAGCCGATATGGTTCTCAGCCCATCCGACTGCCCGTATAGTGGAACTTAGTCCTATATAATATTTATATACCTGACCGGTCTCTACCAGCCTGGTTAACAGCCGGTATGGTTCTCAGCCCACCCGACTGCCCGTATAGCCCGATTGATCTTAACCAATTCGGGGTTACATACACACATAACACATAGCAAGTACACGCAACCCACATTAACACATTGGGAAGGGGGAGAAAACGTATAACAAAACCTATGCGTGATCCTTCACATACTAAGAATGGTCCTAAGGGGTTCATACTCCTTTCACCTAGGTCAACGGGATACCAATTCAACTAGCATGCAATATATAAGACTCATACAACCTACGAACGGTACCCGAAACATCAAACTAGACATAGGCACGATAGACGGAGTCCGTTGGGACACCACGGGGGTCGGGGAAACATCAAACGGGGAAGCCGAAACCCCGGGTTGGGGTATTTCCCAGCGGGTAGCCGGTGGGTGGGGGTCCACCCGCCGGCTGCCCGCTGGCGTGCACTGTTCCGGGCAGCGGGTGCCCGGCGGGCAGCTGCCCGCCCGCCGGCTGCTCGCTGCCGGGACTGCCCGTCTTGGCCGCGGGTAGGTGGCGGGTCCCCTACCCCCACCTACCCCCCACTGACTCTTTTCATCACAAAAACGCCCCGGGAACCATTGTGGAACCCGAAACCATGCTTAGACACTTTACAACGCAATTAACGATCAACACGTAGTCAATTAACGGGTCAAATACGAGAAACGTACGGCACATAACCTATCATGCTTTTCTAACATAATCGACGCCCCAAACATGCAATTTCCCACCCGATAAACCAAGAATGATATCATACGATTCAACCTAGGGTTCTAATCACTTTTATACCCACAAGAATACGATTCGTCCTCCAATTACAAGATTCGGTGCAAATAACATATAAGCGTATACAATTATCAAGAATGACATATGAACATCAAGAACTCCACATACTCATCAAGAACATCATAATTATCAAGAATCTCCCAATATCAAGATCACCCATGGAATTATCCCATCAATCATCAATAACAATATCGCAAATCATCAATACACAATAATATGGGGAAATCCTACGGGGGAAATCATAGCTATGAAAATAGGTTTTGTTGAGACATGGGTTACCTCTTATTAGCCTTAATTAATTCCTTGGCTATGAAGGGTCTTTCTTTAAGCTTTCTTGCTTTCTTGATTTCTTCTAGGGGGATTCTTGGAGCTCTTTGGGGAGGTGGGGCGTTATTCTTGTGGGGGTTTCTAGGTGCCTCTTGAGTCCGCTATTTATATATTTAGGTGTCCTAGTTAGGAGCTAATATTATGGGCTTGCTAGTTCTATTTCTTTTGGGACTAAGGATTGGGTTTAGGGATAAGGGCCCGTGGACTATGGTGGGCCTTCCTAATTAATTATTGTGATTTAATTCTTTCTTTTGGGTAATTGATTAAATGATTTAATTGATCTTAGGGGTCGTAACACGGGGTGTTACATATATCTATTTTGGAAAGTCATGACCTAGTTGCACTGAGAAATTGTGAGAAGTTATGTGCATAAGTAAAGTATTGCATGAATCGAAATGCATGAGCTATATCTATATGTATTTAGTGTGAGTAATTCGAGATTTTGGAGGAGCGTTAGGACTATGTCCTTTCGGAAGAAAAGAGATAAAATCGGATAGAACTGACAAAATAGAGAAAGCAAGCAAGAAAGAAAGAAACGGACATTGCGATCCGATATGAAGTAACGAGGTCGATATTCTCGAGTTACTAGGTTGGAAACTGCCCGCCAGGCTTGGAATCCTGGTCAGGGGGTGTGCACATTGATAGTTCGATACCTAATTCCACAGAGTTTGAGAAAAGAACCAAGAGAGTGGTTCTGTGGGCGAGATGAGTTTTAGGCTGGCTAGATGCCGAGCCCAGATAGGCCCATTCACAATATGGTGAAGTCCTACCTCGCCCACGAGTATAAAGAAAGCGAGTCATTACGACTCTAAAGAAAGCGAGTCATTGTGACTCTAGAGAAAGCGAGTCATTGTGACTCTAAGAAACCTCCACAAAAAAGTGTTCTTTTTACAAAAGAATGTATACGTGTATCTACCTATACTTATACTAAAGCATCATGTTCATTCTATTGCATGATCAAGTTAATTGCACGAGATTGCATGTTGAGTATATGATAGCATGAGATTGCTTAGAGATTATATGATTGCACGAGATTGCATGTTGAGTATATGATAGCATGAGATTGCTTAGAGATTATATGATTGCACGAGATTGCATGTTGAGTATATGATAACATGAGATTGCTTAGAGATTATATGATTGCACGAGATTGCATGAGATTGCTTAGAGATTATATGATTGCACGAGATTGCATGTTGAGTATATGATAACATGAGATTGCTTAGAGATTATATGATTGCACGAGATTGCATGTTGAGTATATGATAGCATGAGATTGCTTAGAGATTATATGATTGCACGAGATTGCATGTTGAGTATATGATAGCATGAGATTGCTTAGAGATTATATGATTGCACGAGATTGAATGTTGATTATATGATAACACGAGATTGCTTATTGAGTTATATGCGTTAGCATGAGATTATTGCTTATTAAGATATATGATGATATGATATTATTGATAAGATAAGTATGTGATAGTATGAGCTTGTTGATAAGCTAAATAATTGTGAAAGCATGCCTATTTGATAATTAGGTTGCAAGCATATAGAAACCCTGTTGAGCATGTATAATTGTTGCCGAGTGATTGAGAATGCTTGATCTAAGAATGTGATATCAATATTTTCCAAAAGTATATACTGTAGTACTTTACAGGGTTGAGTGGCGTTATACTTAGCTTCGTGCTAACAGGTTGTTTTCTACTTGTTGTTTGTTAACCCCTTTCAGGTGGGCCCAATTCGTGAGAGAGTACGAGTTAGACTAGACTAGCATAGTTAACTTTTGTAGTCTAAACTCTTGATGATTACTTTTGAGACTTGTAGTTAACTTTCCCTTGAGTTTTTGATGGTGCTGGACATCGGGGTTTTATCCCCTAGTTTGATGGATGTTAGTAAAACTTTAATGGTTTAGTTGGTTTAATCTTAACCTGTGTAATCACCGTGAAGGGTGATTGTGGCGGTGACACATCTATTAAGTTGTTTAGTAATTTTATTCCGCTGCTTTAGCTTATCTTTCAAGGTTAAGTCTGCTAATTAAGTTTTAGAAAAGTGGGGTGTTACAATATGACATTCCCAAAATCTCACATTATCTTCCTGCAGGTAATCTTATTACCTGGGGTAATCTGAGATTCCGTGAACCAAACGCCCCCTTATATATTTGCACAAAGACAACAAGCGAAGAGTAAAAATGCAAATCATCCACTGTGATTAAAAACAATCCAAAAAAAAAAAATCTATAAACATTAATGGGGTGTTTGGTTGGGATGAAAGAATTAGGAAGGAAAGAAATTGCAATTCGGTGGGAAAAGAATAAGGTATGAATAATGTAGGAATTAAAATTACATTGTTTGGTATGGAAGAATATAATTATTGGGAATGAGAAGGAAAAAGTGGTATAAATATAAAATGCTTGTGTAATAATAGTAATAATAATAGTAATAATAATAGTAATAATAATAATAATAATAATAATAATAATAATAATAATAATAATAATAATAATAATAATAATAATAATAATAATAATAATAATAATAATAATAATAATAACAACATTCACCAAGGATATTTTTGTCATTTATTCTATTTTTTCATTTCCCACAAGCATTGAATTTCAATTGACCCCATGAATTGCAATTCAACAAAAGGAGGGAATTGCAATTTGGTGGAATTGCAATTCCCTCCAACCAAACAATGTAATTGAGACCTTCGCTGAATTATAATTCAATTAAAACTCAATTACATTCAACCAAACACCCTGTAAGTCATTAAAAGGTCAATATGTAAAAAACATAAGATCATGTCCCAAAAACACAAACAGATCACTCATGATCATAACAGTCTTCAAGCTCATATTTCAAAAGATCTATCATCATCATTCATCACCGCATTTGCGCTGCTTCGGGCAAATCAACATTAGTTCAATGAGATTCTTTTCCCGACGGTTGCTTATCATCATTTTTATTTTGCATCGTTTTATACGCTTTAATCAGATGCTTTGGTGTGCGGCACATACGAGCCCAGTGCCCTTCACACCCACACCGAAAACAAAGTTGTTGCCTCGATGGACCTTGATCACTCTGTTTCTTATCTTGGGCTCGAAAGTCATTGTTGTCCTTACCTCTACCACTTTGGTTACTTAGATCGCAACCTCTACCACGACCCCTTCTAGAATTGCTTCCCTAGGCAATATTATGTGCTTCGGGCACTGGGGCAGAACAAACCGGTCGTGAATTATAGTTTTTCATCAATAACTGGTTGTGCTTCTCAGCCACAAGAAGTGATGAAATCAGCTTAAAATGCTTTTTATAATTCTTTGCATGTACTACAGCTGGAGTACAAGGTTACTCGCATGAAAAATAGACAAAGTTTTTTCAATTAAATCTTTCTTTGAAACTTCTTGTTTGCAGAGCTTTAGTTGCGAGACTATTTTATGAAGAGTTGAATTGTAATCATTCACTGACTTATAATCTTAAAATCTAAGATTAAGCTAGTCAAAATGCATTTGTGGAAGGACATTTGATGACTGTTGGTCAAAACTATCCTTCAGGGACTTTCATAATGCAAAATGGTCATTTTCAGTTAGGTATTCATTTTTTTAGGTTGTGGTTCAAGTGGTGACGTAAGAAAATGAGAATTTTTGCCTTCTAGGCGTTAGTACATTGTGACTTAGCAACAATAAAGGGAAATATTTCACATGTTCTCCTTGTAAACTTAATAAAGATAATACGGAAATATAACATGCATATTTCACAAAGTATCCCTGCATTGCTTTAAATTCCACCAAGCAAAACATTCCATGCATTGCTTTAAATTACTTTTCGAATTGCCATGGCAAGTCTATCACCACAATGGCCGAAAAGTAAAACCATGCATTTACTTTGCATAACATTTACTTCACGCATGCATGGATACTTTTGCCAATTTACACAGCAATTCGAAAAGTAAATGTTGTGCCAAAATTTTAATGAACGATATTCACATGTCTATATAGCAAGAGAAGGAATTAAAACTCTATGTATGTTAAATTTTCACAAAAGACGTAAATATCTATTTTTTGGGGAAAACATATAAAATCAGGTAGTGAATTATATACAAGTATTATTTTGCGTAAGAAAGCAAATATCAAGCATACCAAGGATCAAATATAATCATTGTAAACCAAATATGTGATACTTACATTTCTTCTGCAGAGACAAAAATTTGAGATTCCTTATTCAAGAATTTGTAGGTATACATACAAATCATATACGTACATATACAATATCATGCTTTTCTAGATAATATAATATTCTAGGAAGACAACTGAGCATACTGTTCACCAGAGAAAGTATGATGACGATTCGTGCTAATAACGTGTTGTAATTTGGACAAGAGAAGAACACAATATGTAGAACTCAAGAACATAAGAAAGAAGTAGATAAGAGTAGGCCCGGCCCTGAGCAAGGGCGGGCTGAGCCCTTGCCCAGGGCCCATGCTTGGAGGGGGCCCACTTGGCACCTACCCCTTTTATATGTAGTATATATATTTAAGACAATAATATACAGTTGTTTTACACAAAGGTGAGGTTGTTTTGTTGGTAAGTGCTTAAACTACAACCTAGAGGACTAGGGGTCGATTCCTTATGACTCTATCATTTTAGTCAACAAAGGCCCCGTAATCTGTGATTCTACCATATTAGTCAGCAAAGCCCGCCCATCTGTGAGAGAAGATAATAAATGACACTTTTATTTTTCATGCTTTCTATTTAAATTAGGGAAAATTGTAAAAAATGTCTCTCTATAATACGCCAATTATCAATGTCACCCCTGAATTATAAGTGGTGTAAATGTTGCCCCTCAATTATCAAAACGGTGCACATATAGCCCCTCCCGTAACGGACACGTAGTTCCCCGTTAGTGTAAGACACCGTTAAGTCGGAGTAAATATGTAATTTAGTTGTTTTTTTCCTCCCTCGATTGAAATACCAGCGATGGACAGTGGTGGGGAACCACAGATTCGTATATACCAAACATTGTAATTAAAAATGCTCAGTAATTATATTCCTGTAAACCAAACACTGAAATTTAGGGGTCGTTTACTTCATTTCTCTGTTTTTCCATTTCCAGTTTTCCATTTTTCCGTTTCTCCAGTTTTCCTTTTCCATTCCTCCAGTTTTCCATTTCTCCAGTTTTGTAATTTTCATTCCCCATTTCTCCAATTTTTCTTTTCTCTAATTTTCTGATTTTATTAAATACAATTATCTCATAGAACATTTGTACACTTCTACAACAAAGATGATGATGATGATGATGATGGTAATAATAATAATAATAATAATAAGCATTTGTACATTTCTAATAATAATAATAATAAGCATTTGTACATTTCTAATAATAATAATAATAATAATAATAATAATAATAATAATAAGCATTTGTACATTTCTAATAATAATAATAATAATAATAATAATAATAATAATAATAAGCATTTGTACATTTCTAATAATAATAATAATAATAATAATAATAATAATAATAATAATAATAATAATAATAATAATAATAATAATAATAATAATAATAATAATAATAATAATAATAATAATAAGCATTTGTACATTTATAATAATAATAATAATAATAATAATAATAATAATAATAATAATAAGCATTTGTACATTTATAATAATAATAATAATAATAATAAGCATTTGTACATTTCTACTACTACTACTACTACTACTACTACTACTACTACTACTACTACTCTACTACTACTACTACTACTACTACTACTACTACTACTACTACTACTACTACTACTACTACTACTACTACTACTACTACTACTACTACTACTACTACTACTACTACTACTACTACTACTACTACTACTACTACTACTACTACTACTACTACTACTACTACTACTACTACTACGCATTTGTACATTTCTAATAATAATAATAATAATAATAAGCATTTGTACATTTCTACTAATAATAATAATAATAATAATAATAATAATAATAATAATAATAATAATAATAATAATAATAATAATAATAATAATAATAATAATAATAATAATAATAATTTTTTTGGTAGGGATAATAATAATAATAATAATAATAATAATAATAATAATAATAATAAGCATTTGTACATTTCTAATAATAATAATAATAATAATAATAATAATAATAATAATAATAATAATAATAATAATAAAAAAATAATTGGGGAAGAATGAAAATATATGGGAAAAGAAAAGGAAGAAAGAACAAAGAAAGAGGGAAAGGGAGAGAGAAGAAGAAGGGAAAACGCAAGGGTGTAAAAAAAGTTGGCCCAAGGATTCAACCTTGAGACCTCAAATAAAGAAAGCACTATTCACCCGCTTTTTCCATTTCTCCAAATGGAGAATGCAGATTTTGGTTTCTCCAAAAATCTACATAAATGGAAGAAACGGAGATAGAAAATAAAATTGGAGAAAGAAATTTAGTAAACAACTTCTCCATTTTTTTCCACTTCTCAATTTCTCTAAATTTTTGAAAAATCCTCCATTTTTCCAAGTTGATAAACGACCCCTTAAATTCTCACTTTATTCGCAGTAATTCATTTTTCCCGAATTGCAATTTATTTCGCACGTAATTCCCTCATTCCAACCAAACATACCGTTATTGCATTAGCTCTATGCAACTTTGGATCCATGATTCACGGACTTAAATAGTCTTGAATATAATCTCTCAAACATGTTAACTAGGATCTAGCTTACTATTAGGCATCACTCCAAAACAGGCTATTACTCACCGACAATTTTATTTAGATATATATATATACCATACAAGAGTTTATTCCAATCCCATAAGCAATTTTAGTACATTGTGTAATTTTGTGTTACAAGAATGAACTCAAACCACACAAATCTTGAAAAAAAAAAAGATTGCATATTAACATCCATCAAATTGGCCGGGAACTGAAGATTAATAAGAAGCCGCCATATCCTTGAGCTGAGGTGTGGATTCATCATTATCATTCCAAACTCCAGAATTGGTTACAAGAATCACCAATGGACTTCTAACTTGATGAAACCCATCACTCCAAACTATCTCACCAAAATCATACCTCCCTTGGGACGCCTTCTTGGGCCTTACACTCACATAATATGTGAGCTCTTGCTTGAATGGCGTAAACACCAAAACCCTGGGCCAAACCCCCACATCCACGCCGTTTGGGCTCACAATTTTCACAGTATAAATCGCCGTTCTCCAGCACCGCCCCACGTTACGAACTGTCCTCCTAATCGTCGTCGTGCGCTGGAGATTCATTATCGTGATGGACGGGTAATTTAGATCCGCCGTGGTGGGCCGGTTTCCTCGGCAGCTCCACGGGGCGTCAAGAACCAGGCTTCTGATTTGTTCCTCGGTGTAGCCAATGTTACAAAGATAAGCAATGTAGTCTTTGGTTTTCATGTCGTAGACTAGCCCTGGATCTATTGCCTTCAGGGGGTTTATATGACCGGCTCCAATGTCGAAAGGGTCCGCCGATTCCAGAGATCCGCCGGCTAAAATACTATCACCGGTTGTATCCTTATTGTACGCTAAAAAGAGAAACAACATTGAGTTAGTTTCATATAAGGAATAGGAATAGAGCGTTTCTCCTGAGGTCACGCGATTCAAACATTTTACTGGATCATTCAATTCGTAGGAGTAATGGGCTGTGTCATTCAATCGGTAGGAGCAAAATGGGCGGGTGTGTACAAAGCGTAGAGGCACCTCAAGTATCACACCCCTTATAGTAGATAAAAAATTAAAAATCCCAAGGACAGACACAATTTGTCCGGAAAATCACACCGGGACTAAACTGGCGCATGCGCTCTCCCCAAGGGCACGCGTTGGAAGGGCCTACGGTGGGAACGACAGTGTGTTATGCCTTGGCCTAATTGGATGACGACAAACCCTATGGTGTGAACGACGGTGTGCTATGCATTGGCTTAACTGGGTGAATCACACAGGTTTTGGGGGTGATTCGGGGTTTTTTTTTTTTTTTTTTTTTTTTTTCTAATATTATTGCATGGTCTTTTAGTTTAAAACATTTTAATTAGGTTTGATCAATTAGAGATACATTTTGGATAATTGGGTTGGTATCACCATCATCACTTTCACAATTAATAAGAGAATAGTCACTTTTAGTACATTACCGAACCATATAAATCATGGCTTTTCTATTTATTGCTATTATTATTGTTTCTTATTTTGGCATTGATGAGCATCCAACTTGAGTTAAATTTGACCTATAAAGTTTAGTTTAAGTTAAAGCTTTGACTTACCTGTAGTGATGAGAGCGGATCGGATGGCGGCCGGAGACCAGTCTTGATGAATGGATTTTATCAAGGCGACCACACCGGAAACATGAGGGCACGACATTGAGGTGCCGGACTGGAAATTCCAACTGGTCGATCGCCTATCTGTCGGGAAAAACGTTGGAGGGATGTTTGGCGGCCAAGCTGCTAATATGTTTACCCCTGGTGCACTTATGTCTGGCTGCATGTTATTATAAAACAAAAAGTATCATGTCCTAAATCCTAACCACAATTTTGATCTAGATGTTTAATATCCTCTTAAAAAGTAGATTATAACCACAGACCTTGAGAAAATCAGGGGAAATTGAGCTTGGCCCTCTGGAAGAAAAATCTGCAACTATTGGAGCTGGACACTTTCTGAGGACTGTTGTACTTGGTAATATTTGTATCACAGGGAGCCTATAATCAACACATCCGATCCAATTCAAGGGCCACCAACAAAATAATGTAAGTATCATAAAAAACATGCAAATTATGCCGTGTAACCGTGTGCACCATGCATGGTGTATACGGTTGCAAAAACGGCGTCGTTTTGATTAAAAACGACGCGTCCGACTTTACAAAAAAATCTCGATTGCCGTTAGGCGTTATGTTGTGCAGAATTAATGAACTATATATCTAAAATTAATGAACTATATATCCAGAATGAATGAACAATGAACTATATATCCAGAATGAATGAACTATATAGTTCAAATTATGCACAACATATATAACACCGTTAACGGTAATTGAAACTGAAATTTTTTTTAAAAGTCGAATGTCAAAACATCGTCGTTTTTGCAACCGTATGCACCATTCATGTTGCACAGCATAACGCTACTAAAAAACAGAATGTGTTTCAGGTCATAATTTTTGGAGAAAATTAAATAAAGCTTGAGAGTATAGATGTGGGATGGTACTTGGGAGACTGGGCAAGGTAGTAACCAATTTGAGTTCCTTGGATTAGGTCTAGACGGAGGACGGGGATTATAGTAACGTACGCAACCGGCCTGCCGAGAGGCTCCACGAAGATGAGCCCCGACGCATTGGCTCTCCACGCCGCCGCTTCCGCCTCCTCCACCAACACCGGCCCTATGGTGGCGAAGCATAAAATCACCCTGCCCGATGCTTTTCTGTTCTTCCAATTCTCCATCTTGCAAACCCTATATCAATTGTTGAACATATAACCATTAATGTGCAATTCAACTATCAACTTAGACTTTTAGTCATCATCTCACTCCTTATTAGTATAATTATTAAGTAAATGAACAACAATACCAGGGGCATTTAGTTTGCAGGATGTGAGATTAATTACCTCAATCACCTAATAGAATTGCTTTTTCAGACATTACAATATGCACAATCATAATTATAAAAAGTAATTACAAAATATCACCATATTTGTTTAAACTACTTAATAGAACGTTTGGAGAATGTTTCCAGCCAGATGCACAAGCAGTTAACCATGAATGCATAATCATGCATTACATGATGCGCAATTATAATAACAGATGTTTCCAAATGTTACCTAAGGACGACTTGTTCTCATTTCATCTAATACCATATATATATATATATATATATATATATATATATATATATATATATACACACACACTATGTATGTATGTATTTTCACTAACCCATCATAGAAGTAAGAACTGGCTCCAGCCAATCTTGCTTTTACTTGATTGCTGACCAAGCTTTCTCCCTGCATCCATAAACAACGTAACTCGATCATTTTCTCTTAATATATATATTCGATCCTAAATCAAATTTGTACACAAATGTGTGGAGTCTGTAATGGATGATTAGGCACATAGATGCTCAGCACTTAAGAGTTTATATATATGACTCTAAGAGGGTGCATATATATAATTGAATGATATGTATCTAGGCTTGCTTGGATCAATGATATAATAAATTCTAGAGAATTATTACTTAACAAATGGTCCTAGTGCCTTTTATACCAAGTTTAACATTATGGATGCTATATTGCTATTTGAGTTGTGCCCTAATTATAGGAGGCACCTTTAAATCCGTACCATGCTATATTGCTATTTGAGTTGTGCCCTAACTGTATAAGGCACTTTTAAACCCGTACCATACTCAGACTAATCCACGTTCGCACCAGACCGGGCTAATTAAATGGCAAAGTGCTGGCCAGATTGGTTTTTCCATACGAGAGGGGATTCGAACTCCCGACGCGGCCTCTCTTAAGGGACAAGAGTGCACGGCCACTCACGCCAATCAAGTTGGTCATAGATATTGTCAGTATTAGTTATGCGGTACTTAGTGCAACTAAACATATTATTTGTAATTATACTTGATATATTATCATGATATTTTTTTTTTATCAGATCATGAGCTATAATAATAAAGTCATAACCAATAATTACAAGCTTTACTGCTAATGTGTAATAAACCATAAAAACCTACTTATCATTGCGTGCCATGCATACGTATGGTACATACGACAAACAGTTTTCTAATAGAGCCAAATTTATGTTGGATTATTATCATCATTTTAACATTTGACCAGTTAATAATGTAACTAATTATATAGACCGCTAACTTCACAAATCTGTAACGTGCATTGGGTAATACTAATGATTTAATTGCCAAAGGTCAAAAGAGAACATATGATTAGATCATTGAAAATTTCCTTTCATGTTTTAGGGTTACAAAACCTAAGAAAGTTATGTAAAGATATTAGATATATTATAAGAAAATTTTATAATTTTACAATGTTAAGTATTATGTTTACTATTATAAGTAAATTTAAGGAAAAATATACGCTATTGATTGACACTGATATCACTTGTATGAGGTACCAATTCAAAAATTTTCTATTCATTTTGAATTTGTACTGTATGCAAGAGATATGAGTATCGTACCGATGGATATCTTACAATTTTCTTATAAATAAAAATAAGTGGTGATATTTTTGTAAACAAAATGATAGTTATTTATAAAAATGTGATGATATCAAACTTGTTCGCTAAAATCATTTTTCCAAATTGAAAAATGGAAATTAGAATTGTTCTCTATTTTAAAAAAAAAATTTAGAAAATTCATTCAACTAATTCTTCAAATTTAGAGAAATGGAGAAAGACAGGATGAATAGTAGATCCACACTTAATCCCTTGCAACAACATTTATAATTTTTTTTAAAAAAAAAACTATATAAATGATAAAATGGAGAAATGAAAAATTGTAAAATAAAAAAAGAGGCATGATTCTCAAATTTTCTATTTTTCTAAAAAGTAACTCATTTCTCCCGTACTAAACACACATGACATTCAAATTCATAGTAGTAGTCATGTATTGTAAAATTTTCTTTAGATTTTTTTTTTAAAATTTATTAGTTGACACATTAATAAGAAAAAAGTATATATAAATGTAAAAAATAACAGTAAGACCAACTAATTTCCAAATAGTTAGATGATCTAAATAGTAAATATATAATATAAGTGTTTGGGAGAATAATATAAGTGTTTGGGGAATACCTAAATTTAAGTTTTTTTTTTTTTTTTTTCAACCAAGCTAGTATTCATGTTACGGGGGCTAAACTTCTTTCACTGAGATTCATTTTTTATTATAGGGTGGGATTCAATTAGTAACCAATAAATAGAAGAATTTTTTGTGGTCAGATAATGATGAAAATTCTTCTCCCAAAAAATTAAATTTCCAATCTCAAGGGTCTCCACACTCTGACCCTACAGAATATTTGTTAGGATGTAAATCACGGTGACTCAATGGCTCAGCAAATACGACCAAATGTTGGTGCGCACAAGGATCTGTCCACTTTGGGCATAATCCCCACACTATCGCCGCTATATTCGAACATTGGTCTCTAATCTCAAATACTGTTTACTGAACCATTGAGCAAAGCCCGGGGACAATTTGAAAGGCATCTAACAACCAGCTAGGCTAATCCAATTAGCCAAATCCAGGGACGGAGCCAGCATGGGGGCAGCTTCCCCCCTTCCCCCCACCCCCATCCGCATCCCTACCCCTATATTATCCTTGTATGTATATATGTATATATAGAACAGGTTTTACGTATTAGTATAATAAAACACAGAAATATCAATAAGTGTTGGTTTAGTTTAGTTGGTTAGGCGGGTGTTTGGCTTTTGGTAAGGTTGAGGGTTTAAATCCTGTAATCTTTAAATAATTTTTATGACTATTTTATTCTTAATAGTTAGGCTATTTTATGACTATGGTTCCATTAGATGTATGCAGAATGTGCTACTTGCAGAAGTCATGGCCGTGAAGGAAGCTTTGTCCTGGGCAAAGGAAAGAGGAGATAATAAACTGGTGATCTTTTCGGATTGCCAGTTGGTTTGCAAATGGTTCGATAGTATGGCATGCGATCTTTCTTATGTTCGTTGTGTCTTAAATGAGTGCCGATCTCTCAAACGACACTTTAAATCAGTGTCCATTTATTTTATTCCTAGATCCGCGAACAAGTTTGCTCATGCACTAGCTAGAGCTACTCGTTCTCAGCCTGGTCCGTTGTGTTGGTTATCCGTGATTCCTTTTTGTATTGAGCACCTATTTTAATAAAGTTATTCTTATTCCCTTTCAAAAAAAAAATATAAAATAAAATGTGTACTTTATAATTTATTTTCTATTCTAATTATTTTATCAAATTAATTATGTTTCATATTTTATTATAAATATTTTATAAAGTTTTGACATGTTTTATTTTTTACTTATATCCAAAAATATTTATAATTATATTTTTTAAGTGTTTCATTTTTTAAAAAACTATATCTTTTTTGTTGTAATATTCTGACCCCACTGATAAAAGATCCTGGCTCGGCCACTGGCCAAATCCTACCCAAATTGAAAGGAAAAAAAAAAAAAAAATTGTTTCAAGCCTTACCATGAAGGATACATTGTTGTCCAAAATAATCTGGGTTGGAAATGTTCGATCAATGGAAGATGCAGCTACACATATACTCCATGGAGACACATTCCCCACCAGGGATGCCTCCGGCCCACTGTTACCTGCAGAGAACACCACACTCACTCCCATCTGCATCGCGTGGAAGCCTCCGATGTCGGCGGCCGACGCAAAAAACGGGAGCAACGGCGGTCTCAGCCCGAAGGAGGCCGAGATCACGTGCACCCCGTCGTGCAACGCGTCGTCAAACGCCGCCATCACGTCCGCCTCAGTGCATATCCCGTCGAACCCGTCTTTGTTCCAGCAGGCTTTGTAAACCGCGAGGCGGGCCCTCGGGGCGCCTCCCCTGGCGGTGCCCCGGGCGAACCCGAAGAAGTCGGCGGCGTTGTTAACGACGGAGCCGACGGCCGTGGCGGCTACGTGGGTGCCGTGGCCGAGGTAGTCCCGAGGGGATAGGTAATCGGGGTTGGTTGTCTTGTTTAGCTTCCCGTACTGTTGCTCGTAGCCTTTGATGTAGTAACGGGCTCCGATGAGCTTGCGGTTGCAGGCTCGGGTCGGATCGAACATTTCCCCCGACACGCATTTCCCTTTCCAGGATCTGGGAACTGGCTGCACTCCAGGCTCTTCTTGGAAACTCTTCAGCTCTGGCCACACACCTTTAATTTGCCATTCATTTTGGCACAAAAACAAAAGGGGACAATTTAATTTATGCAACTATAAACTGATGATATGATCCAAATTAAATTTCCATGCATTCAGATCAAAGTTTTTATATTTCCTAATGGTCGTGTTCGCTTCATTGTATCGGTTTTTGTGTCTAATAATGACAGAGAGTGGTTGGGAGGAAGGAATTAGGAGAAAATGAATTATAATTAATTAAAAAAAGAATAAAGTGATAATGAAGTAGGAATTCAAATAATCAAATTACATTGTCTGATAACGAATAATAGAATTATTGAAAATGAAATTAAAAGGAAAGAATTGATATAAAGACTAAATGTACTTTTGTAATAATAATAATAATAATAATAATAAAAAGGGTAAAAAATCTTTTTATTTTTCTTTCCTCCCTATGTTGAATTGCATTTCATATGAGGTAGGACATAAATTGCAATTCCAACCAAACAGTGTAATTTTTACTGCCAAAGAAAAACTAAACAGACACCCCCATTAATTCTGTGATATTCAATGCTGGTTTAGGCCAAATGGACCGCTAATACAATTACTCCATCAAAAATATATATATATATATATATATATATATATATATATATTTTTTTTTTTTTTTATAATATTTAGTAAAGTTACAATTTACAAACAGAATAAATAAAGTTTCTCATCAATTAATTAGTCCATGCAAACCAACTATTTGAAATGAAATTTTGGATTACTGTACTTTTTTGGAAAATCGGCAGCCATGTGTGCACACTAAGTAAACCAAGAAACCAGTCTAGGTTGCTTATAGTTAACTGATTCAAATCAAGAGGGTTGAGATTCAAACTTGTGATCTTGTGCTTACAAGTTTGTATCCTTAGTTATTTTGGTTGGGGTTACCAAGGATTAGTGTACTTTTGATATATCCATAGTTAGCTAGATCGATCCGTTTATACAGGTGAGTTTTTGAATTTTTGTGGCCCCGTTGTTATAAATAAATGAGGCCCTACTAAAAGTATAAATGCAATCTTTAAAACTAATATAAATATAGATTTTTACTTCAAATATGTATAATAAGTGTAACACTAGCTGGACGCAAAAATCACAGTTCATAGTTCAATTCACTTCCAATTTAAATTAAGTAGCTAAATATTGGACCCTCTAAAAATTGAGGCCATGTATTGTTGCCCATCTTGCACGCCTTAAAATCTGGCCATGAGTTTATAAAAGATCAAGCGAAGCGGAATTGAATTTATGCATGCAGATCAGATAATAGTGTAAAAGAAATGAAATTGATTAGCTAGGGTTAGTTGCATGATGACTAAATGAATGATTTGTGTATGTAGATTAATTATAAGGAAGGACCTGTATCCAAAACGCCAACAACAATCTCATCGCCATGAAGCAGCTGCAAAGGAATTCTTCCATGGCTATCATAGTCGTCCAACGTAAGTCCCAGGAAATCCCAGCTTCTTGTCGTATGCAACTCCAAACTCTTGCTCTTGAACACTGATATTACTCCTTTCTTACCAGCCATGGCGGCAGCTTGGGATGAATTAAGCTTTGCTGAAAACCCTGATAGCCCATGCTTGTAGCTGTACACCATAGCCTCTTCTGCATCTTCTTTCCTGTCAAAAAATATCAACAAAAACATGAGACCATCATCTAATAAGTCCATCACTTCCATCCCAAAACCCTATATTTTTATAACTTACCGTAACTCGATCAACATTACTAGTATAACACTGAAAATTATGGAATTTCCGACCACTTGAAAGTGATCTTAAATCAAGTCGAAAGCCTTGTTTGGACCACTTTTGGTATCCGGAAAAATCTTTGTTGCTATTTCTGACCATTTTTTGCTTTCGACTTGATTTAAGATCACTTTCAGGTGGTCGGAAATTCCATAATTTTCAGTAGTGTATAACTAGTAGTGGAAGCATAGCTAAAAAGAAAATAGTCTCCTGAGAAATGAAATGAAATGAGTTTACCTAGTAAACACAGTAGCAAGAAGGCGAAGATGATAGCGTGAAGTGAGAACGGGGTCATGGTTCTGGTGGTGTCCTAAATAAACCAAGTAAACCTATACATATAGCACATAATAACACTTATAATTTAGGTGACAATAAAATTCCATGATATAATTATGTATGGAACAAAAGGAGGGCTCTTTTTTTCCCTCCTGTCAACTTTTGTTGGCTAGGGATTTAAAACATGCACATACATGAGTAGTTGTGGGCATTGAGTGAACAACACAAAGTGAAACAGAGAGGGAAAGTGCCCACAGAAACACAACAGTTGCAGCCATGATCGTCGACATGGGAAATTTCAAACATCGGAGGTTGGAAATAAATAGTGGCTCGTGAATTGTGACGTGGGTTTGGGGAGGAAACAGTGGTAGCAGAAGAGTCGTGTTTTTTAAGGTTATTAAATTAAAGTTGCAGACCCAAAGATCATATTGGCAAGTACTTCCTTAATTTGTTTGGACCATACTCGTAGTTTCATCAGCCGACATAAGTTGAATTGGCAACATTTGGATATGCTTATTGCATTTTTTCCCCTGAAATATTTATGTATTACTGATTATATATGCAATCATGTTATGATTCATTTTTATTAAATTCGATCCATTTTATGGATTGAGACCCGTGAGACAATCTCACACGAAAACAATCCTTAAATTTACACCCATATAGACTGAATAAGATGACCCCATGACAGTCTCTTTTTACTTAACTAAATTTATTTACACAATTAATTTCGATGTAGTCTTAATTGACTAGTAAAAATTTTTATTTTAAGGGTAAAGATGTCTATTTAATATATCATGGCGAAAAACTGTCACTTTTAGAATAATTGAGGCGTTAACATGGATACATAAATAATTCATGAGGAAAAAGTGCTATAAATATATAATTCAGAGGGGGAAAAGAGATGAATAAAAGTGCTATTAAATAATTCATGACTAAAATATGATCATTATATATAAGGTTTTGTTATAAAATACTACATTTATGATATAAATTCTTATAGATAAGGTTTAAAACTACGAATTATATATGCAATCATGTTATGATTCATTTTTATTAAATCCGACCCATTTTATGGATTGAGACTCGTGAGACAATCTTACCCGAAATTAACCCTTAAATTTACACCCATATAGACGGAATAAGATGACCCCATGCCGGTCTTTTTTTTTTTTTTTTTTTTTTACATATACTCTCATTTTCTACATAATTATTTTACTCCTTATTTATGTGGCCTACTCTGGATCATCCAAAAAAAAAATATGGGTCACATTTTTTATTCATCTCTTTTCTTTCTATCAATATATAATCTTGTGATGGGAGATTTATCCCCTAGAAATCTATTTATCATTTTCTTTAAAACGTTTTGAGAATCGATATTTTCATTGTCACCTAACCTAGTAACCTATGAGTTTGAAGAATACTTAGGTTAACATTATCCTTGAAATACTCTTGCACTTTTAAAAGTGAATTCTATTCTTACATCATTAAATTTTCAATTACTTAACTATTTTCTCTAAATCTGTGCAATATCCTCTCACGTAATTTCAAAAATGGTCCACTTTCACATCACATTAAAAAAAAAACCAATTCTCCAACAACAAAATTTAATAAAAAGAATTAAAATAAAAATACATGCAGCAACCTTTTGTACAGTTGCAAGCTTGCAACCCACATCATTACTTAAAAAAAATTAAATGAATTTTTTCCACATCACCTTGCAGGTGAAAAACTTGCATTGCAGGGTTGTGGTTAGGCTATATTTATATCGCAATATTTTCTTACTTTCAAAATTAGATCATACTTTTCATATCATTTAATTTGTAATTCATAAACTATTTTATTTACATCACTGACTCACTGTAATTTTAACTCACTTTTAAAAGTGAGTCTGTATTACACTATATTAAAAAAAATAAATAAATAAAAACTCAAAAACTCATGAATCAAACACACTCATAACTCAAAAATTCAAAAAAAGTTTAGGAATAGGAATAGCTTTAGCCTTATTTTAACAAGTACCATGATGTTCTTCCTGTGTACATTATAGCCTGAAAGAACATACATGAGTACCCCTATCAGACCAACATGTGACTTTCATAATTTGATCAGAAACGACAAATTAGGATTGGCATAGAGCACTCGGGTATGGTTTTCCCTTCTGTAAGTGTACAAATTTAGTACATATTAAATTTTGGTTGGCTAATTTATTTATTTTATTTTAATTAAATTTAAGCTAGACTAAAATCCTTTTTGAATCACTTCCTATCAATTAATATTAATTTGAATGGCTACAATTTATTAGTTGGTTGAGAATGGAAGTCAACATTGCGCATGGGATGGAGCTTTCAAACAAAACATGTGCTTGTGGTTAATTGAAGACTTTGGAATGCTATTTATGTGGATCATGTGATGGAGCGAGCTTTACTATAAAAGGAAGACATCTTCTTTTGGAAAGTTACTGATTTTGAGAATTCTATATTGAGTGAAATGAATCTGCATTACAAAGCTATCTTATTAATTTCATTCTTGAATATCAATTTGTGTGGGATTAAAATATGAGCTGCACAGTCAGTACCTGGAACAGTTGAAGTTTCGCTTGAAGATTGTTATGGCATGCACGGTTCAATCCCGAGTAGGTGTTAGGAAGGGTTGTGGTAGTAACCGCTAATAGCCATTTGTACTTACATATTGTATAACTCCTAGGTGAACATCTATAGTGGGTTGCCCCGCAGACGTAGGAGAAGCGTTCCGAACTACGTAACAATTTTTTGTGTTCTTATTTTATTTTATGCTTTCAAGTTCAGTTATTTACATTTGATTAAATAACCTAATTAATGAACACAATTGTTGCATAAAATAAAATCAAGTAATTTTTTAAGTTTTATCTTAATTGCATTCAAGATTCACGGTACAATTTCACCTTCTTTAGTAGTTTAGTACTTAAAATAATAATAACTGTTCGCATTATTGTGGCATAATAAAGCCTGATTATTAATCCATAATTACAATACGTTTGGCATGCAGATGCAGTATATTCCAAAAATGATCAAATCGCTGTAGACATGAGATACTCCATTTTCACCATCTAACTGTATCACTGGCTACTTTGATAGATACTAACTAAATCATCATATTACGGATTATATAGTATTATTACTTTAACCTTCCCTGCTTGTTTGGTGGTATATCTGATTGAGATATTGGACTCGAACTAAGAAGACAAGTCTAAGTCGACGCCATAAGAGAGCGAAAAAGGAAAAAAATAAAAAGATCATTGTTCATGCATTAAGGATTGCACCGCAATGGGTCCCAGACATGCCTAGAGGACCTTTTGCGGTGCAATCGTATCCCGTGTTGTATAATCATGTAGATTATAGGGTGATTAGTATGAGTTAAGCTTATCTAGAGACTAGACAACATAAGAACCTCTATATTGTAGTACTGCACATGGGTGTTAGTTAGTAGCTACTATTATGACCAGTAGCTACAATGAAAATGCTTGCTGGTTAGTAGCTACTATTATAACCAGTAGCTACAATCAAAATGCTTGCTGGTTGGGCCATGAATTAATTGTACATATATTCCTTCAAGCTAAGTTACACCCACGTATTGCACATAAATACTAATAGGTCTCCATGAGCACATCTACTAAGCATTCATGCAGGCTAAGCTAGCTGCTAGCCTCTGCGTGCTTTAATTTGTTAACATAAAACGTAGGCCCCGTTGGGACTACGGCTTGGAAGGCGAGTTCAGCATCCTGTCATTGAACCGTGGTGTTGCGAAGTACTTGAAGGAGGTGTTGTTAAATGGTTAATGTCAACCTACTTATCACCATTTAAGAAGGATAGATAATAAAAAAAAATTCGTGGTTAATTGTGTATCGGATCCAAGGTCAGCCAACAGGCTCGGCACGCCATGCATGACCGGTTTTTGGATTTGTGTGGCCCCATTCTTGTAAATAAATGAGGCCCTGACTAGTGGCTATTTGCTAGGTTGTTGTTATTGGTTTGGAATGCAAATAGAACGATCTGTTAGGGGGAGGAATGATATTGATGGTGAACTAGTGAATAGTACGGGTTTCAAGTTATTTTTGCAAATTTAGGAATTGAGACATTATTTGTGCCATTGGAGAAACAGAACGGTTTTAGCTAGGTATATAAAAATCACTTAAAATTCACTATTGTGGATGCCCTTAGGGTTGTTAGCACGCATGCGCAGTTGCAGGATTATCAAGAAAATCATTGTTCGACCTAGTTTTAGGACTGCGGATTGGCTTTGGTTGGAGTAGGAGTAGGTTCTGAATGATTGATTGGGATTGAAGATTAACGAACAGTGAAATTAGTTTGCCGACTACGATGTTAATATGATCTTGCGAAACAAACACGTTGGAATCATTGATCGATGTTTCAACGAACTCTCGATTGGGAAAACCAATCATTGTGTTTCCGCTAAATCATATCATAGCTCGCTTGATGTGATTGATCAAAGCAACTTAATTGGGTTGCTTGGATTTCAAGTAATAATATAAATTTTAAGTTGCACTGATCCAATGCCGGCGTAATATAATTAAGGTTCTCAATATAATCCGCTAGCTATAGCTAGCTAGTTTCGATCTGTATGGATCGGAGTCGCAAATTATGCCATGGAATCGTGTTCACCCAGAATAGTGAACACAAGGCAAAATGACGTCGTTTTTAGGTAAAAAAATAAATAAATTTCGCGGATGTGGAGTTAACGGTGCGCGTTTGATCAAATTATGAATTTTCTGTTATGAGATTATGAATTTTATGAAAATTCATAATCTCATAACAGAAAATTCATAATCGCATAATAGAAAATTCATAATCTCACAACTGAAAATTCATAATCTCATAACAGAAAATTCATAATCTTATAACAGAAAATTCATAATCTCATGGTTCCAAAGTGAATGTGTAGGCATGGTTCCAAAGTGAATGTGCAGGCATGGATTCATAATTTATGAATGTCCGTGATTTCGGATGGGAATATGTAGGCATGGTTCCAAAGTGAATGTGCAGGCATGAATTCATAATTTATGAATGTCCGAAATTATGAATGTAATGAAAATTCATAATCTCATAACAGAAAATTCATAATCGCATAACTGAAAGTTCATAATCTCATAACTGAAAATTCATAATCTCATAACAGAAAATTCATAATTTCATGGTTCCAAAGTGAATGTGTAGGCATGGTTCCAAAGTGAATGTGCATGCATGGATTCATAATTTATGAATGTCCGTGATTTCGGACGGGAATGTGTAGGCATGGTTCCAAAGTGAATGTGCAGACATGAATTCATAATTTATGAATGTCTGAAATCTTTGTTCACCTCAAATTAAAGTGAAACCACAAAATGTGAAAATAAAGAAGAAAAGTCACGCAATTAATTAAGAAAAAAAAAAAAAAAAAAAAAAAAAGATAACGGTGTACTAACACCGTTGGAACCGTGTTCACCATGAATGGTGAACACGGTTCCATGGCATAACGTCTGGATCGGAGTTGGGTTGTGCATAATGAGGCAGCTAGCGGGCTTGCCACCAACGTCAACTTTCTTCTGGCATGGCATGGGCGGGCCATGAATGAAGCTTGTCTAAATCATGAACTAACCATAACTACTTACTAACGCCTAATTGCCATTTTCTTTGAATTTCAAAGAGCTTCTTTTATTGAATCCATCGCAAAAATAAAAAATAAAATCTCTTGAAATCTTGAGTATGGCATGGAATGGAGCGGAACGGAGCTGGTCGGACCCATGGTACAAGGGTATTTTTTATACATAACTTGTATATATATATGTTTAGAGATGTTTATAAATACATTGATTGTATTTTTATGTATTTTTAGGTGTTTGATTACCATCACGTACAATTAATAAAAGAGTAGCTTATGCATGCGCATTGTCAAACCACGTAAATTTTATTTTTTTACTTTATACTATTGTTATTGTTTTTTATTCTTGTTAATTTCAACACATGGGTATCAAAGCACAATTGGGATGGCCAGTTTGAATGTAAAATTTGAAGTATCAAAATTGGATGGTACAAAAATTTCATGTTATAGCAATTTAGAGTTAACGATTTGTTGGCACAAAATAATCTTCTGAAAATCTAGAAGGCAAAAAAGTCAACTAATCTGGCAGTCTATTGGGAGGATTTAAAGGACCGTGCGACAGGAACCGTATGATTAGATTATGCCTCGCAGATTAAGTCGTGTATCATGTTTGGACTTTGGCAACTCCAAAAGAAATTAAGAGCGTTCACACTTGGTGTATAACATATTAATGTCTTCAGCCAAATAATCTAAAAACTAGCCAGACTTGTTGTCAAGATTGAAGATGAAGACAATGCTATAATCTTGCTATGTTCACTGCCTTTTTCCTTTGAATATCTGGTGACTACTCTCACATACAGGAAAACCACGATTAAATTCAATAAGATCTCTGTAGCCTTATTGGCTCATAATCAACGCATGTAGAATGTGTGTGCGAGGGGGGGGGGGGGGGGTTTGTGACAGTTTGTACTCTAAGGAGAGTCAAGATCATGGAAGGAAGCAAGGGAATTGAAGGATAATTATGGAAAGAGAGACTCAGTGCATTATATATATACACACGCATATATATAATGTATGTTGACAAGCATATAGTGATATAGAGGATCAGTAGATCATGGTCTATATTGAAAGGTATATCACTGATACAAATTTATTTTTATTAGGGAAATGGGTCAAATAAGTCTCTAAACATTATCTGAAAAGTCAATTAGGCCCCTAAATTTTGAAAAAAGTGTAATTATACCCTTTAACATGTCATATTGAGGCAATTAGGTCCAAAAATAAGTAAATGACCTGCAATTGCAGGTCATTTTTTATTCGGGAGAAATTCCGTCGATCGACGACGGCCGCCGGTCGCCAACTGACCGAGAAGGAGACTAGTTGGTCGCCTTCTCAGGCGGAAGGCGACTGGTCACCTTCATGGAGAAGGCGAACTGTTCGCCTTCTCCAGGGAAGGCAACCAACCGGTCGCCTTCTCATTGAGAGAAGGCGACCAATGGTCTCCTTCCGCAGGGGAAGGCGACCTGTTGGTCGTCATCTCCGGCAGACAGCGAACAGTTCGCCGCCAGAGATGGCGACTAGCGACGGTTCGGTCGTCGCAATAAAAAATGACCTGCAATTACAGGTCATTTACTTGTTCTTGGACCTAATTGCCTCAATATGACATGTTAAAGAGTGTATAATTGCATTTTTTTTTTTTAAAGTTTAGGGGCCTAATTGACTTTTTAAGTAATGTTTAGGGGCTTATTTGACCATTTTCTCTTTTTAGTATGTTGCAGCTTCATTTTTAGTGTCCTATAGTTTCATTTTAGTAGTTTGATTATATTTTGATACATATTCATTTTAAGTGTACAGTAAGTTCATTTTTAGGTATGAACGTGTAGTGTAGTGCAGTGTGTTAGAATAATGTACTTTATATGTGTTAGAATAATAAAATTTCTCAGGTAAGAAAATGTATTTTATGTGTTAGAATAATGTATTTTATGAGTTAGAATAATGTATAATGTACTTTATGTGTTAGAATAATGAAATTTCTAGCGTAAGATAATGTTTTTATGAAATTTGTAAGATAACGTCGATATGTCCCTGGGTAGGAACAAATGCCAATAGGCGTCTGCATCCTTTCCACAACAGACACAGATTGGCAGACAGAGATTGTACTGCCAATCTGTGCAATAGTTATGCTGTGCAACCGAATGTACCATGCGCATGGTGCATACGGTTCAAAACGACGTCGTTTTGATTAAAAACGCGCGTCCTACTTTAAAAAAAAAAATCAGGTTCGACTCTCAGCAATAACATTATTGTGGATATATAGTTATGAAATTGTAGATATATAGTTATGAAATTGTGGTTATATAGTTATGAATTTATGGATATTTAGTTCATTCATTGTGGATATTTAGTTCAATCATATATTGTGAATATTTAGTTCATTCATTGTGGATTTTTACTTCATTCATTAATTCATTGTGGATTTTTACTTCATTCATTCATTTATTGTGGATTTTTACTTCATTCATTCACTGTGGATATATAGTTATGAAATTGTGCTTATATAGTTATGAATTTATGGATATTTAGTTCATTCATTGTGGATAGTTAGTTCAATCATATATTGTGGATATTTAGTTCATTCATTGTGGATTTTTACTTCATTCATTCATTCATTGTGGATTTTTACTTCATTCATTCACTGTGGATATATAGTTATGAAATTGTGGATATATAGTTATGAAATTGTGGTTATATAGTTATGAATTTCTGGATATATAAAAATGTTATTGCCGGGAATCGAACCTGATTTCTTCTTTAAGTGGGACGCGCGTTTTTTTTTAACCAAAACAGCGCCGTTTTGCAACCGTATGCACCTTGCAAGGTGCATTCGGTTGCACAGCATAATTTGCGCAATCTGTGTCTGTTGTACAACATATGTAAAAAGGTTTCGACAAACACACTTTGTGTTATAATGATGTATTTTGTGAGTTAAAATAATATATTTTATATATTTTTAGACCGTGGTTCACTTCACACAATAGTGGTTGGATTGAATTACTATGACAAATACATCAAAATTCTCCCTTTTTTGTAATGACCCAACCCAAAAGAACCCAAGTCCAAAATACTCTAATGGCCCAAGAAATAAAACTACACATTACATGACATTTTCGGAAATGGTCAACCCAAGATAACATTATTTCAATTCTCTAGTTTTCAATTCTCTATTCTCAAAGAAATGTAAAGTAAATGCATTTTACTTTCCGTTCCTACTGCAACAGTTGCAAGAAGTTCATACAAATGGCTAAATGTGTTGATGATGCCTCAATTGCCTTTTAAACTTGCAAGGCATATGCAGAAAGTTTTGGCACTCGCAGCACCAATGTGGCAGTGGTTCTGGGTGCACAATTTGGTTACGGGGCGGCATTGGTGTAGCACACTGCGGCTTAATTGAGAACCGCTTGTACTGATTGAATGCTGAGAGTCCTTGCCATAAAGTTTTAAGATCTATTCCTTTGCCAGCGGTCACTAATATACTTGTCACACCCATTTTTGACACCTGAAGTGAAACCAAACACAATTATATAAGGTAATATTTATCCTTAGAATTCTGAGATATTTGAAATTCAATACAGAACACAATTTTATTTACACCATACAATTTCAATAATCAATAAAAGGAATGAAAGAGACACAAAAGGCCCACTGCAACCGACATGCAATTAGGCTGTCAAAAAATTGCATTTTATGCAATCTTTTAAAAGAGACTTGAGCTAATTTTTTTATGCATAGGTTGCCTGTAACTTGCAATTTCTTCCAATTGTAATCCGGTATGGCAAGTTAATATTGTGTCTTTGTACCAGATACTATATTGTAACATAAAAAAAAAAAGGATAAGACTAGTTAAAATAAAGTTTGGATTTAGTAACAAAACATGTTTTGGCTTGTTGGTCAGGAATTAGAGCACAACACCTATAAGTGAACCATTTTTGAATGGAACTAAATTTTTTTTAACTGAATTAGTCTAATTTTACAAGATGACAAACAGGTAAAAGAGAAAAGTTGAACCATTACCGCCTCTATGTTCCTAGTTTCATCATCAAAAAACAGCATTTCATTGTACAGCAGTCCTGTTCCTCTGTGGATCCTCTGGAAATGTTCTGTCTTGGGTGACCAACTGGGAAACACTTCCTGGTAGCAATAACATACACACAATAAATAAAATTAGGACCATATGCGAATCGCCCTTCTCACCTGCGAACTATTGAAGGAATACATGACAATTACTACACAAATGCACCACAAAGATTAAAGTTGGGGGAGATGCAGTGCATCAGTGCATCAGTGCATGCATTCCTTCTGTTCACCCATTCACACAAGAAGGACAATTCGCACCTGAATCGGCCTTTATATATATTTATATATCACCTTTGCTACAACCATAGACTTTATCCCTAGCTTCCAGAGATAAGCGTCAGCTATGTGGGGAGTGGGCGATCTTGAGGCAATACCAATGCCAACTCCCACCTCCTTGAGAGCACATAAAATGCCCTTCACTTGAGGATACAATATTGGCACTTCACATTTGCAGCGCATATTGCTGAAACATAAACATATATATATGATTGTACTCAATACAATGATACAATAAAATTTTTGGAATTCATAAAAGTACAAGAGTTTCAATAATGTTGAGAAGGTGTACGAGGTTTTCTTGGAGGCAAACAAATTAAAGCAAAGCAAATAATGCTAACATGATACATTAAGAACATATAGTATATAATTAATATATGAAGGTTGGGGGGTTTACCAGAAGAATGGCCAGAGGGTGTAGTCGAGATCGAAGACGACCAAACGGGGCAAATGTTGAAAACTTGTCAAAATGTGTAGTGCCTCACTTTTGCAATGTTCTTCCATCTTTGAACTAAATAAAAGTATAGAATGGTTATTAAATCGGACAATGAGGGGAGTTTATAGGTAAAAGTTATATATACCAGTATACCATATATTACCATAATAATCAAGATAATATCATATAATATCTCATAATTTTATAGTAATATCACATTAATAATATCTTACATCACTTAATATGGTAATAATATCAAAATAATAACTATATATATTCAAATACTTTTTATTTCCTTTCTTAATACCATTCCATCCCCTACCACCTAAACTAGGGCATTACACATCATGAATTAGTGCACATCTCAAATAAAGTTACGTTGATCATATATATAATGATCAATCTCATGTTCGGGCGCCGGATCATATTCAGGGTGTGTCTGGTTCATAGGTTTACACACTAGTTTAGGAATATGAATCAAAATTAGATATATAGTGTTTGATTGACAACTTTTTAAAACATAATTATCGGATTTGATTACTCATTCAATGAAAAATTTCATCCGTAATTAAAAAGATGTACTATTACATGCATCTTATTGGTAATATAATTTTTAAGTTTGACTTCATACTTTTAAATTTTTGTTTTGATTTTTTTTTTGTTCATATTGATGATTTGAATGTCATTATATTAGGATTCCTTCAAAATTTTAAAATTTTGGCTAGAAGATAAAGTTGCAGAAGTCTCAAATTTTCTTCTCCAAGAATGTTACTGAGGAGATAGCTGAGAATATATCAAATTTTATTCTCCAAGTCCCTATTCCTATTCAAAGCTCATACAAAATTTTCAGGGATTATATTTGGGCAAAAAAAAAAAAATACTGTCACAGCACAAGCAAATACACACATTATATTGCATGCATGTTTCATAGTTTGTGAGGATGAAGACGAATGGGAAGGCCTTGAACAGGAATGGGCAATGGATCATACTCAAGTCTCTCCTCCGGAACAACTAAGCTCCATCTAAACCTCTTAACTACATTGTGCAGGAATGTGAGTATCTGCAGGCGTGCAAACTCTTTCCCCAGGCACATCCGTGGCCCTCCTCCAAACGGGACGAATGTGTAAGGCACTGCTCCATCTCCTTCAAATCTCGACGGATCAAACTCCATAGGCTTTGGGAAGAAGCTTGCATTCATATGTGTAATGGGAGTATTCCAGTAAATCTATCAGATCAGAAACAGATAGATCAGAATATCAGATCAGAGCAACATTCTGGGGGATTATTATTATTAATATTATTAATTACCTTCCAGCCTTTGGGAATGTGATAACCTTTGTAGTTGATGTCTACAAGTGCCTCTCTGAAAGCCCCTATAACAGGAGAATATTGCCTCATCACTTCACAAACTACATTCCATGAATACTTCATCTTCTGTATATCATCCCAATGCAGAAACTCCCCACCTTCTTTTGTTGCTGCAATTTCTCTGTGCACTGCAGCATGCATGCCTCCCAAAATTTATATATGACTCCAAATCAAAGGGCTAATTAAATTTGTTGGGCGGAGGCCAGTAAAGGTCAAATCTAGCACCAGGTGGCTCCGTGGATGAGAGATTGTTGGACAGAGGCTGGTAAAAGACTTAAAGGGCCAAGTCCAACACTCAAAAAATGTGATGGTGGTCTATTAAAAAAAAAGTTATGCATTCGCTACTAGATATACTATACATACCTTGCAGGACCTTTTCATAAACATGAGGCAGGTCCCCGAGTTTCTTGATCAACAGAGTAATAGTGACGGTGGAAGTGTCGTGGCCAGCAAAGAGCAGCAGGATTATATTGTTCACGATATGGAGCTCAGACATGAAACTCCCATTCTCGTCGGGTGTGACAAGCAGATGTGACAGAAGATCATGCCTATTATTATTATTGTTGTTGTTCTTCATCAGGGCTTCTCTTCTGTGTCTGACAATCCTTAGAAGCTCTTCCCTGATCACAGCAGTAGCTCTCATTGCACGGTAAAATTTGGTCCCGGGAATGTTCACAGGCAGCGATATGACTCCCCTGAGGAAAACGTTGAACAGGCTAGAAAGCTTCTTGATATGCTCCGGATCCTCAACGCTCATGAAAAACCGACAAGCTAGTTCAAAAGTGTAGAGCTTCACAGCAGGTGAGACCTTCATCTCCTCTTTTCCCTGCCAGTGATGCTGAATATGTTGTTGAGTGACGAAATCCATGGTTTTGATGTAGAGCTTCTCCATGGCATCCGGGCTGACAAAGTAGGCCATCAGCTTCCTCATCTGCTTCGCTTCATCTCCGACACTGGTTGATAAACAAGTCCCCAGCAGCTTCTGCACGGAGATTGGCCACCACGTGTTCACCAGCTTGTTCTCATTGCTGTAGAGAAACTTGTTTCCGGCGGGGCCGCTTAGCACCACCACTGGCTCCCCCATCAGGGAAGTCTTGAACACCTCCGACTTGTACTTGCTCATCCTGTCCGTCACAAACTTCTCCGGCTTCCCTTCCTGGTTTCTCCTCAGGAACTCCAGTGACTCCCCCACCACCGGCCATCCGTAGCTGCCCGGAGGCAGATTCCGGGATCTTTTCTTCAAACCTGTAGCAAATAGAATTAAAATGGAAGCCAAGATTATGCAAGCTCCTACCAAGACTACTGGATCCATATTTTGCTCTGATCTATAAACAAAGTTGCAGGTTCAACTTAGCACATTTCTTTGATTTGTCCTTCAAAACCCCCTCTTATATAGAAAAAACAGATAATTATACCATGGACCCAGGTTCACCTTGCAAAATGAGTCCGGATTAAAATACACAATTTATATATTGAATGTTCACACTTTACATACTGAATGTTTTGGTATATAAATTGTGAATATTCAGTATATAAAATTGTGAACATTCATTATGTAAATCATGAACATTTAGTATATAAAAATTGTGAACATTCAATATATAAATTGTGTATTCTGAACTCAGGTCCACCTTACACGGTAGACCGGAGTCCATAGAATAATTTTCCTGAAAAAAATCAATATGACCAGCACTTTGACTCTTAATTGAGTTGGCGGTGCGAACCGCGAAATTAGTTTGAACATAGTACAGGCTTAAATGTACCTCCTATAGTTAGACTTGCTCAGGACAACTTATTGTCTAAAAAAAATAATATTAGCACTACGCAAAACAATCATTAACTATTATTTTCACATTTTTCTAGAATGATTGATCGAGCAATTGATTTTTTCCAATGATAATTGCATGCACTCTCAATAATTGCATATATAATACAATCCGCACTGATATTGATGCATTTAAAAAATTGGCTAATAAGCTTGAATGAGTGTAGCTTTTTTCAATTGATTGCGGCATGGCAACTGCTAAGACCATCCACGAGAGAGGGATAAACAAAGCCTAATGCTGACAACCATTTTCATCACCAATAATTCAAATTGCAGCGGAAGGGAGACAGAAGGATTATTATTAGTATTTTATTTCATACACGTTATCTTAAACCATATAACATATAAAATATTTCATAAAAGATAATGGTATGCACCATTCTTGCTTTTTAGCCGTTCATCATATACGCGGTATGATCCCATGTGGTTTCATGTGAGCATCAAATGTTTAAAATATTTCATATAAAACTATTTCTAGTAATATCGCATCAGATTATAAATAGTTAGTCCGATCCCAAAGAATGAGAGAGAGAGTCCTTTGTTATATAACTACTTTTTTTTTTTCCAAAAAAAAAAAAATAAAAAAATCAGATGAGAGGGAACAAGACAACAAGTCAGATGAGAGCTGCAGAAGATCATGATCATTTAATGAAGGAAGATATATTTTTAAATAACGGTTAACAAGCCGATTCCTTTACTACTCAGGCTTTGTACCATCAGAACTACATATTGGCCTCTCTAAATCAAAATATCCATCAGGACGGGCAATTTATATCGTGCACCACGGCGCACATAGTAATATGTGCTCAGGCACAAAACGCATGCATTTAAATTGCTGACGTCACTTCGTCCGTTCAAACGGCCCAAACCCCATTATGTATATTTAGTTAAAATTTTTTGTATATTGTGTTGTGAGTTTCTGTGTATTTAGTTAAGAGTTTATGTGTATTCAGTTAAGAATTTCTGTGTATTCAGTGCAATTTCTGTATATTCTGTTATGAGTTTATTGTGTATTTGAAACAGAGATTTTTTTTTTTTGGACAATGCACCAAAATGACATCGTTTTGGGTAGCTGATGCACGATATAACGACTGATCAGGACGCCATGGGGCCCAAGCCTAATAGTATTAATGCTCCGAATCACGACCACAAGAAAAAGAGGAAAGTTGGGCAAATTATGCTGTGGACTCGTGTTCACAATGCATTATGGACACGAGTCCAAAACGACGTCGTTTTCAGAGAAAATGACGGCATTCCAGTTTAAAAAATTGATTTTGTCTCGCCGTTAACGGCGTTATTCTTTTGTGGAATTATGAATGTACAGTTATGGAATTATGAAGACAGAGCTCTGACATTATGAACTTACAATTATGAACATATATTGATAAAATTATGAACATAGAGCTCTAAAATTGTGAACATAGAGCTCTGAAAATTATGAATGTACAGTTATGGAATTATGAATGTACAGTTATGGAATTATGAACATAGAGCTCTGACATTATGAACTTACAATTATGAACATATAGTGATAAAATTATGGACATAGAGCTCTAAAATTGAGAATATAGAGCTTCGAAAATTATGAATTTACAGTTATTGAATTATGAATGTACAGTTACGGAATTATGAATGTACAGTTATGTAAGTATGAATGTACAGTTATGGAATTATGAACACAGAGCTCTGACATTATGAACTTACAATTATGAACATATAGTGATAAAATTATGAACATATGCTCCTATAACAAAGCGGTCTGAAATTATAAAAAAAAATGGTGAAAGATAACGGTGCCACTAACGGCACCGTTACCATGTCCACAATGTATGTTGGACACGGGTCCATAGCATAACGATTGCGAAAGTTAAAGCAGGGCTTGTTGGAGTCCAAGAAAAGTATATTAACCTTGATGAGGAAAATTGTTTTGGCCCAAAAAACTTGCTAGAGTGGGTGTTGCTTCACAAGGCCGCCTATCCCAATGAGTTTGATATCTTGGAACTGTCGAGGGCCTGACAACTCTATTTATAATATGATATGAACCTAGTCCAAGATTCAAATAAGATGGAGTATTGTCCCAAGATTGCTCTCAATGTAAAAATAGAGATGGATTAAAATACCTTAAACCTCACGGGAAACACTTAGTCCCGAATCCTCAAAGACTTTGAAGAATCCCATGGGGCTTCAAGTACCTCGATGATGCAATCTTCAATCAACTAGTCGGATCTAGTTTCCTTCGATTCAAGAACGAGTCCACGAACCTAAATCTAAGGTTGAAGAAAGGAAGATTGATTCAAGTCCACGAATCAATTTGCTAGACGAGTCCACGAACTAGCCACTAATTGAGTCCACAATTAGCCGGCCATAAGGTTTCTTACACAAGTGTAAAGAAAAACTTAAGAATTTTATTGAATGAAAGCCTGCTCAAAACTGATATGGTTGTGCCCTATTTATAGGTATAGGGGCAGCATTATAATCCTAAATACAATGTGAAAAAGAGTCATAAACCTAATCTAGAAAACAAGTAAATATAGTCCTATTTAGAAAGGGATTTAAGGAATCATTTCTAAATACAAACTAGTGTTTTCTCTTTTATGCCAAACAATTTTGATTAATGATGACAAAAAATAATAGGGCTGATTTGTGCCTAATTTAATCCCCAAAATCAGCACTTAAAAGATTATAAAAAGCCTTGAGTTCTTCTCCATCATTTGCAATTGGGCTTGAATTAGATTTCCACCATTTTTGAACATAACCAATGAAGAGTTGTGTTAATTGTTTGGACTTAGACCTTGTGATTGACCCAACTGGTACTCTTAATGGATCTTCAGCAGTTTGGGTTGCATTATAATAGATATATGATGAGATTAATTTGATTATATAAAATATTTTAACAATACTTATAATGACTTGAAATCTAATTTGAAAACTCAACACTCCCAGACATAAAAGAACATTTCTCAAGATTGGCATATAACTATGCAGCCCTAAGTTCAAGAAAAACTAATTGAATATGTTTCAAGTGTTTTTCTTGTGACTTGCTATAAATCAGAATATCATCAAAGTAAGCAACAACAAAATTACCAATAAATTTTATCAAAACATGGTTCATAAGCCTCATGAATGTGCTAGGGGCATTAGTTAAGCCAAAAGGCATGACTAACCACTCATATAAACCATGTTTGGTTTTAAAGGCTGCTTTCCACTCATCACCTTCTTTCATCCTGATTTGATGATATCCTCGTTTCAAATCCACTTTGCTAAAGTACTTAGCTCCATAAAGTTCATCAAGCATATCATCAAGACGAGGGATGGGAAATCTATACTTAATAGTTATATTTTTGATTGCACGACAATCAACACACATTCTCCATGTACCGTTTTTTTTTTTTTTTTTTTTGGGACAATGAGCACTGGGACGGCACACAGACTCAAGCTTTCTCGAATATGGCCAATTTCAAGAAGCTCTTCAACCTATTTCTGGATTTCCTTTGCTTCCATGGGATTGGTTTTGTAGGCTGGTCGGTTTGGCAAGGTAGATCCAATGACAAAGTCGATTTGATGGTCAATCCCTCTATGTGGTGGCAATCCTTTTGGCATATCTTTAGGGAATAAATCTGAAAAATCAGCAAGCAATTCATCAATAGAGGCATTACGAAAACAAGATTCAGAGTGTAACACAAGAGAAGAATCAAGATCAGAGGTAAGCTTATGAATGAAAAGTAACAGAAACGTGTTTCCCTTTCTTATTGCCTTCTTTATGTCATTTTTTGTTGCAAGAAGAGAGGGCTGATGTGGTGATTCCTTTGCTGTGTTTTGAGATGAAAATGGCGTGGAAAGGGATATTGGAGGAGGTGGAGGCTTTGATTTTGGATAGGGGGAAGATGTCACTGATTTCGCCTCTTTTGATGCCTTCCTAGATTTCAATAGTATTTCTTCCACCTGTTTAGGAGCCAAAGGAGACAAGACATATCTAACTCCATCCATGTGAAACACATAAGTGTTCTTCATTCCATCAAAATTGATTTTTCTATCAAATTGCCACGATCTACCTAACAACACATGAGCAGCCTGCATTGGGATAACTGTTAATAGATAAAGGAATAAGAACCCGTTTTCTTACTCTAACTTCTTCTACATCGGTTAAACATTGCAAACGATATGGATTAGGGTGATCAAGCAAAGGTAATTGAAGAAATTTAACCATAGCTGCACTAGCCACATTTGTGCAACTTCCAGAATCTATTATCATAGTACACGCATTCCCTCTAATTGACCCTTTAGCATAAAAGATATTTTCTCTTTGAGACTCGTCTTCTTTTAAAGGATGAACATTCAAAACCTTCTTAACAACAAGAGTATGAATAGACTCACTATCAGCATATTCAGAATCAAAATCTAAATGTAAAGGTGGTTCCTCCTCAACGTGCTCATTTTGGGGATTTCAAAATGGTCACTAACTTCATCCTCAGACTCATATTCAAGACAAGAAGCAAATTTTTCACATTGTTTTGTTATCTTAACTACCCTCTAGTTAGGACAATCACGAACCATATAGCCTCTTCCATTACATCTATAACAAATCAATTCTCTATCACGTTGAGGCCTCACTGCCTCACTTACCTTTTCCTTACCTTTATCTCGTGAATCATCTCATGGAAGAGGGCATTCATCACGCCTTTGAGGGGTAGAACGAGTGTTGTTCCATCTTGATGCACCATTGTTGGGCTTGTACATCTTCATCTCTTTGATTTTTGCTTCAGATTCGTGTGCAGCATACAAGGCATCATCAAGGGTGTCATATCTCTGTGTACTCATTCCCCACCGGATTTCTTTGTTCAATCCATGTAAGAAACGAGCAACAGTTCTTGCTTCTTCTTCATGTATGTCTCCTTGCTCAAGCAAAATATTGATAGTTCGGTGATAGTCATCAACCGACATGGATCCTTGAACGGTTCCCTACAATTTTTTTTCCAAGATCATAGAAAAAAGATCTAGGGTGAAAGGTTAGGCGCATATCTTCCCTTACTTAAACCCAAGATTCATAGGGAATAAAATCAACAATTCTCTCCCTATTTCTTTTTCTCCATCAAGATACTGCATACCCTTTAAAAGATGTAGCAACTAGCCTAATTTTTGTAAGATCAGAATAGTGCTTTAAATCAAAAAGTGTTTCAACATCATTATCCCATTCTCTATACTCAGTAGGTCCTTTCTCACCAGAGAAGTCAGGAATTTCAAGTTTAATGTTTCCTAATTCCTCATTAGGCTGTTGGATCCTTTGACATCTAAGATCCACTCTCCCTGCTGGTGGCAGGTGTCGCTAATCATTGTGTGGTGGTTGCACTTGCTGTGACCGTTGCTCCAGATTAGTCATTCTTGTGAGTAACCCGTCTATGGCGAAGGTTAGAGCATCTATTTTTTCTTCTAATGTTTGGGGTGGCTTTGGAACTTGTTCAACCATCTGTAGAGAAAAACAAATCTAAAAACAAGAAGATGTGTGATTAGTCACGTTAGTGAAACCAAAAAGTTGGCTCGCTCCCTCACTATTCTCAGCTCGCGGGTAAGAGGTGGATTATATGGCTCTGGGGGTACACTACACACTCTTACAAACAAACACTCCACTCGTGTATCACTCCAAGTGGCAGATACTCTCACAAGCCTTTTTTCAAAAAGGAAAAGTTCTAGTCCGAAACTCAGGTTGATATGGATTCAACCTCAAAGTTCAAGAAAACGTACCTTGGAAGACTTCGCAAGCCTTTGAGAGTAAGGGTGTATCGCGAGGTAGGTAATAAAATTGAGAGCAAGAAGCAAAGAAAAAGGACAATACAAGCGGGGGGGGGGGGGGGGGGGGGGTTCCAAGTGTACCACAACCAAGTAGGAATATATCAAGAACTCCTTCCAACCTTATACTTTTCCCCTTCCTTTTCCCTCCAAGATTCTCCTACCAACCTTATTCTTTCGCCAACCTTATTCTTCTTCTTTATTGCTTTTTTTTTTTTTTTCAATTTTCTTGATTTTTTTTTTTGATTTTTTTGATAAGTAACCTCCAAATAATTACTTTAAATATCACCAAAAATTTCGGACCAAGTGGTTCCACACAAGCACTTCAAAACAGAATCAAGAATTTCAAGAAGAGTGAATTCCATTTTTGGTCCTATTGTTATATGGGCGTTTCCAATTTCAGTCCACTTTAATTTTTTTTGCCACTTTACAACCACTGTTATTGAATATGTTCAACTTTTAGTCCACTGTTAATATTTCCGTCAAGAGGCCGTATAATCAAAGGGTATTCTGATCTTTTTATGTTTGTCTCTTCTCTTTTAATCCAGGCGCTTCGTCCTCCTTCCCCGATATTCGAAGATGGCTCTTCGAACAACGAGAATGGGAAGCCAAAGCTACATCGTTTCATTCGTTCCAACATGGGCCGGCGAGGTTTCTTAGGTTTTAGGTTTAATGTTCTCATTTCTTTAGTCAAACATAGTCTTGGATGAGAAGAAATGTCAAAATACCCCTAGATTACACGACCTCTTGATGGAAATACTAACGGTGAGACTAAAAGTGGAACACATTCAATAATAGTGGTTATAAAGTGGAAAAAAAAATTAAGGTGGACTAAAATTGGAAACGCCCCTATAACAGTAGGACCAAAAATGGAATTCACTCTTTCAAGAATCACCCAAAAAACAGAAATGCTGCCCTGACTTTGAAGATCAATATCTCAATGAACAGAAGGAATTAGCAAGTGTATAATATATCAAACGAACGCCCCAGAAGAGATCTACAACATATAAAAATTTCATATAAATTGGACCAGTGGATCTTGAGATATAGGTCATTCTTTGAAACTGGTCACATGACGCGAAAATTTGGACAGGGTATGAATGCCACGTGATTGCGCATAAATGCACTTTGGATATAAGTAATGGTGAGATGGGGTTGTTTTCTTGACTGAATTTTTGTTAATATGGTTCTTAGGAGGTGTGGGGTATCGGGTTGATATTGGATGGGAAAAAGGGAAAACTCTTTCGGGATTGTTTCTTAAGAAATTAAAGAACATGTATCAAGATTCAAGAAAGCAAATTTCTTTTTTTGATGTATAAGACATGAAAAAAAAAATCATTAAGATAAGAATGATATGTTTTTTTTTTTTTTTAATAAGCAAAGGAAACAAATTTGCAATGGTTATGATATATGACCTAAGGAACCAAAATTGTAATGATAATGAGATAAACCTAGGCTCTAAATACCAAATTGATATGAACCTAGTCCAAGATTCAAATAAGATGGAGTATTGTCCCAAGATTGCTCTCAATGTAAAGATAGAGATGGATCAAAATACCTTAAGCCTCACGAGAAACACTTAGTCCTGAATCCTCAAAGACTTTGAAGAATCCCATGTAGCTTCAAGTACCTCGATGATGAAATATTCAATCAACTAGAGTCGGATCTAGTTTCCTTCGATTCAAGAACGGGTCCACACACCTAAATCAAAGGTTGAAGAAAGGAAGGTTGATTCGAGTCCACGAATTAATTTGCTTGACGAGTCCACGAACTATCCACTAATTGAGTCCACAATTAGCCATAAGGTTTCTTACACAAGTGTAAAGAAAAACTTAAGAATTTTATTGAATGAAAGCCTGCTCGAAACTGATATGGCTATGCCCTATTTATAGGTATAGGGGCAGCATTATAATCCTAAATACAATGGGAAAAAGAGTCCTAAACCTAATCTAGAAAGCAAGTAAATATAGTCCTATTTAGAAAGGGATTTAAGGAATCTTTTCTAAATACAAACTAGTGTTTTCTCTTTTATGCCAAACATTTTAAATTAATGATGACAAAAAATAATAGGGTTGATTTGGGCCTAATTTAATCACCAAAATCAGCACTTAAAAGATTATAAAAGCCTTAAGTTCGTCTTCATCATTTGCAATTGGGCTTGAATTAGATTTCCACCATTTTTGAACATAACCAATGAAGAGTTGTGTTAATTGTTTGGACTTAGACCTTGTGATTGACCCAACTGATACTCTTAATGGATCTTCAGCAGTTTGGGTTGCATTATAATAGATATATGATGAGATTAATTTGATTATATAAAATATTTTAACAATACTTATAATGACTTGAATACATGGTTGAAAAAATCGCTAGTCGCTCCTCGGACGCTCGGGGGTGCCTATGCAGCGATTAATCGGCACCTAGGCGCCTGTGTATTTTTTATTTAATTTTTAATTTTTTAAAATTTATTTAAATTTTTAAAATTTTTTAAAACTTGATAATTATAAACTATTTAATACTCTAATAATTAATACTAAAATATTAAATATTAACCTAAAAAAAATATCTAGGGTTTGAACAATTTTGGGTTATTTCTCTCAAAACACGTTTTTAATTAAATAACTCATTTAAAAAAGAAAGGAATAATAGCTAATCGCCCGACTAGGCGACCTAAGCTAGTTGGTGCCTAAGCGGCCAAGTCGGTACTTAGAATGATGCCTAGTCGGCGCCTATGAGGCCTAGGCAAAATTTTTGCAACACTGCTTGAATATTCTATAAAAAATTTAAAAATAAATAAATAAATAAAAACTTCCTAAGATGTTTTTTCCTTGCTAAAATAACATAAAATACACACTTGACATATACTTATTTGTTTACTTTTCTTTCCAGTTCTCTAATGGCATGTTTGGTTCATGGAATAAATCAGGAATGGAATAACATTCCTTGGAATAGACCTATTCCATCGTTTGATTGGATCATTTTGTCATGGCAATAACATTCCTAGTAGAAATGAGTTATTACCTTCGCAAGGGGAATAGCCATTCTTAGGGGGCCTTGGTATTAGTTATTCACATGCCCTTGGGAATAGCTTTTAAATTTCAAATACCAAAAATACCCTTTGCACATTATGTAATATTTATATTTATTTAATAAATATAATGTATTATATAAATGTATATATTTAATTAAATATAATTTTTATCTATCAATAAATAAATAAATAAATAAATAAATAAATAAATAAATAAATATATATATATATATATATATATATATATATATATATATATATATATATATATATATATATATATATATATATATATATATATATATATATATATATATATATAATGTCAAGGGTGTTTTGAGAAAATACTTTTCTTTTCTCAAAATGCCAATTGCAAACGCTGCAAAATGTGTGGCACTTACCGCACTTACCGCACGGAAAAACCTGACCTCACAGGAACCTGACCCTATATATATATATATATATATATATATATATATATATATATATATATATATATATATATATATATATATATATATATATATATATATATATATATATATATATATATTTTCTCAATTGGCATTATGTGTGGTGTATTTTTTTTTTTTTTTTTGTGTGGTGTATTTTTTGGCATTTCATTCTGGTGTATTTTCGACATGTTGCATTATGCCTTATGGGCAACAATCTGATGCACTGTTGTCAAATACATCACTTGATGATCATGTTTAATTAGGAAGCTATAGAAGATACTGTTCAATCACTTCATGAACCTAGGGATGTCAATTATACTTGTTGAAAAAAATAGCATAAATTGGCATAAAATGACATTTTAAGTAGCTATTTTGTGGTACAATTATCAGTGAGGTCCACTTCTAATTTGAGTCGGGTCAAAGTGGATCCGGGTCAAAGAGATTATTTTAAAAATGGTGGCGCAGGCCATGCCGTTGTATGCCATGAGTGTGTTCTTACTCCCGAAAACTTTTTGTTTAGAGTTGGAAAGGAGAATGAATCGCTTCTGGTGGGAAAGTGGGCGAGGGCAGGGTATCCATTGGTTGGCATGGGACAGACTAAGTGTGCCGAAGAAAGTTGGGGGCCTCGGGTTCAGACGTTTGCATGCTTTTAATCTGGCGCTCCTGGCTAAACAGGGATGGCGGTTTCTCACTAACCCGAATTCTCTGGTAGCCCGTATTTTTCAGGCTCGTTATTTCCCTCGTAGCTCATTCCTGGAAGCTTCGATTGGAAGTAATCCCAGCTATTGTTGGAGAAGCATCTTGGAGGCTAAGGAGTTATTGATGTCCGGGGCTAGACGTAGAGTGGGTAATGGCAGAAACACGAATGTGTGGGAGCATAGCTGGATTGCAGGACCAGTGAACCGCAAAATTCAATCACCTCAACCGCAGGAGTTACGAGATCTTATGGTACACAATCTTCTTATACCTAACTCTAGTGAATGGAACATGAACCTAATACGGGAATTATTTAACGATCAGGAGGCTGATGCTATTGTCCGTACGCCAGTTAATCTTCATATTAAAGACAGGTGGTTTTGGCATGGGGACTTAAGAGGCAATTATACGGTGAAATTGGGGTATCACACTTTGATGGGAGAACTACAGGTGGTAAACACGCCCTTTACCCAATGGAACAGAATTTGGCGGTTAAATGTGCCACCTAATTGCCGTACACTTGTGTGGAGGGCGGCTAGGGAGGTTCTTCCGACAATTGACAATTTACGCCAAAGGAGAGTGGATGTGGATGCGGAATGTGGGATTTGTAGGCAAGGTGAGGAAAATACATATCATTTATTTGTTGACTGTCTATATGCAAAAAAGGTGTGGCATGAACTCCAGGTGGTGATTCCAGTACGTGCTATGAGTTGGGGTGAGTGGCTGCAACATTCCTTGAACTTACGAGGGACTGACATGCCAGAGGTAGTGGCGATGGGGTTGTATATGATGTGGACAGTGCGGAATGCTGCCACTTTTGAAGCCACTGTACAAACACCGACCACATTAGCTATGTTGGTGCAGTGCTATAGGAAGGACTGGAGGGTGGCGATGGAGCGAAGGGGAGGGACAGGTAGCTGTACGCCGACAGTAGAGGGAGATGAGGCGGATTATATCTGCTGTTTTGATGCGGCGTTCCGAGCGGACCGTCAAACCGCGGCGTATGGTTGTTGGCTTCGGTCATCGACTAGAATTTGGATGGCGGCGAAAAGCGGGCAACTGGACGGAGTAGCTGATGCTCACATGGAAGCTTGCAAGGAGGCACTTTCTTGGGTCAAGAACAAGGATCTTATGAACGTGCTCTTCCAATCTGATTGCCAAGTTCTTTGCACGAATATTTCACAACGCATTTCTTTCAATTCGTATTATGATTTTATTTATGATTCATGTTATGCTTTACTTAATGCTTTAGGCTCTTCTCGTATTTGCTTTAATTTATTTGTCAGTCTGCGAACCGAATTGCTCATATTCTTGCAGCTGATGCAGTTAACTCAACTGTTGCTCGGGTTTGGGATGTATATCCACCTGAGATCATTGCTCATTTGATTGTTTGAATGAAGTTTCTTTGCGGTTGGTTTTCAAAAAAAAGATGATGGATTGCAAACACAATCCAATGCACCACGACATGTTGCATTTATGCCTTATGGGCAACAATCTGATGCACTGTTGTCAAATACATCACTTGATGATCATGTTTAATTAGGAAGCTATAGAAGATACTGTTCAATCACTTCATGAACCTAGGGATGTCAATTATACTTGTTGAAAAAAAAGCATAAATTGGCATAAAATGACATTTTAAGTAGCTATTTTGTGGTACAATTATCAGTGAGGTCCACTTCTAATTTGAGTAGGGTCAAAGTGGATCCGGGTTCTTTGTAGTGAGACGAAGAGATTGATATATTGTACGCTCAAAACGGATAATGCGTGAATGAGATATTGATTCTCAAAGTAGACCCATTTGAGTTGGAAAAATGAAGGGAAAAAGTGAAGCTTTTGTCCCACATTGGTTTTGGAAGTGGATTTGCCCCACTATTTATACAAGAGCTCTTTTAAGGCATATTGAATTGTATAGCATAGAGGTTCTCCCTCACACATGGGGGTGAGGGGTGCAAATCAAATCCCAAAATAAGATTGAAAAGGTTTGATTCAAGTCTAAGCTTGTTTGTGGTGGTCAAACGTTGAATCGTAGCATGTTTTATCCTGGAAAACATAAGTCTAAGATGGTATGATATATTTTAACCAAAAATTTGTATGCTAATAATACTCTGTTTGAACAATTGCTAGGCTAAATCACTACGACGAGAACCATCCCAACTATAAATTTTCAATGCAACTCATAGTCGTAAAAAAATGGTGGCCAATTTGTGGATGAAATGTCAAAATCCGTCAATGTAAGTATTAGAAGTATTATTCTTATTAATTACTTAAGAGTTTTATAGTTATACTAGTCTTAGAAGTATTATTAGATATATTTTTTTTTGAGTGACGGGGCGGCTTATCTGTATTAAACTAGTAATATCTATGATGAATTGAATTTAATTACTAATTTATGTTCGGTGATAATTATTTTGTATGCATAAGATTTGTGGCATAAAAATTATAAAATATACTAGTGACAATAATGTGATTTATGAGGAACATTGCGGTGAACACTACGACGTAATATACAATTATTATATTCTATTTTAATATTAATAACGTAACTACACACCTAACATATAACTGCGATGAAAAAAATATATTTAAAAAATTTGCAATATTATATATATTCGAATGGGCTATATATATAAAATATGAGTCCCATTCGAATATATATATATATATATATATATATATATATATATATATATATGAGTCAAATAAAAATTATGTTGGTGTAAAAATGTGCATTGATAACTTGTACATACATTTTGATTTATTCATTGTACAATGATAAGACATTTCTAAAGTTACCATCGTTAACAACGGCCATTTTGTTTTGAAGTACAAAGAGGTCAGTGCCCCCACACTAGAATTCGAACCTGAGAGCTCTCATTTAAGAGGCCACAGCTATGCCGCTTTGACCACAAGGCCTTCGACAATATTTATTTAATTTGATTTATTTCTTTCAAGTTTTAACAATTAAAAAAAATTAAACCAGTTATTTTTGACTCTTCATCGAAAAAGAATATATAAATGTCAAACTATAATTATTTTAAGAATATAATTACTAATTCTCTCGAAACCTATCTTTCTGTGTCACGAAATCTTGCTTCTCTTTTGGGTGTTTCTTCATCTGGTGGCCGCCGGCCTTTGGCCGAAGCTTTGAGCCTTTGATGGAGCTTTGTTTCTTGGCCGGCAGTCTCCTGTTTTCTTTTTTTTTTTTTTTGCTTTTTTAGTTTCATAATAAAGTCCCGTGCCGATTCAGCCACCAACCTTTTAAGAAGTTGCGATAGTTCTAAAGATCTAAAGCTTAAGGGTTCCGCCAGATATGGATAAAGAAGTGGTTTGATTCCCGTGGATCCATAAAATAAAGTTCAAGAGGTGTACTGTTGTTTCTCTTTTCTTTTGTGTTCTGGCTTTTTCTATGTTTTTCTCTCATTTTTGTGACGAGTTTGTTTTCCTATCGTTTCTTTTGGTGAGTTTGTTTTCCTCTTGTTTCTTTTGGAGAGTTCTTTTCTTCATAAGTGTGAACATATAAGTTGGTCATGACGTATGTGAACTTCATCCTGGATGACAAAGATGACAATGTAAAAGAGCATCTCCATCTCAGCTTGATGGATATATTGTCAATGAACCACATATGGAAAATATATACTTAGGTGGTGTGCAAGACTTTCCAACCAAAGTTAGTCTTGACTACGTTTGATCAATTCTTTAATGATATTAAAGAAGCGTTAAATTCATATAACGAATTCAGCTTCAAACTTGTGAAACAGTCTGCGATTCAAGTTCTTTGTAGCATTGCTAAGGAAGTTGTTTCTATGTCTGACTATAAGGAATAGTATATTCCAAAGACCGTGAGACCTCCTAATTTGTGTTAATATTTTTTTCAAGAGTATCAACAACTAACCTACAGGTTGATTTATTAGAATCTCTTCTCAATTAAAAACCTCAAGGCTGAACAATTTGATTTGAACAAAGATGATTGATGTCATACTACCTTTAGGGTTGCAATCCACCCCTTTCAATCATGTGGGATCTACACATACAAAGGATATCTCTGTCACAAAATTTATACATCAATCAATCATGAATTTAATAAGACAGTAATTATTAATTCAAGAACGATAAAGAACACGATTGAATCAAAGAACGAAAAAATTGTATTATGGTAAGAAAACAATTAAGAACAAGGTCTCATACTACGGTTGATCATAAATTCAAGAACTACATGTTTAGCCTCTAAACATTGAGGCAAAAATGAAATAAACGATAAACGAATTGCAGAACATAGAAAAACACATTTAATCTACGAAGAAATCTTGACTCCAAGCCTTCCCAAAATATAAAGTTGTCTTCCAGAGAGTGGTTGAAACTATCAAAAATGTCTTGGATCATTTTCTTGAAATATTTGGTCGATCGGAAAACCCCCAAAAGGATTAAAAACGCGACTTAATTAAATAGAGTTCTCAACTATTAACATGCCCTCGACACGGCTATGTCGATGGACGTGTCAAAATCTACCGTGCTAAGCGACACAACCTTGTCACGGTGATGTGATTGATGTCCTTGACGTGGCGAAAATTAAACCTTTGAAAATAAAAAGTCGACAAATAAAAATTCTTACCTTAATTTTTCCCGAATCTCTAAAAATTAAAAATGCTAATTATGGGGTTCGAACCCACGCGCACTTATGTGCAGAAGATCTTAAGTCTTCCCTCTTAACCTCTCTGGCAAGCTAGCCAGTCCATTTGATTTTTTTGTTTTATGTTTACTTTTTTTCCTTTGTCGCTGAAATTTCACTTTTCATATTTATTGTTTTAAAGTTATTTATTTTCCTTTTATTCCAATTGCAGCCGTAAATTATATCATAGATCATACCAAAATCTACTTTGCATCGTAGACCTTGGTCTAAAATCACGTCATTAATGGTATCAACTAATACATTATGTTTAATAACATTTATTTTATACTATTTTTCATAATATTTGATCTATATGATACATCTAAATTTTAATGCACATAAACACTATATAATATTTATTTATATCCACTCTATAGTATGTATATAATATTTCTTCTATGTGCTTGTTAAAAAAAAAAAACTTAATATCTAGTGACCTTATTTGTTGTAGTACAAATTTTAGGTTCCTATTTCAAAACGATATTACTTTTATTAAAATGTACATTTTATTAGTAGTTGATCTACTATGTATGAAACAAAATTTCTCTCTAATTTAAAAATTTAAATATAAAAATTTCATTATCTAATCAATCCTTTAAGAAAAGGGTTAATATTTTAAAATATCAATGAGAATTTACAAGACGAATAATTTACATATAATAACAATTGAGGTCTTAATCATATACACAAGGAAAACTTATAAATTTGTATGCTATAATTTCATTGCATAACTCTTTCATTACTCTACGACAATATAAGTAAGTCTATTATAATCATGTCACTTTAAATAAAATAAATTAAGTTTTACTGACTTATCGAAATCGCATTAAGAAGACTTAATTTATTTTAATATGAAAGTTGTTAGGACATAATTTTTATTCTGGATTATAATTAATTATATATCTACAACAATACTCTTTTTTACTACTACTTTTATTACAACTAGTATTTTTCACCTTGCGATGCACGAAATGAATTTGTTATAATATTTTAAGAATATTTGGATCGATATACAATTATATAAATTATAACATTGAATATTATATGTTAGGAATAAAGTGTAATGGTTTTGATATGCCAAATCTGTATTTGTAGATCCCCCAATTTTATTTCATAGGTCTAGTAGAGTCTTAGACCATGATCGGGAAATTATTTATTTATCAAAAGAGAAAAACAGAGGAAAATGGATGAAAATAGAAGAAGAAGATATAAAGCCGAAAATCAAGAATTTGTCTGGAGAAAATGACAAATTGAAGAAGAAGTTGAATGATATGAATTCACGTCGCTACTACTCAAAGAAGATATCCCAGAAGATTTTTCGTGAAGAAAATTAATATTGGAAGAATGCATGAAATTGACTTAGAGATCAAGCATCTATGGAAAGAAAGAAGTACATCAAATGTGATTGGAGATTTAATCAAAAGTTGTACGGACGAAGTGGATGATGCTTGATATATTATCCGAAATGGCTTAAGTTCAAAACTCACCATCAACAATTTTACAAGGTAAAATTTGAGAAGTCAAATTAAATTAATCTGATGGAGTTGGGCGCTAGTTTAAGCTTTGGGCGCCGATTACAAGTGGAAATTGGGAAGCAATTTCACTTGGGTGGCAATTGAGATGCAATTGCACTTGGGAGCCGATTTCATAGAAATTGAAATTGGGAGCTAGTTCGAAGCAATTGAAATTGGGAGCCAGTTTCAGAGAAATTGAGATTAATTGAAATTGGGAGCTAGTTCAGAGAAATTGAAATTGGGAGCTAGTTCAGAGAAATTGAAATTGGGAGCAAGTTTCACATGGGAATCAATTCAAGTTGCACCAGGAGATGTTGGGAGCCAATTGCAAGTCAAAGTTAATTGGGAGCCAATTACAATGGAGAAATTCAAATTGGGTGCCAATTACAAGCCAATTGAAATTGGGTGTCAATTACAAAGGAGAAATTGGGTGGAAGTTCAAAGCGTGAGAATGAAGAAGATGAAGCAAAACTTACAGTGAAAAATATTCTCACAAGGAAAATACTAGTCTAACTAGTATGGGATTAAAATAAAGATTATTTTTGAATCCCAGAGACAAGGACCACTTCAGAGCTAATCAGAGAAGCCATTCTACACCAAAATTGAGACCCAGATATTTCCATTCAACGTTAAAACAGAGGAATATCAGATGAAGTTTGGGAGCTCATTTACATGGAGATGAAGATCTTTCAAACGGCTAGCTTATCTCTTTCTGACATTTTTGCAGAAGATAAGATAAGATAAGATCTCTGACAAAAGATACAAGATTTCAAAAATGAGAGCGTCTCTATCCAACGGACAGATTCTCATTACCAGCTATAAAATGATGAAGATGTGAAGACTTGAAAAAAAAAAGGGGAACTCACGAACAACAGAGCAGTGAATAAAAATAAGAGAGCAGAAAATTCGAATCCATCAAAGGATCGAATAGAGCAATTAAGCTTAAAAGAGCTAAAATCTTCAAGTGTGAGAAAAAGAACTCAGAGAGCTTCAAAAGAGAAATATTCAGAGAGTTCTTAAACAGAGCAAAGCAGAGCAAAAATATCAAGTGCTTTACTTGATATATTCAAAGAGAGAAAACACTCAGAGCTATCAGGAGAAATCTTTCCAGAGTGTTTATCTTCATCAAAGAGACCTGCGCATCATTGAAGATCAACTACAGAGTCTCAAAAGTTGGAAGCAAGACAACACTTGTTTTGGAGCAAAACAAGAGAAGGGAGGAAAGTAGCACGGAGCTGTGAAATCCTGGATTGTCACACGGAGCTGTGAGATCCGAAGCAGCAGTGTCGGAGGCACTGGGCGTGATTGGTGTGGGCTTGGTGATCAAAGCACCAGATCACGGGATACGTTTCTACCGGAGTGTGGAAGACGGGGGGGAAAGTAACACGGAGTCGTGAAATCCTGGGATAGTAGCGCGGCGACGTGAAACCCGAAGCAGCAGTGTGGTGTCACTGGGCGTGATTAGTGCGGGCTTTGTGATCAAAGCACTAGATCACGGAATTCATTGTATCTTGGAACCAAGGAGTGGTAGATATAGTGAATTGGCTCTTGGAGAAAAGAGCAAGTGGAGTAGGAGGATTACACCACCTCGCGAACCACTATAATTGTCTTGTGTTCTTTACTGCTTTCTTTACATACCGCTCTTTACATATTTGCTCTCACGAAGATATACTGCTCACACAATCTCACACACACTTTATGTTTAATTATTTCCGCTGTGCACCATACTTTAACAATCTAGTTATGAGTTTTGGTTTATCTCTGGCTTAGCAATTGTTGTGCTGTGCGAAAAAGTTTGAAAGTCTATTCACCCCCCCCCCCCTCTAGACTTTCACCTTACCTCTTTTGGGACCAACAATTGGTATCAGAGCAGGCTGCCTATCTGAGTCAATCTCTTTTTAAACTGATACCAACAATTGGTATCAGAGCCTGTAGCCTATTTGAGTCAGTTTATACCAATCTTTGGTATTTAAACACGTTGCCCAACTGGGTTAACTGTTTTTGACTGCTAGGCTGATCCATTCTACAAAGTGTGTGAATTGGATTAATCTTTCATATCTCACGTGATGATGATGAAGAAAGATTTAGCTCAAAATCTATTATTCTCTCTTGATAAATTTGATGATTGGAAAGTTCGTATGCAGGTACACTTATCAGCTTTACACGATGAAATGTGGGAAGTTATTTCCACTGGCCCTATAGAAATAGTAAAAGTCAATACGGCGTTTGTTATATCCCCGGATGCTCCACAGTACGTACAAAAGCCAAAACCGGAATGGACATCGGACGATAGAACGCGGAATAATCTTGACAATATTGCCAAGGATATTCTATTCAAAGCCGTTGATGATACAATATTTCCGAAGATCCGAAAGTGTGCCACTGCCAAAGAAATATGGGAAACTCTCATCAAGATTGGCGAAGGAGATGAACAAGAAAAAGACAATAAGCTCACAATCGCCATGAAGAAGTTCGAAGATTTCAAAATGCTCTCAAATGAAAGTGTTGCAGACATGGAAGCTCGAATGATCAAAGTTCTTGGAGAGATTAGTGATCTTGGCAAAAATATTAGCCAAAAAGAAATTAATCTCAAAATCCTACGAGGCTTACCATCTGCATGGGATATGAAGGTTACGGCTATGCGCGATCACCGAGATCTAAGAATGTTGTCAACAGACAAATTATTTAGTGATCTAAAAGCATATGAGTTCGAAATGAAGGCCAAAGATGATGATGTTCATGAAGCTCGAAATTCTGCTCTAATGGCCGAACAACCGTCAACCTCCAGGTCAGTAGAAAATAATGTTGATTTTATGACTGACGAACAATTTGCTCTTTTTGTCAAAAAGTTTAGAAGGTTTATGCGAAAAGGAGACAACAAAAATTCTGCTCGTGGAAAATTCATCTCTCGCATAACACAAGAAGAAAAAGTCGAAGAAAATAAGGATTTGTGCTACAATTGCCGCAAACCCGGACATTTTAAAATAAATTGTCCGTATCCGATCGTTAGCAAGTATCAAGGCAAAAATGTTGAGTCTACGCCGAACAAATCCGAAAGCAAAAGGTTCAAGCACGACAAAAGAAAAGCTCTCGTTGGCAACGAACCAAACGAAAATGATGATTCGGAGGATTCATCATCAAGCGATGAAAGCTCATATTCGGACGATGATACGGCGCTAATATGCAAGCTAATGGAGTTGAGTACAAGTGAAGATTGTCTTATGGCTCTTGACGCAGAGGAAGAAGAGGTAAGTTCTAATTCTTTCAATTCTGTTAATTCCTCTTTTTCTCGTAAATCTATTGACAATCTAATGCGAGAATGTCAAGAGATTATGCTCACTCATCCTCAACTCAAGGAGCGCAATAATATTCTAATTCTTGAAAAAGAAGAAATGAATAAAAAATTGCAAGATGCTTTACTTGAAGTGAGTAAATTGAAGAATGAAAATATTCATCTTCAAGAAGAGTGTAAAGCTAGAGAGGTTAGAGAACATAATCTTAGAGCTACTATTGCTACGTTCACTAATTCGTCTAAAATTATAGATAAAATGGTGAGCATGCAAAAGCCATCAGGAGATAGAACCGGAATTGGTTATGACTCCACATGTTCTCAAACCCCTCAAAATCTGACTAATTCTACTACTACTTTAAATAATAAAGTTCAAGTGGTAAAATTTGTTAAAAGTCAGAATAGCACGATGAGACAAGGACTTGGCTATCAATCAAACGCAAAGTTGAATGTTGAAAGGCCGAAACAAGTTTATACTACGGCAAAGCAACAAAAATTCTACAAGCAAAGATATGCCAAAGAGTCAAGTGCAAAAAGATTTCATAGAAAAGAGGGAAGCTTTTCTAGAAATAAAGTTGGGAGATTTCATCCCACTCAAAAAGATTGGTTGTGTAATAGATGTAATGCTTTTTATAGACCAAAGCAACCATTCTCTTCCCAGGTGCCAAAATATAAAAATAATTTTCAAAACCCGGCGCCAAAAATATTTTCTAATGTGAGTTATGATTATCGTGTCTCTAATGGTTACAAATCGCCTCATCTTAATTCAATAAGATCAAGGTGGGTTTGGTTACCAAAAATCACTAACAATAAAGGACCCAAGCAAGAATGGGTACCTAAAGTTAATTAATCTTTTTTGCAGGATGTTTGGTACATCGATAGTGGTTGCTCACGCCACATGACTAGAAATAAATCATATCTAGTGAATTTCAAAGAAATCGATGGACCAAAAGTTATATTCGGTGGAAATCAAAATTATGGAGTTACAAAAGGAGTTGGCACGATCAAGAAAAATGGTTTGAAGATTGAAGATGTTTCTTTCGTTGAAGGATTAAAATTTAATTTGTTGAGCACTAGTCAATTTTGTGATAAAGGCTATCTTGTAGAATTTTCTAAAGATAATTGCCTAATCAAAAATGAGCTCACAAATGAGATTGTTTTATCTGGAAAACGGCGAAAGAACATGTATATTGTGGATTGGAGCACTAGCAAAGATTCAGTGTGCTTAATGGCCAGAAATTCGAATGAAGCTAATTGGGAATGGCACAGAAAGCTCAACCACTTAAACTTCAAGACCATCAATCAACTTGCAAAGAAGAATCTAGTAGAAGGCTTGCCAGATATTATCTTCAAGAAGGACCAAGTGTGTGATGCATGCCAACGCGGAAAGCAAATCAAATCATCATTCAAATCAAAGACACACGAGTCAACGTCAAGACCGCTAAGCTTACTACATATGGACTTATTTGGACCGGTTGATCCAATAAGTGTAAGTGGTAAGAAATATACTCTCGTTGTTGTTGATGATTTTTCCAGGTACACTTGGACCGTGTTTCTCAAGAAGAAAAATGAAGTTGAGCAAGTTCTACCGAAGCTGTTGAAGCAACTACAAAATGAGAAAGAATTGCAAATATCAAAAATACGAACGGATCGCGGAACCGAGTTCGTGAATGGAGTTATACAAGCTTTTTGCAATTCACATGGAATTTCTCATCAATTATCTGCCGCAAGAACACCGCAACAAAACGGTGTTGCCGAAAGAAGAAACCGGACGCTCAAAGAAGCCGCACGAGTGATGATTAGTGCTGCCGGTCTCCCGAAACGCTATTGGGCGGAAGCTATCAACACTGCTTGTTACACACAAAATCGAAGCATGATCCATAAGCAGTACAAGAAGACGCCATACGAGCTATATAAAGGGAGAAAACCAAATATTGGTTATTTTCATATTTTTGGATGCAAATGTTTTATTCATATTAATGATAAATTGCATCTAAAAGCTTTTGATGAGCGTGCAGATGAAGGAATTTTTCTAGGATATTTAGCTACCAGCAAGGCGTACAGAGTTCTGAATAAAAGATCAGTGGTGGTTGAAGAATCCATACACGTGGTATTTGATGAAAAATCACAAATCAAAAATGGCGCTCTGGGCGAAGAAATTGCACAAAATGGTAACAAGTGTCATATTGATTTTTGTGAAACTAATGATACGTGTGAAGATGATGTTTTGCAGGGAATGGATGAGTTGGAAATTAATTCTCTAGAAAATCCCATCCCTCACCCAGAAGAAGTTGGAAATTCTTTAAATAATAATTTTGGGAGTGATGCCTCACGTGGGAATGGAAGTGCAGTACAAGTTGGTGATCCAATTAATGATCAAATTGCATGTGATGTTGGTAATCAATTTCAAGACAATTTAATCGATGAAATTCGAACCAACACTGCAAATTCACAACAAATGGATCCACCCAGTACCATGCACCCATTTCAACCAGATTTAAGATGGCTCAAAAATCACCCTCCAGAATTAATTATTGGGAATATCCATGAAGGCGTGAAAACAAGATCATCTACCATGGAAGCATTGTTCACGTGTTATCTATCTCAGATTGAACCAAAAGAAATTGACGAAGCTCTCAATGATCCGGATTGGATAAATGCTATGCAAGAAGAGCTCGATCAATTCAAAAGAAATGATGTTTGGGAACTTGTTCCAAGACCGCCGAACCACAATGTTGTAGGAACCAAATGGGTCTTCCGGAACAAAGCAAACGAAGAAGGCGTGATTGTTAGGAATAAAGCAAGGCTCGTTGCAAAAGGATACTCTCAAGAAGAAGGAATAGATTTTGATGAAACTTTTGCACCGGTAGCCCGACTTGAAGCAATCAGAATTTTCCTAGCCTACGCCGCACACAAAGATTTCACCGTTTATCAAATGGACGTGAAAAGCGCATTCTTGAATGGTCTACTCGAAGAAGAAGTTTATGTCGAACAACCCCCAGGTTTTGAGGTAAAAGGCGAAGGTGATAAAGTCTACAAACTTAAAAAGGCATTGTATGGGTTGAAACAAGCACCTAGAGCTTGGTATGATACTTTGTCAATGTTCTTGATAAGCTGTGGATTCACCAAAGGCCTTGTTGACAAAACTCTATTTAGAATTCAAGATGGTGATCATATTTTATTAGTGCAAATATATGTTGATGATATTATTTTTGGAAGCACTAACAATTCTTTGTGTGAGAAATTTTCGAAGCTTATGCAGAATAAATTCGAAATGAGCATGATGGGTGAATTGAATTACTTCTTGGGCTTACAAGTCAAACAACTGAAAGAAGGAGTATTCATCAATCAAGCAAAGTACACCCGCGACTTGATAAAGAAGTTTGGCCTTGATGGAAAATCATCGATCAAAATTCCAATGAGCACATCAACAAGGATGGACAAAGATGAAGATGGAAAAGATGTCGATCAAACAAAATATAGAGGAATGATTGGTTCACTTCTATATCTTACTGCAAGCAGGCTAGACATTTCTTATGCTGTGGGAGTGTGTGCAAGATTCCAAGCAAATCCAAAAGAAAGCCACCTCACCGCAACAAAGAAGATCATACGATATTTGAAAAGCACAATCAATGTTGGATTGTGGTATCCAAAAGGTACAGATTTTACTCTAATAGGTTTTTCAGATGCGGATTTTGCAGGTCGCAAAATAGACAGAAAAAGCACTTCCGGGACATGCCAGTTCTTGGGGGGAAGGCTTGTTTCTTGGTTCAGCAAAAAGCAAAATTCCATCGCAACTAGTACCGCCGAGGCCGAATATATTGCTGCAGGAAGTTGTTGTACACAAATTTTGTGGATGAAGCAACAATTGAAGGATTACGGAGTTAATTGTGATGACGTTAGTATTTATTGTGATAATACTAGTGCAATCGCTATCACTCACAATCCGGTGCTTCACTCAAGAACCAAACATATCGACATTCGACACCATTTCATAAGGGATCACGTTGAAAAGAAAAATCTGAAGATCGAATATATCCCTACGGAAAACCAAGTTGCTGATATTCTCACGAAGCCTTTATGCGAAACGAGATTTTCTACCTTAAGGCACGAGTTGGGAATGATCGAAATGAGCTAAGTATCACTGGACTTAAACTCTCTATTTAAATTGATACTTGTGCTCAAAATTAATTGTTTTACGTGGATAAATTGTTTCATGTGTTTCTATGCATGTTTTTATTCGAAATATTTATGTGATAAAATTGCAATATGTGTTAGGAATTTATTTGTGTTTTTGCATGTGTTATTTAACGTAAGATCATATGCCATGCAAATTAATTTGATGAAATGTGCAATTCTTGATTTATTTGCTAATTTGCTTTAAATTGCATGTTTTAATGTGTTAATCAGTTTTTGAGTATGTGTTCATGTTATCTCTCCTCGATCAATCGATCTGATCATCATGGCCCAATCTGGAAGAAAGCAAATTGATCCTATTTCTGCCCTCTCGCAACAAGTGACGAATGGGATGGTACTCAATCCTGAATTTTTCAGACTAGGTTCTACCAACAAGGACACGGCCGAGAAAATTCTTCAAGCTTTAAAAGACTGTGGACTGTTTGATTTCTTCACCTACAACTACTTTGGAACCTTTGAAGAAGATGTAGCCGAATTTTATCTACATGCAGTCGTTGAAAAAGGACTCGATAAAATCTAAAGTTGGAGGATCAGAAGTTTCGATCACTGAAGATGACATACACAAGTGCTTCAACTTTCCTAAATCTCAGATAATGCCAGAATCTCACAGCTATGTTGTTCAAAATTTTTGGAATGAGATTCGTGGTCCTATGGCTCCAATTTTCTCCGATGTATCCGCTCATAAGAATGTTTTGAAGTTTGAATATGAGATGTTGGTGGACATGATTTACAAGATTCTTGAACACAAACTGGGAAGTACTGAAGATTTGACCGCGTCAACAGTGTGCCTGATGGACGGAATCATGAAAGGAATAAAATTCAAATGGGCAAAATTTATCTACAGGAAGATGGTTATCTTTGTTCATGCTGCCAAACCAATGAAGAAACCCGCTGTAGTGGATCGATTCTATCAAAATGTTGGATATGGTCTCATCATTGGAGAACTGCTAAGGAAGAAGACAATTCCAATGAGAAAACACAAAAATATTGGAATTTACAGAGCTCTCTTCAGAAAATTTAGTCCTAATTTTGGAAAAAGGTCAAGCCAGAGAAGAGGACAAGAAGGTGGGAGTTCTACAAGTTCAAAAACACCTCAGAGTTCCAGACCGAGAAACAGCAAAGCAATCTCAACCTCGAGTAATCAAATGGGATCAAGCAATCGATCAGGAAGAGATCAAGAAGCCATCAGTACGGCTATGGCAGTTGTTCCGATCAAATATGCCGAACCAAACTTGTTGGCCGAAGGAGTTGATGATACAACAAGAATGGAATTTGCAGGAGTTGATGTGCAAATTTCGAATGATCTACAAAGAAGGCTCTCGAGTCAATCTGCAGCCGAAGGAAGTGCAGGACCTATAGTCTTTGACTCAGCTCTCATTCAAGATGATCCGGAGCTGTTGAAAGAATTGATAATGGTGCAAACTTGGAGAAAATGGAAACTTGAAAGATATCATTCTTTCATGTCAAAAATCACCCCAGATTTGATACGGAGTGAAGATTTTTCCTTGGAATGGTGCGGAACGAATGTGATGCTAGATGCACTCAACATGGATTTAAATCAAGTGTATCACATGAAGCTACACGAGAAGGCAGCCAGACAAAAAGGAAAAGCATCAATAAAAGGAGGCAGTACGGCTCAAGACCGTTTAGCCGAACAAGAACGACAGAATGAAATTTCACTTCAGTTAGCTCTACAAAGGTCAGTGTATGACACACATCATTATCCAGGTAACACATCTCTTGTGGATAATGAAGTTTTTGATGAAAGAACTGATGGGACGGCACTCATTGATGTGCCAATCATAAGCACTGAAAATCATATGGACATACCTGTGAAAGTCCATGATGCTTCTTTATTGATATCTGATTTGACCCCCACACCAATTAATGTGAATCTGGAGTGCAATGAACAACTTGTGGGAGCCAATGAAGAACAAGTGTCAGAAGAAAGAAGAAGAGATATACCAGTGGAAGTTGCAGTAGAAGTTGCTACTGAGAATAGACTGCAAATCACAGAGGATTTATCCAGTGTACTGCCAGTACACAATACCGAGTCTACCATGCCTACCATGGACCCTGTTCTAGAAAATGAAGATATATTTGCAGACAACTACACAAGAACAGAAGTCTTAGAAGAAGAAATTGGTGATCTCAATCAAGAAGCCGAATCACCTGAAGAAGAAGGGATGCAACTTATTGACACAGTTATTCTCACAGATCCGAATAAAAGTCCATTCGGATCCCCTCAAAACTTTGTGCAGATGGATGAACAAGAAGATGACATATTCTCATCCTTATTTGCCAAAGTGGCCGAATCCAGTGATGTTGTTTGTCAAACTATTGGAGAAAAATTGGTTTAACAAAACCAAATGCTAGAACAACAACACACGGATACCCGAGTCAATCTGAAAGAATTAATGGAGCATCAAAATATTTTGAAGACCCAGATTGACAAAGCAGAAAGAATTCTGAAAGGAGAAGTGACGAAAGGCTTACTTGAAGTCATTCAGCTCATGAAGAAAGAGCGTGAAGCAGCTGAAAAGATTCACAACGAACGTCACTTGAGACAGATCAAAGCAATTCAAGACCAAGAAAGCCAAATCAACAAACTTGAAGCTGAACTCGCAGTTACAACAAACAAGCTTGACAACGTGCAACCGTTTCCATTGAAACACACAACAGTGTTGAAACTGTGAAGGGAAACCAAGACCGAGATTTTAAGACCCTTGCATTTTTGGTTGATAACGCCAAAAGGGGGGAAGAAATTCTCAGTCACTTGGCTTTGCAACAACATGAATTTATTCTTGGAAGTCAACAACAGCCAGTAGTGTCTACTCAAGGTAAAGGCCGAAGCCGCGGACAATCCTCACAAGGACCATCTCAGATTGGTTTTGCTCAGTTCGCGAATCCTAGTCTTGGTACGAGTACATCGAAGGTTGCTGAACAGCGTGGCTGGTTCGAATGCTCTAAGGGTACCGCCACTCAGACAACAATATGGACCAAAGAAAATTTACCAAGCATGATCAAGAAATGGCCTGCAGCCGATCAAGCCCAATGGATCTCGGAGAAGAATAAAGAAGAAGAAGGCAAAAGGAAATGAACCGAGATGTGGTATGAACTAAGAGATTTCACCGGAAATATGGGCATGAATCTTGGAGAAGAAAGAAGCTTCGAAGAATGTGTCTTATGGTGGGAAAACGGAGTTCTTCCGGGCAACAATATCAAAGAAGCTTTTGGACATTACATGGTCGGACAGCTTACAAAGAAATTTCAGAATGCAAAGTTCAAAGATGATTTCTTCAAGCTCAGAGAACATGTCAAGGAAATTTTGAAGAAAGATTTTGGTGTGAAGAAACCCAGAAGGTAATCTGAAAATTCTCTTAAGCTGATATTCTCTATTTTCGAACCTCTGTTGCGTATTTCTCTATAAATTCGAAATATATCAATAATAATTTCCCATGGTCTATTTTGAGTCTTTAATTTTATTTGTTTAATGTAATTAGACTTTCGTGAATTAAAAGACAAGAAATATGTCAAACGCACGACAAAATTAAAAATTGATGATGATCAAAATAAAAATAATTCAAGATGCGTTTAGGAGCTTGTCTAAAAATTTAATTCACAAGTTTCTTTTGATTGTGTCTAGAAAACCATTTGTTAAACTCATCTTGGCTTTGTCAAATAAAATTGAGCAAAAAGATTATTTTTCAAAGACTTAAAGCCAATGACTGAGTATAGGTTTTGGCATTATCAAAAGGGGGGAAATTGTTAGGAATAAAGTGTAATGGTTTTGATATGCCAAATATGTATTTGTAGATCCCCCAATTTTATTTCATAGGTCTAGTAGAGTCTTAGACCATGATCGGGAAATTATTTATTTATCAAAAGAGAAAAACAGAGGAAAATGGATGAAAATAGAAGAAGAAGATATAAAGCCGAAAATCAAGAATTTGTCTGGAGAAAATGACAAATTGAAGAAGAAGTTGAATGATATGAATTCACGTCGCTACTACTCAAAGAAGATATCCCAGAAGAATTTTCGTGAAGAAAATTAATATTGGAAGAATGCATGAAATTGACTTAGAGATCAAGCATCTATGGAAAGAAAGAAGTACATCAAATGTGATTGGAGATTTATTCAAAAGCTGTATGGACGAAGTGGATGATGCTTGATATATTATCTGAAATGGCTCAAGTTTGAAACTCACCATCAACAATTTTACAAGGTAAAATTTGAGAAGTCAAATTAAATTAATCTGATGGAGTTGGGCGCTAGTTTAAGCTTTGGGCGCCGATTACAAGTGGAAATTGGGAAGCAATTTCACTTGGGTGGCAATTGAGATGCAATTGCACTTGGGAGCCAAGCCAATTTAAAGGAATTGGGAGCCGATTTCATAGAAATTGAAATTGGGAGCTAGTTCGAAGCAATTGAAATTGGGAGCCAGTTTCAGAGAAATTGAGATTAATTGAAGTTGGGAGCCAATTCAAGTTGTAGTATGGGATGCAATTCAGATTGGGGACCAATTAAAAGAAGACATTGAGGAGCAATTGAATTGAGATGAAATTCAAAGAGAAGTCCAATTTTGAAGTCAACATTGAGAAGTAATTGGAGCACCAGGACATGTTGGGAGCCATGGGAGCCAATTGCAAGTTAAAGTCAATTGGGAGTCAAAGTAAATTGGAGTACCAGGAGATGTTGGGAGCCAATTGCAAGTTAAGCCAATTGAAATTGGGTGTCAATTACAAAGGAGAAATTCAAATTAGGTGGAAGTTCAAAGCCAGTTTGAAGTCTGAGAACACCCAGACGTGAGAATGAAGAAGATGAAGCAGAACTTACAGTGAAAAATATTCTCAGAAGGAAAATACTAGTCTAACTAGTATGGGATTAAAATAAAGATTATTTTTGAATCCCAGAGATACAAGGACCACTTCAGAGCTAATCAGAGAAGCCATTCTACACCAAAACTGAGACCCAGATATTTCCATTCAACGTTAAAACAGAGGAATATCAGATGAAGTTTGGGAGCTCATTTACATGGAGATGAAGATCTTTCAAACGGCTAGCTTATCTCTTTCTGACATTTTTGCAGAAGATAAGATAAGATCTCTGACAAAAGATACAAGATTTCAAAAATGAGAGCGTCTCTATCCAACGGACAGATTCTCATTACCAGCTATAAAATGATGAAGATGTGAAGACTTGAAAAAAAAAGGGGAACTCACGAACAACAGAGCAGTGAATAAAAATAAGAGAGCAGAAAATTCGAATCCATCAAAGGATCGAATAGAGCAATTAAGCTTAAAAGAGCTAAAATCTTCAAGTGTGAGAAAAAGAACTCAGAGAGCTTCAAAAGAGAAATATTCAGAGAGTTCTTAAACAGAGCAAAGCAGAGCAAAAATATCAATTGCTTTACTTGATATATTCAAAGAGAGAAAACACTCAGAGCTATCAGGAGAAATCTTTCCAGAGTGTTTATCTTCATCAAAGAGACCTGCGCATCATTGAAGATCAACTACAGAGTCTCAGAAGTTGGAAGCAAGACAACACTTGTTTTGGAGCAAAACAAGAGAAGGGAGGAAAGTAGCACGGAGCTGTGAAATCCTGGATTGTCACACGGAGCTGTGAGATCCGAAGCAGCAGTGTCGGAGGCACTGGGCGTGATTGGTGTGGGCTTGGTGATCAAAGCACCAGATCACGGGATACGTTTCTACCGGAGTGTGGAAGACGGGGGGGAAAGTAACGCGGAGTCGTGAAATCCTGGGATAGTAGCGCGGCGACGTGAAACCCGAAGCAGCAGTGTGGTGTCACTGGGCGTGATTAGTGCGGGCTTTGTGATCAAAGCACTAGATCACGGAATTCATTGTATCTTGGAACCAAGGAGTGGTAGATATAGTGAATTGGCTCTTGGAGAAAAGAGCAAGTGGAGTAGGAGGATTACACCACCTCGCAAACCACTATAATTGTCTTGTGTTCTTTACTGCTTTATTTACATACCGCTCTTTACATATTTGCTCTCACGAAGATATACTGCTCACACAATCTCACACACACTTTATGTTTAATTATTTCCGCTGTGCACCATACTTTAACAATCTAGTTATGAGTTTTGGTTTATCTCTGGCTTAGCAATTGTTGTGCTGTGCGAAAAAGTTTGAAAGTCTATTCACCCCCCCCCCCCCCCTCTAGACTTTCACCTTACCTCTTTTGGGACCAACATTATATAATGCAATTGAAGAATTAAGTTCGATCGATTGTATTTTATGATATTATCATTGCTTGAATTTGAACAAATAATTACTCAATTAATAGCTAATGTGTATATGTACGAATCTGGTGCTGAAACTTTAGAGAATTTATATATTAATGTCTAGGATTTGTATTAAGTGGACAAATTTGCTCGTTGTCTAGCAACTCAATTATAGAAATCATTTTCTATCCTAATTTATTTGTATGGAAGATATATTTTCTGTGTAGATATATACCAAATTTGTCATCTTCGCATAAAAAGAAAACATAATATCACTGGTTGGAATTACACATTATTGAAAGCATCTTTGTAGACAACATTGGTAGTAGCAACACCTTTGTCCATCTTTGTCTAGAGCTAACACCTTCAGACCATCAGGATGGGTGACTCGGGAAAAAGCTTTTTACAATTGACAGTGATTAAAGACCGATTTTTCAGCAATAACCCAACGTGAGTTACTGGTTGTCCCTGGCTTTTGTTGATAGTCATGGCATATGTGAGCATCAACGGGTATTGTTTACGCTGGAACTTGAAGGACAATCTTATATCAGAAGGAGTAAGAGACATTCGGGGGATAAAAACTTTGGTTCCTTCATTAGTCTCATTAACTATTCTTGCTTCGACAATGTGATCGGACAATCTTGTGACAAAGAAGCACGTATCATTGCAAAGACCAATAGAGTGGTTTATATTCTCCAATAACAAAACAGGTGCACCAACCTTTAATGTCAATGAATGATTAGGAAGTCCAGACAATCTCAAACTATTTACGAATTCAGGAGTGTGTACTTCTGAATTCTGATAGATTTTCACCATCTAATTATGCCTTACACAAAGAGTCCCAACTTAAATATGTTCGACCTTCTGCAGTGTTCATGTCGCACATGTACTGATTAATTTGATCAACAACATCGAAAGTCGGTGAGAAGATCGCTTGGCTTTCTATGTGTGACTCATCAAGCATGCCATATCTCGTGTTTGGGAAAGTATTTTCCACTATAGTTGCTATGGGATCGAGTCCACACTTAAACAGAAACCATGCCAGAATATCGATCTCATACAAACCGTCGGTTACAACCCCTATAATCCAATCTCCGATGTCTGCAATCCATTTTGAAAACCAATCAACTGTCTGTCTATCTTTGGCTGAAGCTAAGCTCCATAATCTCAAGTTTTTCGTGAGCCTCAATACCTTGCAATTTGTCCAAAGGTATGAAGAATTAATAGTGGTTGCGACAACTATTAGTCTAGTTACTTTCGGAATAACGGGAAGAATTTGTCTAAAATCACCGCCCAAAACTACTATATTTCCACCAAATGTCTTTTCATCGCTACCGGTATGGCGAACCTCAAAGATCCCTCATGGTTTTATCCAAAGCCTCAAAACAATGTTTGTGCGTTATTGCTGCTTCATCCCATATTATCAATTTGCTCATTATTATAAGCTTAGCAAGGTCACGATATATTACATGTGGAATCTTCGTTCAAAGAGAATGGTATAGCAAATTTAGAATGCGTCGTCCTGCCTCCTGGCAAGAACAATCCATCTCCATTAGAATCAATATCATTCATCATAGAGTGGTAGACATTCTTTTTTTTCGTCCGTCAATTGTGTTACCTTCATGCTCTATCTTCAATGATTCCTTGTCATACACCAACTCTTCAGCTATCAACATGTTTTCCATCAAACACATGCTGCTTTCCTTTCGAATTGGCATTTCGTGAAAGTCCATCAAGCTCTTCCCCCCACAGAGATAACAACTTCTCTAACTCCACCAGAGCGAACTGTTTCTTATCCGAATTCGATAACACAAACTCTTCACAGAACAAAAAAGAAAAAAAAAATCAAAAAATTAGTTTATTTAGAAATAATGATAAGCAGCATTCAAAAAAAAAAAAGAAATAATGATAAGCAAATAACAAAGTCGAATAAATAGATTGGATGCCGATATACCTAGATTTTGCATGAGACGTCGACGCTAAAGTTGTGCATCCTTCGCAAGAAATTCCCAAACGGCATTCCACACCACCTCTGGCCTATTGATTGAACTTGAAGTGAACAGCATAGCAAACAACCTTTGCGAAGCATATGTGGATGCCCAGTAACTCGAGTCAGTCAGCATACGTCTATGGCTTTCTTGATAGATAGGATTGCCTTACGCTGATTGTTTTAGTCTTTAGTATTGTAACCTCTATCGTATTGGAATTGAAACTGTTAACGCTTATCTCATCTGGTATCAGATAGTCCAGGTTGTTTCTCTCTCCTCTCTCCCCACAAACGCCGATCACGTGTCTCATAAACACCGGCTGTAACACCCCAGATTTTCAAGACATTTTAAGCTTATATAATAAAGGTAATATCTCATTACATCCCAAAGTATATCATAAGTGTACGGGGTGCTATGCCACACCTGGGCTAGAGAACCCAGGTGCACAGGCGGTCTAACTAATATCTAATGAAACACAATGCATAATATGGCACGCAGGCCGAAAGGGAAACTACTCTACTTCTACGCTCCGGTTCTAGCGCGCTCCCGTGCTCTAGTCCTCTGTGCCTGAAAGCCAAATATATCTGTTCAGCGAGAGATGCTATGTGCTATGTGCTATGTGCTATATATCTCTATATGTATTGTATTTCAACGCGTTGGAGTGGGTTAGAAAAGCATGATAGGCCATGGTTTCGGGTTCCACAACGGTTCCCGGGGCGAAAAGTGATGAAAAGAGTCAGTGGGGGGGTAGGTGGGGGTAGGGGACCCGCCACCTACCCGCGGCATTCTCGGGCAGCTCCGGCAGATAGGTGAACAGATATATTTGGCTTTCAGGCACAGAGGACTAGAGCACGGGAGCGCGCTAGAACCGGAGCGTAGAAGTAGAGTAGTTTCCCTTTCGGCCTGCGTGCCATATTATGCATTGTGTTTCATTAGATATTAGTTAGACCGCCTGTGCACCTGGGTTCTCTAGCCCAGGTGTGGCATAGCACCCCGTACACTTATGATATACTTTGGGATGTAATGAGATATTACCTTTATTATATAAGCTTAAAATGTCTTGAAAATCTGGGGTGTTACACCAGCCGGCTACCTTCGAAAAATCCCAACCATGTCTACCAATTCGTCCGAACGGACTGTCACCGCCGGCGGCGCATCCCCTGCGGCCACCTCCCAAAATCCCCTCTCGAGTGCTCACCATTTCGTTTCGATAAAGCTTAAGTATCGGAACTTTCTTTTTTTGGCGAACCCAGCTAGTGCCGTTCCTCCGTGGACAGGAGCTCCTCGGCTACGTCGACGGGGAGACGTCATGCCCACTGCCCACTGTCGCTGCTCCGGCCTCCGGCGACTCCTTCTCTGACGCAACCACTGCGGCTCCGACGCCAAATCCGGCGTACAGAGCCTGGATCAAGCATGATCAATCCCTATTATCTCTGCTCATATCGTCACTTTCCAATGAAGTGATGCATTTGGCTGTCAGCAGAACCACGTCCAGAGAGGTTTGGGAGAACATCGGAGCAGCGCTGGGCAATTCGTCTCGTGCCCGGTGTCTGAGTATTCTCGGCCAATTCCATTCTCTCCGGCAGGGCAGCAACAGTGCGTTAGAATACTTGGGTCGTGCTCAACTGTTGGTGGAAGACCTTGCGCACGTTGGCCGACCTATCTCGCTCGACGAACAGAATCTATTCGTGTTCCGCGGCTTGCGTCCGGAATATCGAGCCATGGCATCTTCCCTCACGGCGGCAAGTACACCCGTAATAATTCCTCAGATCTCCGATTACCTGTAGGTGCAGGAGTTTATACACGCCGAAGATTTCCCGACTGGGTCTGATTGCGGAATGATGGCTGCTCCGTCAACGCTGTATGTTGGTTTAGGTCGCCACAATGGTGGTGATGGCGGACGAGGTGGATCGAGTGGAAATGGCCGTGGCAACCAAGGTCGTGGTCGGGGCGGTCAAGGCCGTGGACGTGGTGGCCGTGATGGTGCACCGCGTTTCCAAATATGCCGGTCGCAAGGGCACACCGTGGTTTACTTCTACAAACGGTATGCACCTCAACCGCCGGCACATGCAAATTTGGTAGTCTCCAGCGAGGACGCAGAGGCAACAACCTCGACGGCGGGATGGTTTCCGGACACCGGGGCGTCGGCCCATGCCACACCCGATGCATCCATGATGTCACAATCGGATGAGTACACTGGTAGTAACGTCCCCCGTGTTGGCAATGGCGCAGTTTTGATAATTTCGCGGGTTGGTCATGCGTCTATACCTTCCGAGTCCAAACTGTTACATTTATCTAATGTGCTATATGTCCCAAAGTTGTCAGTTCCTTTATTGTCTGTTTACCGGCTTACAAATGATAATCATGTGTTTTTTGAATTTCACAAAGATTGTTTCATTGTGAAGGATTCAATCACCAGGGCGGTGCTGCTTAGAGGTCCCACTTCGGGTGACTTATGCAGGCTCCCAGTCTCTCAGTCTCATTTTGCATATCTCACTTCTCGTGCAACTCCTATGGTTTGGCACCGCAGGTTGGGCCATCCGCATGCCCACGTCCAAAATCGTGTCTTACAGTCATGTCCGGTAGCTCCAAATAAAGTCAAGTCGTCTGGGTCGTGCACACCTTGTCATCTCGGCAAAGCTTCCAGATTTCCATTAGATAGAGTTTCCTATTCTAGTAAAAATGTGTTAGATTTGTTATATACCGACATCTGGAGCCCTGCTCCTGTAATCTCTGCTAGTGGATTTAGATATTTTCTGGTATTTGTAGACGATTATTCGCGTTTCTGCTGGTTTTAACCCTTACGCTTAAAACCTGACATATATAAAACTTTTGAGTCATTCTGTGTCATGGTAGAATGTCAATTTTCGCGTTCTATCAAGTCTATTCAATCCGATTTAGGTGGGGAATACCGCAAGTTACATCACACCTTTACTAAACTTGGCATCACTCACCGTCAGTCATGTGCATACACACACGAACAAAACGGTCGAGTAGAGCGCAAAAGCAGGCATATTGTTGAAACCGGGTTAGCCCTACTAGCCGAAAGCTCAGTCCCTCAACAATATTGGGACTTTGCTTTTGAAACGGCTACCTGCCTAATCAACTATTTACCCACGTCAATCTTGCAATTTGAGAGCCCATACACACGCCTACATAAAACTCCTCCACCATACACTTTTCTCCAAGTCTTCGGGTGCCGGTGTTACCCATATATAGGGCCCTACGATCGCCACAAGATAGAGTACCGCTCGGCACCCTGTGTCTTCTTAGGGTATCCTACGTCCTTTAGGGGTTATAGATGCATGAACCTAACGAGTGGAAAAATCTATATCTGTCGCCATGTGCACTTTGACGAATCTGTTTTTCCTTTTTCAGACTCGACTCTACACAACAGTGCTCAGACCATGCCACCCGCAATACCGTGGGCCGCTGGACCGGTCGTGTCACACGTCCCATGCATTACTCAAACTGCACCGACAGACTCCGGCCCTATGAGTCGACACAGTCCGGTACCGTTGGCTCGGGGGCCTTCTCTCTTAGCCATTGAAGGGCCCGTGCAGACAGCACCACCCCGGGCTCAGGCTACACAAACCCAGCACCAAGAAAGAGGGCATGTGATGAAACTCAGACACATGACTCGGGGTACTGGCGAACAATTTCATGCCCTAAATGCAACCATTGACCCTACCTGCTATTCACAGGCTGTTGGGCATCCGCAGTGGCGTGACGTTATGGACAAGGAGTTCAATGCGCTATTACACAACATACTTGGAACCTTGTACCGGCTGAGCCGCACATGAATGTTATTGGTTGCAAGTGGGTGTTTCGCACCAAACGCAATGCGGGTGGCTCTATAGAACGGTACAAAGCCCGTCTTGTTGCGAAAGGGTTCAATCAGGTTGCAGGCGAGAATTTTTTGACACCTTTAGCCCTGTGGTCAAACCGACCACCGTTCGTCTTCTATTCTCCCTGGCTGTGTCACACAGCTGGACGTTGCGACAGCTAGATGTACACAATGCCTTCCTAAATGGACATTTAGCTGAAACAGTCTACATGAAACAACCACCATGGTATGAGGATGCGACGCATCCAGACCACGTGTGTCATCTTCAACGGTCGTTGTATGGCCTTAAGCAAGCTCCACGAGCTTGGTTTAAAAGGTTACATGATTTTTTTATCTCTGCAGGTTTCTTACCCTCCAAGACGAATGTTTCTCTTTTCCACTACTCTGCTGGCACATCCCGGGTATACTTTCTTGTATATGTCGACGACATTATTATGATGGGAACGACCCCACGCTCATCTCTACTCTTCTACATCGCCTATCTACTACTTTCAAGATCCGAGATCTTGGTACTCCTAGGTTCTTCCTCGGGATTGAAACCTTGAAGGTCGATAAGGGATTCATGTTCTCTCAACGTCGCTATATGAAGGATATTTTGAACCGAGCTAGAATGTCTGACTGCAAACCGCTGGCAACACCGGCTGCCGTCACTCAGCCTGTTTCTCCTTCCGATCAACCGTACGACAACCCAACTCAATACCGGCGCATCGTCGGAGCACTCCAGTACTTGACTATCACACGGTCGGACCTATCCTACGCTGTCAATCGCCTGTGCCAGTTCATGCACTCCCCAACTAATGATCATTGGGGTCTTCTGAAACGAGTTGTACGGTATATTAAGGGCACTCTCGACTACAGGTTACGCATCTCTGTCTCCTCCTCCTTCGCCATCCACGCCTTTTAGGACTCGGATTGGGCCGGATGCCCACTCGACAGAAAGAGTACTAGCGGCTATGCGGTTTTCTTAGGGACTAATCTTATCTCTTGGCTATCCCGGAAGCAACGCACGGTAGCTCGATCGTCAACTGAAGCTGAGTACAAGGCCCTCGCAGATGTCTCCACAGAGGTCACATGGGTTGTCTCGCTGCTTCGTGAACTTGGCCTACACTCCGGCGAACCATCCACTCTCTGGTGCGACAATCTAGGTGCCACCTATCTCTGCGCCAATCCTGTCTTCCACGCCAGAACCAAACATGTTGAGATTGACTTCCACTTTGTTCGGGACAAGGTTGCCTCCGGGGACTTGGACGTTAATTTTGTGTCTACTAAGGATCAGCTGGCAGACATTTTCACCAAGCCGTTGCCGGGGCCTCGTTTTTCAACTCTCCGTGACAAGCTCAATGTTGTGGCTCACCACCCTTTTGCTTGAGGGGGTGTGTCAGCAATATTAATATTATAAGTTACATATATATATATATATATATATATATATATACTAGTTAAGACACAAGGGCTATGAGTACTAGCACCAATTTTGACTTAATTATTATCTAGCCTAAATATATGACAAGGACACAAGGGCTTTTAATCTTGCTATGTTGGAAAAAAAGGCATGGCATTTTCTAACAAATCCAGGAACGCTTGCAGGAAAAATTTATAAGGCAAGATATTACCCCACAAGCAGTTTTACTGATGCTACTATTGGGAATTGCCCAAGTTATTGTTGGAGAAGTATTACGGCGGCACATGCAATGGTAGTCTCTGGGGTGCGTAGGAGAATTGAAAATGGGCAGACGACTTTGATATGGGGACACCCGTGGCTACCAGATAACCCTAGCCCCTTAATCCAAACAGAGATGCCAGAAGAGTTAAGAGAGGCACGGGTCGCGGGTTTGATTGATTTACAAACACATACATGAGATCCACATATTTTATCTAACCTGTTTATTCCTGAAGATGTGAACCAGATAAGTATGATCCCTGTTAGTCCTGACTATGAGGACTCGTGGTATTGGATGGGTGACCCAAAGGGGACATACACTGTGAAGAATGCCTATAGGCGTATTGTTGGGAACTATGAGAATAATCCAGCTGTGTTTGATAAATGAGTTTTGATGTGGAAATTAAAAGTCCCTCCCAAGTGGAAGACATTTTTGTGGAGAGTCATATGTGATATTTTACCCACAACCACTAATTTGATTATTAAAAGGGTTGAGGTGGATCCAATATTCCCAATGTGTGCTTTAGATCATGAAGATGTGTTACATGCTTTAGTGCTCTGTGAATATTCTACACTTGTTTGGAATATAACACAATTGCCTATCACTAATATTATTACAGATTCGTTTCAACATGGCTAAAAGGGGCATTGGCGGTCTTAACGGAGGAGCAAACCCGGTTATTGGTAGCCGTGTTATACCATATTTGGAGGAGCCACAACTTAGCCGTTTGGAAGGGGTCTATGATGCGACCTGCCGATGTCGGCAGAATGGCAGCCGCATCTTTGCAGGCCTACGGCGCTGCCCGATACCGCCAAACGCAGCTGGCTCCGGCGCCACCCACCGGAACGGACGGCAACGGTCCAAGATGCTATGTGGACGCGGGTTTCCGTCACGACACGGGAGAGGCCACGTACAGTATAGTACTTATTGCATCGGAGGGCTCTTTTGTGGCAGCAAAAAATGGCAAATTACCTGTTTGTTTCTCACCGCTTACGGTGGAGGCACATGCATATAAGGAGGCACTGTCCTGGCTACTAGAACGGAACGACACATCAGTAAGTCTACTCACGGATTGCATGGTATTAAGTACAACTATGCGGCACCATGACACACCAATTCATTCGTATGTTGGGGTCACAATTGATCAATGCAGAACACTTATGTCTTTGTTTAGTCGTATTTCGTTAAATTATGTCACTATACAGGTTAATTTACATGCGCAAACTTTAGCTTCCTTAGCTTTTACACAAGATCAGCCTATGTACTGGGATTCTATCCCTCCTGACGCTATTACGGCTTTGATTCATTAATACAATCGCCAGATTGGTTTTTCAAAAAAATTAAAACAAATGACTAATCAACAAGCAAGGCAACCTGGGGAAACCAATAAAAATTAAGTAAATTAATTAACTAGTAATTAAATAAAGGGTAGTTGAATCTATGAATCCCCTTAAGCGATCATTGATCATATCATAATAAATAAATTCTAACAACAATTGTATATCCAAAGACCGTGAGATCTCCTAATTTGTGTTTTTATTTTATTTAAAGAGTATCAACAATTAACATATAGGTTGATTAACTAGAATCTCTTCTCAATTAAAAACTTCAAGACTGAACAATTTGACTTGAACAAAGATGATTGATGTCATACTACATTTAGGGTTGCAATTCCTTCCTTTTAATCATGTGGGATCTACACATACAAATGATATCCCTGTCAGAAAATTTATACAACAATGAATCATGAATTTAATAAGACAGTAATTATTAATTCAAGGTCTCATACTACGGTTGATCATAAATTCAAGAACTACATGTTTAGCCTCTGAACATTGAGGCAAAAATGAAATAAACGATAAACGAATTGAAGAACATAGAAAAACACATTTAATCTACAAAGAAATCTTGACTCCAAGCTTTCCCAAAATATAAAGATGTCTTCTAGAGAATGGTTAAAACTATCAAAAATTTCTTGAAATCTTTGGTTGATCGGAAAGCCCGTAAAAGGATGAAAAACGCGACTTAATTAAATAGAGTTCTCAACTATTGACATGCCCTCGACACGACTATATCGATTGACGTGTCAAAATTTACTGAGCTAGGCGACAAAACCTTGTCACGGTGATGTGACTGATGTCCTTGACGTGGCGAAAATTAAACCTTTGAAAATAAAAAGTTGACTAATAAAAATTTTTACCTTAATCTCTAAAAATTAAAAATGCTAGCTGTGGGGTTCGAACCCACGTGCACTTATGTGCAAAAGATCTTAAGTCTTCCCCCTTAACCTCTCGGGCAAACTAGCCAATCCATCTATTTTTGTTATTTTAAATTTACTTTTTTTCCTTTGTCGCAATTGTTGAAATTTCACTTTTCATATTTATTGTTTTAAAGTTATTTATTTTCTTTTTATTCCAATTGCAACCGCAAATTATATCATAGATCATACCAAGGTCTACTTTGCATCGTAGACCTTGGTCTAAAACCACGTCATTAAGGGTATCAACTAATACATTATGTTTAATAACATTTATTTTATACTATTTTTCATAATAATTGATCTATATGATACATCTATATTTTAATGCACATAAACACTATATCATATTTATTTATATCCACTCTGTAGTATGTATATAATATTTCTTCTATGTGCGTGTTTAAAATTTAAAAAAATAAAATCTTAATATCCATAAATATGACCTTATTTGTGGTAGCACAAATTTTAGTTTCCTATTTCAAAACGATATTACTTTTATTAAAATGTACATTTTATTAATAGTTGATCTATTATGTATGAGAGAAAATTTCTCTCTACTTTAAAAATTTAAATACAAAAATTTCATTATCTAATCAATCTTTTAGGGAAAGAGTTAATATTTTAAAATATCAATGAGAATTTACAAGATGAATAATTTACATATTATAACAATTGAGGTCTTAATCATATACACAAGGAAAACTTATAAATTTGTATGCTATAATTTCATTGCATCTCTTTAATTACTCTACAACAATATAAGTAAGTCTATTATAATCATGTCACTTTAAATAAAATAAATTAAGTTTTACTAACTTATCGAAATCGCATTAAGAAGACTTAATTTATTTTAATATGAAAATTGTTAGGACATAATTTTTATTCTGGATTTTAACTATCTACAACAATACTCTTGTTTACTACTACTTTTATTGAAATATATATATATATATATATATATATATATATATATATATATATATATATATATATATATATATATATATATATATATATATATATATATATATATATATATATATATATATATATATATATGCACGAATATATATACTAGTTAAGACACAAGGGCTGCGAGTACTAGCACCAATTAAGAACAAGGTCTCATACTACGGTTGATCATAAATTCAAGAACCACATGTTTAGCCTCTGAACATTGAGGCAAAAATGAAATAAACGATAAACGAATTGAAGAACATAGAAAAACACATTTAATCTACGAAGAAATCTTGACTCCAAGCCTTCCCAAAATATAAAGATGTCTTCTAGAGAGTGGTTGAAACTATCAAAAATGTCTTGGATCATTTTCTTGAAATCTGTGGTCGATCGGAAAGCCCGTAAAAGGATTAAATGTTGGAAAAAATAGCTTAAAATGGCATAAAATGGCATATTAAGTGGCTATTTTGTGGTACAATTATCAGTGAGGTCCACTTCCGATTTGGGTCGGGTCAAAGTGGATTCGGGTTCTTCATAGTGAGACGAAGAGATTGATATATTGTACGCTCAAAACGGATAATGGGTGAATGAGATATTGATTCTCAAAGTAGACCCATTTGAGTTGGAAAATGAAGGGAAAAGGTGAGCTTTTGTCCCACATTGGTGTGGGAAGAGAATTTTCCCCACTATTTATACATGAGCTCTTTTTAAGCTTATTAAATTGTATAGCATACAGAGAGCTCTTTTTTGAATTAACACCCATGTTAATGGTTGATGTTACAAGAGTTGAAGGGATGCCCCTAAATGCCATAATAAAGGCTATTCACTCCTCATTCCCTATATAAGAAGGGGTAGAGTGCAGCAGAATTTTTCTAAGGGAAAAAGTAACAAAAACACACAAGAAAAATAATTTTTCCAAGCCACAAAATACCTCTGCTTCTACTCCATTCTTGAAGCTGTGTTTTGCCCGTGCTCTCGTTCGCCGGGTTCGTTCGTTTGGGTGCTCAAACGTCGAACCGTTGTACGTTTTATCCTGGGAGACCTAGGCCACAACGCTCCTAGCACTTTTGGGAGGTGGCAAATAAGGTTTTAAGGAAAGAAAGACACTCGCCTAACTTGTACATTTCTCTCTTCCTTCTTCTTCTTTCTTGTTTTGGATTATGCTTTTAAGCAAAAATCCGTTCTCCCTCTTTTGATATATTAGTTAGATTGGACTTATAATCCAAGGATTATTAGTTTCAATTTGGTTAATATATATTGGTATATCTTTTTCGTAGATATACATGTATATATAACCTTTGGATCCGTTTATATATATTTGTGTGTATATATATATGTCGGGTAAATATCCAATAATATTTTATATACTTGTGTGTGTATATATAAATATTTTTTTTGGGATATTAAATCGATTGTGGTTCATTATCACCAACAATCTTAAAACCTTATAATTTTTAATAATGAACATCTCGATGGATTCCAAAAGTGTTGGATCCGTGAATGTTGCCGGAGGTGCACATTCAAATGGTCAGAACGGCAACGATGTTGCACATTCTGTGATGCCGGTTGACGGCGGCAACGTTGGAAATAATATTTCCATGGGAGTTGCAAAGACACACGATGGTGCTCTGGAGAACGTTGGTTCACGATCCGGTAGACCTGTGGCTCGTGGCACACAATTGGTACCTATTGTGTTGCCTAGTAGATCGGCTGAAAGCCACGAAGGATCCTATGATGGTGTAATGACTACATGGTCGGAGGACTATGGTAGTGTTACCAATGATTTCAACCGTAATCGAAAGAAACTCAAGCGGAAGCTTAGCTTTCAAGAAGATTACGAGAAGAAGGAGAAATGCCACTACAAAGCGAACCGTCATCCTAGTGAAAAGGTTGAGGACAACTTCGCTATGTTTAAAACATGTGGATGGTTGGACGAGTGAGGTCACAACCGAGGTACCCCCGATGTGCGCTATGGACCACCCGTTGTGGAGTGGACGGTTGAGAATGGAACAAGGCACACGGGTTCGAAGGACTACTACATAGGAATAATGGAAATTGGTTTCCAATGTAATTTTTCCTATTTATTTATTTGTTAAATAAATGTTGTAGTATCCTTGTGATACATTTTATTGTTGAATAAAATGAATTGTTTCATTTGCGTGTTTTGAACTTTGTATATTTTAAAATATTCTTGTGTGATATTTTTAATATATATAAGATTCAATATGGGTGCGTGGTGCATCACGGAGCATTATTTGGAAAATGCTAAAATGGCTTAACGGCCGGAACGAAATGTAACAAGCGTGTTACATGTTCGAAATCCCGTAAAGAACTTCGGTTCAGGTTCATGTAGAACGATAAGGATTTCAAGGATCAATTTGTCAAAAATTGGGATAACTATATAATCGTGAGCGTCACAACTCAAGTGTTGAATATTTTATATAATATTCTAAGAACGATTATATGAGTTTGGTTCAACTAGTTTTGGAAATTTGGTTGATTTGGTTTTTTTAATTGTGTTATAATTAACTTGATCAAAAATTCCAAGTTATACTAGTATATTTAAATTTGAGACAAATTGTGTTTTGGTAGATAGTGCTTTTGTAGGACTAATGGAAAGTGCAATTTAATTTGGCACTTTGAAGTGCGAATTAAAACACTGTAACAGTGCTATTAAGCACTAGGTAGAGTGCCTAATTAGGCACTTTCGGCCACTTGGTGGCTGCACCTTTAGGTGTTGAAAACTTAAGCAATTGGTTCTTTGGTAATAGCAATAAAGGTGCTAGATTATGATTGGTCTTAATGTTAATTTACGTAGCTTAAACCTTTCGTATGTGGCTAATTAAATTTAGCGTTGTAAAAGTGCTATGTGATTAGCACGAAAGGAGGTTTGGTTAATTGTATAATTAACTAATAATCCTTGTGCTAGGTAGCACTAAAATTATAAATTAAGAAACCGAATGTTGCTAGGAGTTTATAATTTAAGGCAATAGAATATTGCTTTGGAATCGATGCGTTAGTTTGGCAGCATTGATTTGTGCCTTGTGTAGCATGTTTCGTGCTTCACTATTAAGCACTGATTCGTGCTTCAATTTCGGAAGCACTGATTCGGGTTTGTGGCCTTTCGGTCAAAACTGAATGGATTCGTAAGTGCTGATCTGTTCGCACCTACGAGATGTGCTAATGTGTAGCACATGTCTATTCTTTATAAGAATAAAAGGATAACCAAATTAATTGTGGATGTTGGTCCCAAAAGAGGTAAGGTGAAAGTCTAGAGGGGGGGTGAATAGACTTTCAAACTTTTTCGCACAGCACAACAATTGCTAAGCCAGAGATAAACCAAAACTCATAACTAGATTGTTAGAGTATGGTGCACAGCGGAAATAATTAAACATAAAGTGTGTGTGAGATTGTGTGAGCAGTATATCTTCGTGAGAGCAAATATGTAAAGAGCGGTATGTAAAGAAAGCAGTAAAGAACACAAGACAATTATAGTGGTTCGCGAGGTGGTGTAATCCTCCTACTCCACTTGCTCTTTTCTCCAAGAGCCAATTCACTATATCTACCACACCTTGGTTCCAAGATACAATGAATTCCGTGATCTAGTGCTTTGATCACAAAGCCCGCACTAATCACGCCCAGTGACACCACACTGCTGCTTCGGGTTTCACGTCGCCGCGCTACTATCCCAGGATTTCACGACTCCGCGTTACTTTCCCCCCGTCTTCCACACTCCGGTAGAAACGTATCCCGTGATCTGGTGCTTTGATCACCAAGCCCACACCAATCACGCCCAGTGCCTCCGACACTGCTGCTTCGGATCTCACAGCTCCGTGTGACAATCCAGGATTTCACAGCTCCGTGCTACTTTCCTCCCTTCTCTTGTTTTGCTCCAAAACAAGTGTTGTCTTGCTTCCAACTTCTGAGACTCTGTAGTTGATCTTCAATGATGCGCAGGTCTCTTTGATGAAGATAAACACTCTGGAAAGATTTCTCCTGATAGCTCTGAGTGTTTTCTCTCTTTGAATATATCAAGTAAAGCACTTGATATTTTTGCTCTGCTTTGCTCTGTTTAAGAACTCTCTGAATATTTCTCTTTTGAAGCTCTCTGAGTTCTTTTTCTCACACATGAAGATTTTAGCTCTTAGAATTTTTAGTTCTCTGCTCTTTGCTCGTTATTCCCCCTTTCTTCAAGTCTTCATATCTTCATCATTTTATAGCTGGTAATGAGAATCTGTCCGTTGGAAAAAGACGCTCTCATTTTTGAAATCTTGTATCTTTTGTCAGAGATCTTATCTTATCTTCTGCAAAAATGTCAGAAAGAGATAAGCTAGCCGTTGATGGAGTTTCATCTCCATGTAAATGAGCTCCCAAACTTCATCTGATATTCCTCTGGTTTTACGTTGAGTGGAAATATCTGGGTCTCAGTTTTGGTGTAGAATGGCTTCTCTGATCAGCTCTAAAGTGGTCCTTGTATCTTTGGGATTCAAAAATAATCTTTATTTTAATCCCATACTAGTTAGACTAGTATTTTCCTTGTGAGAATATTTTTCACTGTAAGTTCTGCTTCATCTTCTTCATTCTCACGTCTGGGTGTTCTCAGACTTCAAACTGGCTTTGAACTTCCACCCAATTTGAATTTCTCCTTTGTAATTGACACCCAATTTCAATTGGCTTGTAATTGGCACCCAAATTGAATTTCTCCTTTGTAATTGGCTCCCAATTGACTTTGACTTGCAATTGGCTCCCAACATCTCCTGGTGCTCCAATTACGGACTTCTCTTTGAATTTCATCTCAATTCAATTGCTCCAATCTGAATTGCATCCCATACTACAACTTGAATTGGCTCCCAATTTCAATTCTACAACTTGAATTGATTCCCATGTGAAACTTGCTCCCAATTTCAATTTCTCTGAACTAGCTCCCAATTTCAATTTCTATGAAATCGGCTCCCAAGTGCAATTGCATCTCAATTGCCACCCAATTTCCACTTGTAATCGGCGCCCAATCTCAATTGCCAGCCAATTTCCACTTGTAATCGGCGCCCAAAGGTTAAACTAGCGCCCAACTCCATCAGATTAATTTAATTTGACTTCTCAAATTTTACCTTGTAAAATTATTGATGGTGAGTTTCAAACTTGAGCCATTTCGGATAATATATCAAGCATCATCCACTTCGTCCGTACAACTTTTGATTAAATCTCCAATCACATTTGATGTACTTCTTTCTTTCCATAGATGCTTGATCTCTAAGTCAATTTCATGCATTCTTCCAATATTAATTTTCTTCACGAAAATTCTTCTGGGATATCTTCTTTGAGTAGTAGCGACGTGAATTCATATCATTCAACTTCTTCTTCAATTTGTCATTTTCTCCAGACAAATTCTTGATTTTCGCCTTTATATCTTCTTCTTCTATTTTCATCCATTTTCCTCTGTTTTTCTCTTTTCATAATTAAATAATTTCCCGATCATGGTCTAAGACTCTACTAGACCTATGAAATAAAATTGGGGGATCTACAAATACAAATTTGGCATATCAAAACCATTACACTTTATTCCTAACAATTTCCCCCCTTTTGATAATGCCAAAACCTATACTCAGTCATTGGCTTTAAGTCTTTGAAAAATAATCTTTTTGCTCAATTTTATTTGACAAAGCCAAGATGAGTTTAACAAATGGTTTTCTAGACACAATCAAAAGAAACTTGTGAATTAAATTTTTAGACAAGCTCCTAAACGCATCTTGAATTATTTTTATTTTGATCATCATCAATTTTTAATTTTGTCGTGCGTTTGACATATTTCTTGTCTTTTAATTCACGAAAGTCTAATTACATTAAACAACTAAAATTAAAGACTCAAAATAGACCATGGGAAATTATTATTGATATATTTTGAATTTATAGAGAAATACGCAACAGAGGTTCGAAAATAGAGTATATCAGCTTAAGAGAATTTTCAGATTACCTTCTGGGTTTCTTCACACCAAAATCTTTCTTCAAAATTTCCTTGACATGTTCTCTGAGCTTGAAGAAATCATCTTTGAACTTTGCATTCTGAAATTTCTTTGTAAGCTGTCCGACCATGTAATGTCCAAAAGCTTCTTTGATATTGTTGCCCGGAAGAACTCCGTTTTCCCACCATAAGACACATTCTTCAAAGCGTCTTTCTTCTCCAAGATTCATGCCCATATTTCCGGTGAAATCTCTTAGTTCATACCACATCTCGGTTCTTTTCCTTTTGCCTTCTTCTTCTTTATTCTTCTCCGAGATCCATTGGGCTTGATCGGCTGCGGGCCATTTCTTGATCATGCTTGGTAAATTTTCTTTGGTCCATATTGTTGTCTGAGTGGCGGTACCCTTAGAGCATTCGAACCAGCCACGCTGTTCAACAACCTTCGATGTACTCGTACCAAGACTAGGATTCGCGAACTGAGCAAAACCAATCTGAGATGGTCCTTGTGAGGATTGTCCGCGGCTTCGGCCTCTACCTTGAGTAGACACTACTGGCTGTTGTTGACTTCCAAGAATAAATTCTTGTTGTTGCAAAGCCAAGTGACTGAGAATTTCTTCCCCCCTTTTGGCGTTATCAACAAAAAATGCAAGGGTCTTAAAATCTCGGTCTTGGTTTGCCTTCACAGTTTCAACACTGTTGTGTGTTTCAATAGAAACGGTTTGCACGTTGTCAAGCTTGTTTGTTGTAACTGCGAGTTCAGCTTCAAGTTTGTTGATTCGGCTTTCTTGATCTTGAATCGCCTTGATTTGTCTCAAGTGACGTTCATTGTGAATCTTTTCAGCTGCTTCACGCTCCTTCTTCATGAGCTGAATGACTTCAAGTAAGCCTTTCGTCACTTCTCCTTTCAAGATTCTTTCTGCTTTGTCAATCTGAGTCTTCAAAATATTATGATGCTCCATTAACTCCTTCAGATTGACTCGGGTATCCGTGTGTTGTTGTTCTAGCATTTGGTTTTGTTCAACCAATTTTTCTCCAATTGTTTGACAAACAACATCACTGGATTCGGCAACTTTGGCAAATAAGGATGAGAATATGTCATCTTCTTGTTCATCCATCTGCACAAAATTTTGAGGGGATCCGAATGGACTTTTATTCGGATCTGTGAGAATAACTGTGTCAATAAGTTGCATCCCTTCTTCTTCAGGTGATTCGGCTTCTTGATTGAGATCACCAACCTGTTCTTCTAAGACTTCTGTTCTCGTGTAATTGTCTGCAAATAAATCTTCATTTTCTAGAACAGGGTTCATGATGTGCATGGTAGACTCGGTATTGTGTACTGGCAGTACACTGGATAAATCCTCTGTGATTTGCAGTCTACTCTCAGTAGCAACTTCTACTGCAACTTCCACTGGTATATCTCTTCTTCTTTCTTCTGACACTTGTTCTCTTATTTCTTTTTGTACTGACACTTCTCCTCTTAATCTTTTCTTCTTTTTATCCCTTTTGTAGCCATAATTTAATTTTTTTTTTAAATTCCCTTTTTATTTTATTTTTATTCATATAATTTTTTTTTTTGTATCTTTTTGGCTACGAAACTTTTGATCTTTTTATATACGTAGGGATTTTTCATTTTGTAGGAGAGAGAGGCAGAGAGAAAATAGAGATAGACAAGACCAGTAGCAAAAACTTCCATAAAATTTTATTTATCTCCTTCTTACAGAGAAGGAGAGAGAGAGAGATAGCATAACATTTCTTCAACAGGCAGAAAAGCCCGTACTCATGCAGTCTTCTGAGTCATAGCCTCCTGGTGGTGAAGGAGCATATCCCGGTCCTGAGTCACCACTGGACTCACTTTCCTCGAACATCGACCCGTTTGAGCTTGAAGATGAATAGGTTTGATTAAAAAACCTAGTAAAGTCCACTCGAGGACAGATGAACGGGTTGAGTGGCATCTGCCGAGGAGGCGGTGAAGGAGCAGGGATTTCTTGTGGCAGGGGTGCAAGAACTGGCAGACTTGGTGGAAACTTTGGGAGAGGCTCTGGTGGGGGAGGAGGTTGATAGAGCCCATCAAAACCGAAACCGGGAGGAGGTAGAACCGGTCCAAAAGTCAGTTGTTTTAAATACTGGAGATATTCTGAATTGCTCATATTCAGAATTTCAGCATATATGTCAGGTTGAACAACCGGAGAAAATTTCATGAATGGAGGCTCAGACCCTTCCACTCGGTCTTGTTCTGCCAATGGTTTCTTGGCACCATCATCTTCTTCATAGATAAAGCCCGGTTCACGCGGTGGTGATTCTGCTACAGCTTGAATTTTTGGTGACTCCTTTTCTTGCTCCCTTTCATCAGATATTAACACCAGAGGGTTGCTTGGTGTTTCTCCTGCCATTTTTCGTCCGTCCGTGCGTGTTGCCCTTCGGGGTTGTTTGAGAACTTTCTCCCAGGTTCTCTGACTTTGCTTCCTTATCTCATTTTCTTGAGACTCGCTGGACACCATCTTGCACCTGCAAAAATTCAAACAACAAAATCTTCCACAACTGGTATGTCTCGGCTGTCTCCCAATATATAGGGCGGTCAGGAGTGTAATCGGTTCACTTGCCGATGAAGAGTAAATATTGTTTGCCGTCGTTTAGAGTTTACGGGATGTGACGGATAGCGGCAAGGCTTCTCATTGCCTGAGATAGCGGTGGATGGGAAGAGATTTGATGGGCAACGGTTTAGAGGGGAGAGTTTAATGAGGGGTTTAATTGCTATGTGGGAGTCGATTGAGATTATTTAGCTGAGAGGAGGTATGGGCATGCCGATTTGAGAGAGAAAATGAATCAGTTTGGAAAGATTTGATCTAGGAGAGGATTATGGGGGGAGGTTTAGGTTGGGTGGAGGTTTAGAAAGGGTAGGAGTTTATGGGTGGAGGTTTGATGCCCAATTAAACTCTAAATTTTCCTCCTTTATCTCCTGATTTCCTTCTCAAATTCGTGTACCACAAATATAAACACACTAAAACATCTCGTTAGTAGCAAAAATTACTCCACAAATAATTAATCACACATACCAAAATATTAAACACATATACACGGCATTCCTAATTAAAATACATATAATTTGGAAATTAACACAATTAACACACATATTCCTAATTTATAATTAGAAACAGCTTTATATAAAATTTTACATCCTAAAAACAGATTTTAGAAACGAAAAATATTAACTTAAAGCATTTTAACACATTATATCATATATATGCACGAAACACATATAAAACACGGTAAATCACATTAGGCACATATATAATTAAATAAACATGGTAAATCATTTTTAGAGCAAATTGTTCATGCAAACAAGTTAGTTAACATGAACACATACTCAAAAACTGATTAACACATTAAAACATGCAATTTAAAGCAAATTAGCAAATAAATCAAGAATTGCACATTTCATCAAATTAATTTGCATGGCATATGATCTTACGTTAAATAACACATGCAAAAACACAAATAAATTCCTAACACATATTGCAATTTTATCACATAAATATTTCGAATAAAAACATGCATAGAAACACATGAAACAATTTATCCACGTAAAACAATTAATTTTGAGCACAAGTATCAATTTAAATAGAGAGTTTAAGTCCAATGATACTTAGCTCATTTCGATCATTCCCAACTTGTGCCTTAAGGTAGAAAATCTCGTTTCGCATAAAGGCTTCGTGAGAATATCAGCAACTTGGTTTTCCGTAGGGATATATTCGATCTTCAGATTTTTCTTTTCAACGTGATCCCTTATGAAATGGTGTCGAATGTCGATATGTTTGGTTCTTGAGTGAAGCACCGGATTGTGAGTGATAGCGATTGCACTAGTATTATCACAATAAATACTAACGTCATCACAATTAACTCCGTAATCCTTCAATTGTTGCTTCATCCACAAAATTTGCGTACAACAACTTCCTGCAGCAATATATTCGGCCTCGGCGGTACTAGTTGCGATGGAATTTTGCTTTTTGCTGAACCAAGAAACAAGCCTTCCCCCCAAGAACTGGCATGTCCCGGAAGTGCTTTTTCTGTCTATTTTGCAACCTACAAAATCCGCATCTGAAAAACCTGTTAGAGTAAAATCTGTACCTTTTGGATACCACAATCCAACATTGATTGTGCCTTTCAAATATCGTATGATCTTCTTTGTTGCGGTGAGGTGGCTTTCTTTTGGATTTGCTTGGAATCTTGCACACACTCCCACACAGCATAAGAAATGTCTGGCCTGCTTGCAGTAAGATATAGAAGTGAACCAATCATTCCTCTATATTTTGTTTGATCGACATCTTTTCCATCTTCATCTTTGTCCAGCCTTGTTGATGTGCTCATTGGAATTTTGATCGATGATTTTCCATCAAGGCCAAACTTCTTTATCAAGTCGCGGGTGTACTTTGCTTGATTGATGAATACTCCTTCTTTCAGTTGTTTGACTTGTAAGCCCAAGAAGTAATTCAATTCACCCATCATGCTCATTTCGAATTTATTCTGCATAAGCTTCGAAAATTTCTCACACAAAGAATTGTTAGTGCTTCCAAAAATAATATCATCAACATATATTTGCACTAATAAAATATGATCACCATCTTGAATTCTAAATAGAGTTTTGTCAACAAGGCCTTTGGTGAATCCACAGCTTATCAAGAACATTGACAAAGTATCATACCAAGCTCTAGGTGCTTGTTTCAACCCATACAATGCCTTTTTAAGTTTGTAGACTTTATCACCTTCGCCTTTTACCTCAAAACCTGGGGGTTGTTCGACATAAACTTCTTCTTCGAGTAGACCATTCAAGAATGCGCTTTTCACATCCATTTGATAAACAGTGAAATCTTTGTGTGCGGCGTAGGCTAGGAAAATTCTGATTGCTTCAAGTCGGGCTACCGGTGCAAAAGTTTCATCAAAATCAATTCCTTCTTCTTGAGAGTATCCTTTTGCAACGAGCCTTGCTTTATTCCTAACAATCACGCCTTCTTCGTTTGCTTTGTTCCGGAAGACCCATTTGGTTCCTACAACATTGTGGTTCGGCGGTCTTGGAACAAGTTCCCAAACATCATTTCTTTTGAATTGATCGAGCTCCTCTTGCATAGCATTTATCCAATCCGGATCATTGAGAGCTTCGTCAATTTCTTTTGGTTCAATCTGAGATAGATAACACGTGAACAATGCTTCCATGGTAGATGATCTTGTTTTCACGCCTTCATGAATATTCCCAATAATTAATTCTGGAGGGTGATTTTTGAGCCATCTTAAATCTGGTTGAAATGGGTGCATGGTACTGGGTGGATCCATTTGTTGTGAATTTGCAGTGTTGGTTCGAATTTCATCAATTAAATTGTCTTGAAATTGATTACCAACATCACATGCAATTTGATCATTAATTGGATCACCAACTTGTACTGCATTTCCATTCCCACGTGAGGCATCACTCCCAAAATTATTATTTAAAGAATTTCCAACTTCTTCTGGGTGAGGGATGGGATTTTCTAGAGAATTAATTTCCAACTCATCCATTCCCTGCAAAACATCATCTTCACACGTATCATTAGTATCACAAAAATCAATATGACACTTGTTACCATTTTGTGTAATTTCTTCGTCCAGAGCGCCATTTTTGATTTGTGATTTTTCATCAAATACCACGTGTATGGATTCTTCAACCACCACTGATCTTTTATTCAGAACTCTGTACGCCTTGCTGGTAGCTGAATATCCTAGAAAAATTCCTTCATCTGCACGCTCATCAAAAGCTTTTAGATGCAATTTATCATTAATATGAATAAAACATTTGCATCCAAAAATATGAAAATAACCAATATTTGGTTTTCTCCCTTTATATAGCTCGTATGGCGTCTTCTTGTACTGCTTATGGATCATGCTTCGATTTTGTGTGTAACAAGCAGTGTTGATAGCTTCCGCCCAATAGCGTTTCGGGAGACCGGCAGCACTAATCATCACTCGTGCGGCTTCTTTGAGCGTCCGGTTTCTTCTTTCGGCAACACCGTTTTGTTGCGGTGTTCTTGCGGCAGATAATTGATGAGAAATTCCATGTGAATTGCAAAAAGCTTGTATAACTCCATTCACAAACTCGGTTCCGCGATCCGTTCGTATTTTTGATATTTGCAATTCTTTCTCATTTTGTAGTTGCTTCAACAGCTTCGGTAGAACTTGCTCAACTTCATTTTTCTTCTTGAGAAACACGGTCCAAGTGTACCTGGAAAAATCATCAACAACAACGAGAGTATATTTCTTATCACTTACACTTATTGGATCAACCGGTCCAAATAAGTCCATATGTAGTAAGCTTAGCGGTCTTGACGTTGACTCGTGTGTCTTTGATTTGAATGATGATTTGATTTGCTTTCCGCGTTGGCATGCATCACACACTTGGTCCTTCTTGAAGATAATATCTGGCAAGCCTTCTACTAGATTCTTCTTTGCAAGTTGATTGATGGTCTTGAAGTTTAAGTGGTTGAGCTTTCTGTGCCATTCCTAATTAGCTTCATTCGAATTTCTGGCCATTAAGCACACTGAATCTTTGCTAGTGCTCCAATCCACAATATACATGTTCTTTCGCCGTTTTCCAGATAAAACAATCTCATTTGTGAGCTCATTTTTGATTAGGCAATTATCTTTAGAAAATTCTACAAGATAGCCTTTATCACAAAATTGACTAGTGCTCAACAAATTAAATTTTAATCCTTCAACGAAAGAAACATCTTCAATCTTCAAACCATTTTTCTTGATCGTGCCAACTCCTTTTGTAACTCCATAATTTTGATTTCCACCGAATATAACTTTTGGTCCATCAATTTCTTTGAAATTCACTAGATATGATTTATTTCTAGTCATGTGGCGTGAGCAACCACTATCGATGTACCAAACATCCTGCAAAAAAGATTAATTAACTTTAGGTACCCATACTTGCTTGGGTCCTTTACTGTTAGTGATTTTTGGTAACCAAACCCACCTTGATCTTATTGAATTAAGATGAGGCGATTTGTAACCATTAGAGACACGATAATCATAACTCACATTAGAAAATATTTTTGGCGCCGGGTTTTGAAAATTATTTTTATATTTTGGCACCTGGGAAGAGAATGGCTGCTTTGGTCTATAAAAAGCATTACATCTATTGCACAACCAATCTTTTTGAGTTGGATAAAATCTCCCAACTTTATTTCTAGAAAAGCTTCCCTCTTTTCTATGAAATCTTTTTACACTTGACTCTTTGGCATATCTTTGCTTGTAGAATTTTTGTTGCTTTGCCGTAGTATAAACTTGTTTCGGCCTTTCAACATTCAACTTTGCATTTGTTTGATAGCCAAGTCCTTGTCTCATCGTGCTATTCTGACTTTTAACAAATTTTACCAATTGAACTTTATTATTTAAAGTAGTAGTAGAATTAGTCAGATTTTGAGGGGTTTGAGAACATGTGGAGTCATAACCAATTCCAGTTCTATCTCCTGATGGCTTTTGCATGCTCACCATTTTATCTATTATTTTAGACGAATTAGTGAACGTAGCAATAGTAGCTCTAAGATTATGTTTTCTAACCTCTCTTGCTTTACACTCTTCTTGAAGATGAATATTTTCATTCTTCAATTTACTCACTTCAAGTAAAGCATCTTGCAATTTTTTATTCATTTCTTCTTTTTCAAGAATTAGAATATTATTGCGCTCCTTGAGTTGAGGATGAGTGAGCATAATCTCTTGACAATCTCGCATTAGATTATCAATAGATTCACGAGAAAAAGAGGAATTAACAAAATTGAAAGAATTAGAACTTACCTCTTCTTCCTCTGCGTCAAGAGGCATAAGACAATCTTCACTTGTACTCAACTCCATTAGCTTGCATATTAGCGCCGTATCATCGTCCGAATATGAGCTTTCATCGCTTGATGATGAATCCTCCGAATCATCATTTTCGTTTGGTTCGTTGCCAACGAGAGCTTTTCTTTTGTCGCGCTTGAACCTTTTGCTTTCGAATTTGTTCGGCGTAGATTCAACATTTTTGCCTTGATACTTGCTAACGATCGGATACGGACAATTTATTTTAAAATGTCCGGGTTTGCGGCAATTGTAGCACAAATCCTTATTTTCTTCGACTTTTTCTTCTTGTGTTATGCGAGAGATGAATTTTCCACGAGCAGAATTTTTGTTGTCTCCTTTTCGCATAAACCTTCTAAACTTTTTGACAAAAAGAGCAAATTGTTCGTCAGTCATAAAATCAACATTATTTTCTACTGACCTGGAGGTTGACGGTTGTTCGGCCATTAGAGCAGAATTTCGAGCTTCATGAACATCATCATCTTTGGCCTTCATTTCGAACTCATATGCTTTTAGATCACTAAATAATTTGTCTGTTGACAACATTCTTAGATCTCGGTGATCGCGCATAGCCGTAACCTTCATATCCCATGCAGATGGTAAGCCTCGTAGGATTTTGAGATTAATTTCTTTTTGGCTAATATTTTTGCCAAGATCACTAATCTCTCCAAGAACTTTGATCATTCGAGCTTCCATGTCTGCAACACTTTCATTTGAAAGCATTTTGAAATCTTCGAACTTCTTCATGGCGATTGTGAGCTTATTGTCTTTTTCTTGTTCATCTCCTTCGCCAATCTTGATGAGAGTTTCCCATATTTCTTTGGCAGTGGCACACTTTCAGATCTTCGGAAATATTGTATCATCTACGGCTTTGAATAGAATATCCTTGGCAATATTGTCAAGATTATTCCGCGTTCTATTGTCCGATGTCCATTCCGGTTTTGGCTTTTGTACGTACTGTGGAGCATCCGGGGATATAACAAACGCCGTATTGACTTTTAATATTTCTATAGGGCCAGTGGAAATAACTTCCCACATTTCATCGTGTAAAGCCGATAAGTGTACCTGCATACGAACTTTCCAATCATCAAATTTATCAAGAGAGAATAATAGATTTTGAGCTAAATCTTTCTTCATCATCATCACGTGAGATATGAAAGATTAATCCAATTCACACACTTTGTAGAATGGATCAGCCTAGCAGTCAAAAACAGTTAACCCAGTTGGGCAACGTGTTTAAATACCAAAGATTGGTATAAACTGACTCAAATAGGCTACAGGCTCTGATACCAATTGTTGGTATCAGTTTAAAAAGAGATTGACTCAGATAGGCAGCCTGCTCTGATACCAATTGTTGGTCCCAAAAGAGGTAAGGTGAAAGTCTAGAGGGGGGGGGGGGGGGGGGGGTGAATAGACTTTCAAACTTTTTCGCACAGCACAACAATTGCTAAGCCAGAGATAAACCAAAACTCATAACTAGATTGTTAGAGTATGGTGCACAGCGGAAATAATTAAACAAAAAGTGTGTGTGAGATTGTGTGAGCAGTATATCTTCGTGAGAGCAAATATGTAAAGAGCGGTATGTAAAGAAAGCAGTAAAGAACACAAGACAATTATAGTGGTTCGCGAGGTAGTGTAATCCTCCTACTCCACTTGCTCTTTTCTCCAAGAGCCAATTCACTATATCTACCACTCCTTGGTTCCAAGACACAATGAATTCCGTGATCTAGTGCTTTGATCACAAAGCCCGCACTAATCACGCCCAGTGACACCACACTGCTGCTTCGGGTTTCACGTCGCCGCGCTACTATCCCAGGATTTCACGACTCCGCGTTACTTTCCCCCCGTCTTCCACACTCCGGTAGAAACGTATCCCGTGTTCTGGTGCTTTGATCACCAAGCCCACACCAATCACGCCCAGTGCCTCCGACACTGCTGCTTCGGATCTCACAGCTCCGTGTGACAATCCAGGATTTCACAGCTCCGTGCTACTTTCCTCCCTTCTCTTGTTTTGCTCCAAAACAAGTGTTGTCTTGCTTCCAACTTCTGAGACTCTGTAGTTGATCTTCAATGATGCACAGGTCTCTTTGATGAAGATAAACACTCTGGAAAGATTTCTCCTGATAGCTCTGAGTGTTTTCTCTCTTTAAATATATCAAGTAAAGCACTTGATATTTTTGCTCTGTTTTGCTCTGTTTAAGAACTCTCTGAATATTTCTCTTTTGAAGCTCTCTGAGTTCTTTTTCTCACACTTGAAGATTTTAGCTCTTAGAATTTTTAGCTCTCTGCTCTTTGCTCGTTATTCCCCCTTTCTTCAAGTCTTCATATCTTCATCATTTTATAGCTGGTAATGAGAATCTGTCCGTTGGAAAGAGACGCTCTCATTTTTGAAATCTTGTATCTTTTGTCAGAGATCTTATCTTATCTTCTGCAAAAATGTCAGAAAGAGATAAGCTAGCCGTTGATGGAGTTTCATCTCCATGTAAATGAGCTCCCAAACTTCATCTGATATTCCTCTGGTTTTACGTTGAGTGGAAATATCTGGGTCTCAGTTTTGGTGTAGAATGGCTTCTCTGATCAGCTCTGAAGTGGTCCTTGTATCTTTGGGATTCAAAAATAATCTTTATTTTAATCCCATACTAGTTAGACTAGTATTTTCCTTGTGAGAATATTTTTCACTGTAAGTTCTGCTTCATCTTCTTCATTCTCACGTCTGGGTGTTCTCAGACTTCAAACTGGCTTTGAACTTCCACCCAATTTGAATTTCTCCTTTGTAATTGACACCCAATTTCAATTGGCTTGTAATTGGCACCCAAATTGAATTTCTCCTTTGTAATTGGCTCCCAATTGACTTTGACTTGCAATTGGCTCCCAACATCTCCTGGTGCTCCAATTACTTCTCAATGTTGACTTCGAAATTGGACTTCTCTTTGAATTTCATCTCAATTCAATTGCTCCTCAATGTCTTCTTTTAATTGGTCCCCAATCTGAATTGCAATTTCATCTCAATTCAATTGCTCCTCAATGTCTTCTTTTAATTGGTCCCCAATCTGAATTGCAATTTCATCTCAATTCAATTGCTCCTCAATGTCTTCATTTCATCAATCTGAATTGCAATTTCATCTCAATTCAATTGCTCCTCAATGTCTTCTTTTAATTGGTCCCCAATCTGAATTGCAATTTCATCTCAATTCAATTGCTCCTCAATGTCTTCATTTCATCTCAATGTCTTCTTTTAATTGGTCCCCAATCTGAATTGCATCCCATACTACAACTTGAATTGGCTCCCAATTTCAATTCTACATTGGGAGATTGGTCCCCAATCTGAATTGCATCCCATACTACAACTTGAATTGGCTCCCAATTTCAATTCTACATTGGCTCCCAACTTGAATTGATTCCCATGTGAACAACTTGAATTGGCTCCCAATTTCAATTCTACATTGGCTCCCAACTTGAATTGATTCCCATGTGAAACTTTCTCCCAATTTCAATTTCTCTGAACTAGCTCCCAATTTCAATTTCTATGAGATCGGCTCCCAAGTGCAATTGCATCTCAATTGCCACCCAAGTGAAATTGCTTCCCAATAATTTCCACTTGTAATCGGCGCCCAAAGCTTAAACTAGCGCCCAACTCCATCAGATTAATTTAATTTGACTTCTCAAATTTTACCTTGTAAAATTGTTGATGGTGAGTTTTGAACTTGAGCCATTTAAGATAATATATCAAGCATCATCCACTTCGTCCATACAGCTTTTGATTAAATCTCCAATCACATTTGATGTACTTCTTTCTTTCCATAGATGCTTGATCTCTAAGTCAATTTCATGCATTCTTCCAATATTAATTTTCTTCACGAAAATTCTTCTGGGATATCTTCTTTGAGTAGTAGCGACGTGAATTCATATCATTCAACTTCTTCTTCAATTTGTCATTTTCTCCAGACAAATTCTTGATTTTCGCCTTTATATCTTCTTCTTCTATTTTCATCCATTTTCCTCTGTTTTTCTCTTTTCATAATTAAATAATTTCCCGATCATGGTCTAAGACTCTACTAGACCTATGAAATAAAATTGGGGGATCTACAAATACAAATTTGGCATATCAAAACCATTACACTTTATTCCTAACAGTGGATTAATGCGATTATGAACGATCGATGTGGTGAACGTGAAACACCTATTGGTGATTTCGGCGCAAGCGTTGGTATTGCACTCGAGAGTACGGTACGGTATTCACCTCAATCGAACGTTGTTGCCGAACATGAATATCAAGACGTTGATAAGTTCGGGTCTACCTCAAAGTATGTGAGGTGAGACAATACTTTGGACTAGTAAGTACCTTTTAAATAAGGTTACCCGCATGAAATTCTTACGAATTGTGGGTACGTAGGAAATTTTCCTACTAATGCCTGAAATGTGGGGGTGTCTTGCCAAAGGTGTGTATTGGTTCTTAGTACACGAGTCCTATAGTTTGGATGTACGTAAGAACACAATAAATTGAATCAAGTAATTCATCGTTCTTTGAAGATGTATTTTTGTGAAGGTTCAATATCGAACCTTGCACGTTGAAAGGAACTTTCGGCGAAGCTATGGTTGAAGGGTATGAAAGAGAACCCGAGCTCAAACTAGACGTAGCAAGAGAGCTAGGATTGAACAATCCTTTGGTCTAGATTTCTAACGAACATGCTAGAATCTGACGCACATATTCTAACTTGTTTACTAGAAAATAAATTGAATTTTCTGACATGGTTGTTAGAAAAAAGAGCCTCGAACGTATGTAGAAGTGGTGACTTTTACAGATAGACCAACCCGAGAGAGGCTACCGAGAGTGAAGTAGATTCTATCTTAGAGAATCATATTTGGAACTGGTTGTTCTTCCTCCAGGTTGTAAAACCTCGGGATCCAAAGTGGATCACTAGTCGGAAGATAAAACCGGTTGATTATATTGAAGTAAAATGGCCAGGCCTGTAATTGTAGATTACATGCAACGCGGGTGCCACGGTTACTTCGATATAGATATTCTCTTGTGATAAGAATAAAATCCATTAGTATGATACTTGCCAAAGCCGTTTAGCAAGACTTGGAAGTTCATCAAAATGGATATATCGCTTTCTTAGTAGACATGGAACGACCTGAGGGTTTGTGGTTCCACGATGTGAAAAGAAAGTGTGTAATTGGTGAGATCATTGTATGGTTCGAAACGATTGCCTCAGTATTTGGCATGTAAGATTTTATCATACAATGATGTGTAACGAGTTTAGTATAAACAAATGTGATAAATGTCTACGTAATGCGTACGATAGACGAGGTTATCACTGTTTGTCTATACACGATAAAACTCAACGTGGGCAGTAACGATCAAATGATCAATTCTACCTTGAACATGTTAAATTTGATATTTGACATGAAGGATATGGGGGTTGGCAGATTTAATCCTCGGGATAAAAATTGTGAGAAGACCGTATGGTCTCGTGTTAAGCCAATCTCATTGTGTTGATTAAATCCTTGCAAAGGACGTTAATCAAGTGGCTTGGACACCGTTAGATACTAACGTACAACTAGCCGATAATCACGGAGATTGTATTTCTCACGGAGAATACATTTAGATTATCGGTATTTTAATTGTATCAAATGGGTTGTACTAGGCCGGATATTGCCTTTGCGGTTAACGAACTCGGTAGACATACGAGTAGCCCTAGTGTGGCGCACTAGAAGGCAATAGCAGTTATGAGATACTTAAGGTATGCTCGTGACTTTGGACTACACAACGTGGGATATCTAGTCGTACTTGGAAAGTATAACACGGATATCAAAGGACGCTAAGTCCATTAAAGGCTACGTCTTTATGTAGGCCGGTGCAGTCGGTTAAATGGAAATTCTCAGAAATGAATTTGTGATAGCTAAGATCCGACGGGATCAAAGCTGAGAGCCTTACACTCGTGTCGCGAACGAGTAGGCCGAATGGCTATGCCATTATTTTGAGAATGTTCATAGTGGTAAGCTCGTACCTCCAATTTGTGTGCATTGCGATAGTCAAGCCAAAATTGGCTAAGTACAGAGTTAGATGTGGAATGGTAAGTCTAGACTTATAAGTCATAGACATAATACCATTAAACAATTTCTCACAACGGGGTTATCTCGATTGAATACGTGATGTCAAAAGATAACGTAGCGGCCGCTAACTCGCTAACCCGAGGGTAAGCAAATCGTTGTGGAGAAGTTGGAACGAGGAATTGGTCTAAAGCCCTTAGACTAAAAGTTCTATAGTGGATACCGAACCTAGCTGGTACCTAGGTTCAATGGGACAACTAAATTATGGAACAGAACGTGTCACTGTGGGGGTCTCGGACTCCCTACCACTCCTCGTTAGAAACAGTGACTCCCGCGCAAGGTTAGCATGTTGATGCTTTAATGATTTGAATGTCGGTTGACATGTGTGAGTATGCGGGATACTCGGAAAAGAATCACCTATGTGAGAGAGATGTGAGGGTCGCTTCAAAGGAGAATTGATGGGCACAATTCTTCACAAACTCTTGCAGAACCAGGACGGTGAACCACGACCGAAATGGGCACACTCATGAGAACAGAGCATGGTTGGAAGGTTCCTGTGTGAGATATGTCATCGTCTACACAAACGGCAGTCGGTTCAAAGATATCGCGTTCTACCGTACAGCCAGTAGAGTAAACATGTCTTCACAAGGGAAGGTTCAAAGGGTATAGTGATCCCTACCTATCCTATGCAGGGATCGACCGTTGAACACAGTTTGTTTCCGATTTCAAAATACCCTGAAAATCAATTTTTCATTCATGTGGGGGATTGTTGGAAAAAATAGCTTAAAATGGCATAAAATGGCATATTAAGTGGCTATTTTGTGGTACAATTATCAATGGGGTCCACTTCCGATTTGGGTCGGGTCAAAGTGGATTCGGGTTCTTCATAGTGAGACGAAGAGATTGATATATTGTACGCTCAAAACGGATAATGGGTGAATGAGATATTGATTCTCAAAGTAGACTCATTTGAGTTGGAAAATGAAGGGAAAAGGTGAGCTTTTGTCCCACATTGGTTTGGGAAGAGAATTTGCCTCACTATTTATACATGAGCTCTTTTTAAGCTTATTAAATTGTATAGCATAGAGGCTCTCTCTCGCATGTAAGGGGGTGCAAAGGCTTGGATCAAGCCTAATCTCGTGTGCGCAATTTTCCTATTCAACTCAACCACGAAATGAAACTTGGTTTCACTTTCGTGTGCCACCATGAAATAAAATGAATGCAATTTTCCTATCCAACTCAACCACGAAATGAAACTTGGTTTCACTTTCGTGTGCCACCATGAAATAAAATGAATGAAACAATATGTTTCACTGTGAAATTGTTCAATATGTTTCACTGTGAAATTGTTCAATATGTTTCACTGTGAAATTGTTTCGTGTGGCACCTTGGCCAAACCGAAAGTAGTGGCCGAAAATACTACTTAGGTGTTGTTTCGTGTGGCACCTTGGCCAAACCGAAAGTAGTGGCCGAAAATACTACTTAGGTCGAAAGTTTGGCCTGAAACTCTTTTTGTGACTGTTGGGATTTAATTCAGCTGTTATGGAATTAATTTTTTAATTAATTCCAATTTTAATTTTTGAATTAACACCCATGTTAATGGTTGATGTTACAAGAGTTGAAGGGATGCCCCTAAATGCCATAATAAAGGCTATTCACTCCTCATTCCCTATATAAGAAGGGGTAGAGTGCAGCAGAATTTTTCTAAGGGAAAAAGTAACAAAAACACACAAGAAAAATAATTTTTCCAAGCCTCAAAATACCTCTGCTTCTACTCCATTCTTGAAGCTATGTTTTGCCCGTGCTCTCGTTCGCCGGGTTCGTTCGTTTGGGTGCTCAAACGTCGAACCGTTGTACGTTTTATCCTCGGAGACCTAGGCCACAACGCTCCTAGCACTTTTGGGAGGTGGCAAATAAGGTTTTAAGGAAAGAAAGGCACTCGCCTAACTCGTACATTTCTCTCTTCCTTCTTCTTCTTTCTTGTTTTGGATTATGCTTTTAAGCAAAAATCCGTTCTCCCTCTTTTGATATATTAGTTAGATTGAACTTATAATCCGAGGATTATTAGTTTCAATTTGGTTAATATATATTGGTATATCTTTTTCGTAGATATACATGTATATATAACCTTTGGATCCGTTTATATATATTTTTGTGTATATATATATATCGGGTAAATATCCAATAATATTTTATATACTTGTGTGTGTATATAAAAATATTATTTTTGGGTAATTAAATCGATTGTGGTTCATTATCACCAACATTAAAAACGCGACTTAATTAAATAGAGTTCTCAACTACTGACATGCCCTCGACACGGCCATATCGATGGACGTGTCAAAATCTACTGTGCTAGGCGACACAACCTTGTCACGGTGATGTGACTGATGTCCTTGACGTGGCGAAAATTAAACCTTTGAAAATAAAAAGTCGACTAATAAAAATTTTTACCTTAATTTATCATGAATCTCTAAAAATTAAAAATGCTAGCTGTGGGGTTCGAACCCACGCGCACTTATGTGCAGAAGATCTTAAGTCTTCCCCCTTAACCTCTCGGGCAAACTAGCCAATCCATCTATTTTTGTTATTTTAAATTTACTTTTTTTCCTTTGTCGCAATTGTTGAAATTTCACTTTTGATATTTATTGTTTTAAAGTTATTTATTTTCTTTTTATTCCAATTGCAACCGCAAATTATATCATAGATCATACCAAGGTCTACTTTGCATCGTAGACCTTGGTCTAAAACCACGTCATTAATGGTATCAACTAATACATTATGTTTAACAACATTTATTTTATACTATTTTTCATAATATTTGATCTATATGATACATCTATATTTTAATGCACATAAACGCTATATCGTATTTATTTATATCCACTCTGTAGTATGTATATAATATTTCTTCTATGTGCGTGTTTAAAATTTTAAAAAAAATAAAATCTTAATATCCATAAATATGACCTTATTTGTGGTAGCACAAATTTTAGTTTCCTATTTCAAAATGATATTACTTTTATTAAAATGTACATTTTATTAATAGTTGATCTATTATGTATGAGACAAAATTTCTCTCTACTTTAAAAATTTAAATACAAAAAATTTCATTATCTAATCAATCTTTTAGGGAAAGAGTTAATATTTTAAAATATCAATGAGAATTTACAAAATGAATAATTTACATATTATAACAATTGAGGTCTTAATCATATACACAAGGAAAACTTATAAATTTGTATGCTATAATTTCATTGCATCTCTTTAATTACTCTACAACAATATAAGTAAGTCTATTATAAGTTGGATACGGTAGACATGTGGGTGCAAATCCATGAGTTGCCTATGGGATACACATCTGAGTTGATACAGGAACAGATTGGGAATTATTTAGGGGTGTTTGTGAAAAGGGATGATCGCTTTCAGAATATGTCCTGGAGAACCTTTTATCGGATTAGGGTTTCACTATCGGTTGATAAACCATTGAAACGCCGAATGAAGTTTATTAAGCGAATGAAGTTTGTTACTTCTGCGGAATGCTTGGCCATTCTTACAAATTTTGTCGGGGTGCGAGGGATTCGGTGATGCCGGTGGAAGATTACTTGTATGGCTCGGACTTGCGGGCAGGAGGAAGTCGGGGACCGAGGCCGGTCGGTGGCAGCTGGTTACTACCGCTGCCGACGGCAGTGAAGGGGAGTGGCTCGGGAGAAGGAAAATCTGGGGCGGTGCAACGTGGGGTTGGGCTGGTTAGGGAAGCTGAGGTTGAGACCGGTGTGGTTGCTGTTGCTAAGCGCCGGCGGGAGGGGTTGGATGGTGAGGGTGTGCGGTATGAGGTGGAGGGAAGTGATGTTGTGATGGCTGATCATTCAAAAAACTTGCAGCAGGCGGGTACTGGTTCCCAGGCCCGCCCAACCCAATGAGTACTCTTAGTTGGAACTGCCGTGGCTTAGGCAATCCACGGACAGTTCGAGAAATTGTGGACATGGTGTCCAGTAAGAAGTCGGACTTTGTATTTCTGATAGAAACGATGGTGGGACAGGATCATGCAGAACGTCTTCGAATCAAAATTGGTTTTGAAGGGTTGTTCTATGTGGACAATGAGAGGAATGGGGGTGGCTTAGCGTTGCTCTGGAGGAAAAACAATACTGCTACCCTCCTAAGCTACTCTAAGAATCATGTGGATGTGGAGGTTCGATTGGCTGATGATAGAGTTTGGAGAATGACAGGTTTCTACGGCTTTCCAAAGCGGGAAGACAGGAGGGAATCGTGGGAGTTATTGGGGACGCTAAGTGGGAGATCCTCGCTTCCATGGGTTGTAATAGGGGATTTCAATGATCTCCTATATCAGCACGAGAAAAGGGGGGGGGGAACCCGCACCCAAATAGTCTCCTTCGCGGTTTCGGGGAGGCAGTTGATGGTTGTGGTTTGGCGCAGATGGCTATGAGAGGCTATCAATTTACCTGGGAAAAGAGCAAAGGCACGAACAATTGGATTGAGGAGAGGTTGGACAAGGTGTTGGCAACGGCATCTTGGGGGGATGTTAATCCCCATGCAGAGGTACATAATATCCTGACACGTAAATCAGATCACTCGGCCCTTTTTCTCAAAATTGTTGAATCATGCGGGCAGAGGAGAAGGGGTCACAGAGGATTCAGGTTTGAGATGGCCTGGTTGCTGGATGAGGGATGCAGGGAGGTGGTTGAGACAGCCTGGCATGACCGGCGGACTGAGGGTTTGCTGAATTGTCAGCAATATTGTGGGCACAGTCTGATGCGGTGGGGAGGGGACCACTTCCATAAGTTTGGGGACCGAATAAAGCGGATCCGCGCGAAACAGGAGGCCATTAGACATAGGCGTGATCCGGATGCCCTGACCGAATTTCAGAGTCTGGAAATTCAGTTAACCCAGCTGGAAGCTCAGGAGGACACCTTCTGGAGACAGAGGGCGAAACAACATTGGCTGCGTGGTGCTAATGTAAACACAAAGTTTTACCACAGGTATGCCTCTGCCCGGAAAAAGAAGAATTTAATTGCTAAATTAAAGAATGATGATGGGGATTGGGTGGAGGGAGAGAATATGAATGTGCTTATTATGAGGTACTTTGAGGGGATTTTTGCTACAAATAATGTTACATGCAGTGATCCTTTGTTTAATGATTTTGCCCCACGTGTCACCCCGGCACAAAACATGGCCCTTTTGCGCCCCTTTGATATTGATGAGGTTAGAACTGCAGTATTTTCTATGTTCCCGGATAAAGCCCCAGGGCCAGATGGTATGAACCCAGGTTTCTACCAACATTTTTGGGATGTGGTGGGAGTGGATGTATCTGGATTTATTGTTAACACCCTCAACTCGCGAATCCTGCCGAATGGATTGAATGATACGAATATAGTACTGATCCCTAAGAAAAATGTGCCTGAAACGGTTGGGGACATGCGGCCAATTGCTCTCAGTAATGTACTGTACAGGATTATGGCTAAGATGATAACCAATAGAATGAAACCACTTATGGAAAATCTAATATCAGATTCCCAGAGTGCTTTCATTTCAGGGAGGTTGATCACAGATAATATCCTGGTGGCTTCGGAGGTTGGCCACTTTCTAAATCGGAAGCAATGTGGTAATGTGGGATGGGGAGCTCTAAAGTTAGATATGGCAAAGGCATATGATAGAATGGAGTGGCCTTTTCTGAAGAAGATGTTACAGGTAATGGGATTTGATAAGGGGTGGATTGATTTGATTATGACATGTGTGACGACTGTGACATATCAGGTTGTGGTAAATGGTGTGCCTGGAGGAAAAATAATCCCAACACGAGGTCTCAGGCAAGGCGACCCCCTTTCACCTTATTTGTTCATTATATGTGCAGAAGGATTATCTTTATTATTACAAAAAGCTGAGCTGGCAGGTTCAATTCATGGATGTAGAGTGGCTAGAGGGGCACCCCCAGTGTCACATTTCTTCTTTGCAGATGACAGCTTATTGTTTTTCAAGGCAAACTTACAGGAGGCTAGTGTGATAAAACAATGTCTGCTGAGGTATGAGAATTTATCTGGTCAGATGGTTAATTATCATAAATCAAATATTTGTTTTAGCAAGAATACCTCAAGGGAGGATAGGGATCTCGTGGCTAATTGTTTAGGCGTGGATCAGGCACCAAACTTTGGGAAATATTTAGGGCTTCCGTCATTCATTGGGAGAAATAAAAGGGCAGTCTTCTCTTATGTGGAGGATAAAATCAAACAGAGAATTGGATCATGGAATAAGAAGCTGTTGTCACAAGCAGGAAAAGAGGTACTTTTGAAAAGTGTGGCTCAATCTATGCCTACCTTCTTAATGAGTATTTTCTTATTGCCTGATACAGTCTGTTTATCTATTGAGAGGACAATGAACAGATACTGGTGGGGAAAAGGGGTGGACAGAGGGATCCATTGGAAGGCCTGGGATAAATTGTGTGTTCCTAAGAGATATGGGGGTTTGGGATTTAAAGATCTTCGTTCTTTTAACCTGGCTATGTTAGGGAAGCAGGCATGGAGATTTCTTACTAATCCAACCTCTCTTGCAGCAAGAATATATAAAGCCCGTTACTACCCGACGACTTCCTTTATTGATGCAAAGATATGGAATTGTCCCAATTATTGTTGGCGGAGTATAATGGCTGCCCATGAAATAGTTTGCTCTGGAGTCAGGAGAAGGATTGGAAATGGGGGAAAAACTCTGATCTGGGGACATCCCTGGTTGCCTGATGATCCAAGTCCTTTAATACAAACAGTAATGCCTGAGGAACTGCGTGAGGCGAGGGTTGTAGGTTTGATTGACCAGCAAACGAAAACATGGGATCCTCATATTTTATGCGATTTGTTTGAACCTGACGATGTGGCTCGTATATCTAGGATCCCTGTGAGTCCGGAGTATGAGGACTCGTGGTATTGGTATAAAGATCCAAGGGGTGAATATTCTGTTAAAAATGCATATAGGCAGATTGTTGGAGATTTTGTAAATAATTCTGGTGCCTTTGATAAGTGGATCACATTGTGGAAGTTGAAAGTCCCACCCAAATGGAAAACCTTTTTGTGGAGAGCCTTATGTGATATCCTCCCAACCACAAACAACCTGATTATAAAGAGAGTATAAATTGATCCTACATGCCCAATGTGTGATACATCCCATGAGAATGTTATGCATACATTAACTTCTTGTGATTATTCTAGAATTGTTTGGAATATTTCGGGTTTGCCTGTTACAAATATTATTGCTGCTACTTTTCCAGAATGGATAATGGGTGCTATGGCTAACTTAACGGAGGAGCAATTTGCCACACTGGTAGGAGTTCTATATCATTTATGGAATGCCCGGAACGAAGCTGTATGGAAGAGGGCATTACCACGACCTCCCACTACATGGAGGCGTGCTGCCACGGCAAGACTGGCGTATATCCAAGCCCACTGCCCGGGCAGTGTTCACGCAGCGCAGCCACCTGCACCGGCGCTCCAGGGACGTCCGCGCTGCTTCTTCGACGGAGGTTTTCGACCGCAGTCGGGCGACGCGGCTTACAGCGTTGTATTACTACACCCGGATGGTTCGTTCAAGGCGGCAACAAATGGCAAGCTCACGAGATGTTTTTCACCTCTTATGGCGGAGGCCCTAGCATGCAAAGAAGCGTTATCATGGCTTAAGGAGCGGAACGAACTCGATGTGGATATGCTGACTGATTGCACACAACTACGACATCACTTACGATCTAGTCCTACGACCATCCTATCTTATGAAGGGGTGGTGGAGGATCAATGTCGGGCAACTATGGCCCTTTTTACGTATTGCTCTTTAAATATTGTCTCGTACAATATATCAATCTCTTCGTCTCACTACGAAGAGCCGAATCCACTTTGACCCGACCCAAATCGGGGGTGGATCCCACTGATAATTGTACCACAAAATAGCCACTTAAAATGCCTTTTTAATGCTATTTTTTCAACATTGATCAGGAACACTCTATGTATTGGGACTATGTCCCTCCTGACTGCTTGATTCCTTTCATTAATTAAAATATGCAAATATACTTGGCTTTCAAAAAAAGTCTATTATAATCATGTCACTTTAAATAAAATAAATTAAGTTTTACTAACTTATCGAAATAGCATTAAGAAGACTTAATTTATTTTACTATGAAAATTGTTAGGACATAATTTTTATTCTGGATTTTAACTATCTACAACAATACTCTTGTTTCCTACTACTTTTATCGAAATATATATATATATATATATATATATATATATATATATATATATATATATATATATATATATATATATATATATATATATATATATATGCACGAATATATATACTAGTTAAGACACAAGGGCTGCGAGTACTAGCACCAATTAAGAACAAGGTCTCATACTACGGTTGATCATAAATTCAAGAACCACATGTTTAGCCTCTGAACATTGAGGCAAAAATGAAATAAATGATAAACGAATTGAAGAACATAGGAAAACACATTTAATCTACGAAGAAATCTTGACTCCAAGCCTTCCCAAAATATAAAGATGTCTTCTAGAGAGTGGTTGAAACTATCAAAAATGTCTTGGATCATTTTCTTGAAATCTGTGGTCGATCGGAAAGCCCGTAAAAGGATTAAAAATGCGACTTAATTAAATAGAGTTCTCAACTACTGGCATGCCCTCGACATGACCATATCGATGGACGTTTCAAAATCTACTGTGCTAGGCGACACAACCTTGTCACGGTGATATGACTGATGTCCTTGACGTGGCGAAAATTAAACCTTTGAAAATAAAAAGTTGACTAATAAAAAATTTTACCGTAATTTATCCCGAATCTCTAAAAAAGAATGCTAGCTATGGGGTTCGAACTCGATCTTAAGTCTTCCCCCTTAACCTCTCGGGCAAACTAGCCAATCCATCTATTTTTGTTATTTTAAATTTACATTTTTTCCTTTGTCGCAATTGTTGAAATTTCACTTTTCATATTTATTGTTTTAAAGTTATTTATTTTCTTTTTATTTCAATTGCAACCGCAAATTATATCATAGATCATACCAAGGTCTACTTTGCATCGTAGACCTTGGTCTAAAACCACGTCATTAATGGTATCAACTAATACATTATGTTTAATAACATTTATTTTATACTATTTTTCTTAATATTTGATCTATATGATACATCTAAATTTTAATGCACATAAACACTATATCATATTTATTTATATCCACTCTGTAGTATGTATATAATATTTCTTCTATGTGCGTGTTTAAAATTTAAAAAAAATAAAATCTTAATATCCATAAATATGACCTTATTTGTGGTAGCACAAATTTTAGTTTCCTATTTCAAAACGATATTACTTTTATTAAAATGTACATTTTATTAATAGTTGATCTATTATGTATGAGACAAAATTTCACTCTACTTTAAAAATTTAAATACAAAAATTTCTTTATCTAATCAATCTTTTAGGGAAAGAGTTAATATTTTAAAATATCAATGAGAATTTACAAGATGAATAATTTACATATTATAACAATTGAGGTCTTAATCATATACACAAGGAAATCTTATAAATTTGTATGCTATAATTTCATTGCATCTCTTTAATTACTCTACCACAATATAAGTAAGTCTATTATAATCATGTCACTTTAAATAAAATAAATCAAGTTTTACTAACTTATCGAAATTGCATTAAGAAGACTTAATTTATTTTAATATGAAAATTGTTAGGACATAATTTTTATTCTGGATTATAACTATCTACAACAATACTCTTGTTTACTACTACTTTTATTGAAATATATATATATATATATATATATATATATATATATATATATATATATATATATATATATATATATAGGCACGAATATATATACTAGTTAAGACACAAGGGCTGCGAGTACTAGCACCAATTAAGAACAAGGTCTCATACTACGGTTGATCATAAATTCAAGAACCACATATTTAGCCTCTGAACATTGAGGTAAAAATGAAATAAACGATAAACGAATTGAAGAACATAGAAAAACACATTTAATCTACGAAGAAGTCTTGACTCCAAGCCTTCCCAAAATATAAAGATGTCTTCTAGAGAGTGGTTGAAACTATCAAAAATGTCTTGGATCATTTTCTTGAAATCTGTGGTCGATCGGAAAACCCGTAAAAGGATTAAAAACACGACTTAATTAAATAGAGTTCTCAACTACTGGCATGCCCTCGACACGGCCATATCGATGGACGTGTCAAAATCTACTGTGCTAGGCGACACAACCTTGTCACGGTGATATGACTGATGTCCTTGACGTGGCGAAAATTAAACCTTTGAAAATAAAAAGTCGACTAATAAAAAATTTTACCTTAATTTATCTCGAATCTCTAAAAATTAAAAATGCTAGCTGTGGGGTTCAAACCCACGCGCACTTATGTGCAGAAGATCTTAAGTCTTCCCCCTTAACCTCTCGGGCAAACTAGCCAATCCATTTGTTTTTGTTATTTTAAATTTACTTTTTTTCCTTTGTCGCAATTGTTGAAATTTCACTTTTCATATTTATTGTTTTAAAGTTATTTATTTTCCTTTTATTCCAATTGCAGCCGCAAATTATATCATAGATCATACCAAGGTCTACTTTACATCGTAGACCTTGGTCTAAAACCATGTCATTAATGGTATCAGCTAATACATTATGTTTAATAACATTTATTTTATACTATTTTTCATAATATTTGATCTATATGATACATCTAAATTTTAATGCACATAAACACTATATCATATTTATTTATATCCACTCTGTAGTATGAATATAATATTTCTTCTATGTGCGTGTTTAAAATTTAAAAAAATAAATAAACAAATAAATCATAAAAACTTAATATTCATAAATATGACCTTATTTATTGTAGTACAAATTTTAGTTTCCTATTTCAAAACGATATTACTTTTATTAAAATGTACATTTTATTAATAGTTGATCTACTATGTATGAGACAAAATTTCTCTCTACTTTAAAAATTTAAATACAAAAATTTCATTATCTAATCAATCTTTTAGGGAAAGGGTTAATATTTTAAAATATCAATGAGAATTGGCAAGATGAATAATTTACATATAATAACAATTGAGGTCTTAATCATATACACAAAGAAAACTTGTAAATTTGTATGCTATAATTTCATTGCATCTCTTTAATTACTCTACAAAAATATAAGTAAGTCTATTATAATCATGTCACTTTAAATAAAATAAATTAAGTTTTACTAACTTATCGAAATCGCATTAAGAAGACTTAATTTATTTTAATATGAAACTTGTTAGCACATAACTTTTATTCTGGATTATAACTATCTACAACAATACTCTTGTTTACTACTACTTTTATTGCAATTTGAAAATACTCATTTTGATTATATTGAAAATAATCATTTATATTTTATATTAATTAATTTTTATATTTAAAAAGAGAAAATTTCAATTTTGGTCCACTGACTATTAAAGGTGAGTTAATTGCAGCACTTGACTATCAAAAATGTTAATTTAGTACCTTGAGTATGCGATTTCTATCAATTTTGGTCACGCCGGCCAAATTACCGGTGATTTGTGACCGGAAAAACACAAGTCAATAATTGGACCGATTTGGAAGGGGCAAAATAGTATTTTTCATCTTGTTTCTACGATTTGTCGACCAAATTAGGAGCATACCCGACCCGCATATAACTAATTTGCCCTACATATATTGTCGCTGGTTGTTGTTCCTTCCCAGACGAATCGAAGCAAATTAGGAGGAAGAGGAAGACGGAGATTACAATAACGTAGACGAAGGTTTCAAAGTCGCGATTCTTCTTACGTGGGTATGAGTAGTGTATATTCTTCTTCTTCCAATACTAGTAATGAGTACTATGAATTTGGGGAAAGGTTCTCAATTCTCCATTGTAGATGTGGTCACCAACTAAAGATTCGAACTTCATGGACTAATGAGAATCTAGGTCGAAGATTTTGGCAGTGCTCCGGTGGTAGTGTAAGGAAAAAAAAAATTCAGTGTTCCAGTTTGAAAAGAAATTGATTTGGTTTTTGTTTGGTTTCTGAATTTTGTTTAAATCAGAGTCAAAGGCAGGATGGGTGTGGATTTGTGGAATTGTATGATCCTCCAATGTGTTACCGTTCGAAGCGAATAATTCCGGGATTGCTTAAACGCATTAATAGACTAGAGGAAGATATAAGAACACTGAATATGAAGATTGAATGTGATAAGAAGGAGGCTGGAAATGTGTTGAAGAAGATTGTAGGAATAATGATTTTAATTTTTGTAGGCTATATTGGTAGTTAGTATTGTGGCAGTGATCTTTGAATTGTGTAGTTGTATGAAATGACATTTGAATTGTGTAATGTATGAAATGGCCTTTGAATTCTAATGTATGAAGTTATCCATTTGGTAATGAATTGCTCATTTGAGTGAAGTCATGAATTGGTAATGAATTGCTCATTTGCAAACTGTCATTTGGTAATGAATTGCAAACTGTCATTTGGTAATGAATTGCAAACTGTCAAAACAGGTAATGAATTGCAAACTGTCAAGTAATGAAATTTTTCAAAGTCATCATCTTCCTTCATTGATCCTGTGAATTCAAACTGTGAATAGAAACTGACCAATACAACTTAGCATTTGCATTTGCAATTCTAGTGTCAATACAGTTTGAAAAGCCAAAAACCAATAAAACTTAGCATTTGCATTTCAAAAGCCAAAAACCAATACATTTGCAATTCTCCATTACAGTTTCAAAAACCAAAAATCATAGTCTAAACTTAATTCACTCAATGTTGATAGCATCATTGTTTCCATGAAATTTGGACTTGAAGGTGGTCTTGCTCCTTGTATAGTAGGGCTTCTTACGATTCGATTGCCTTGTCTTTGTGGCCTTGCTGTTGCCTCCTTGATCAGTAGACTCATCCTACTTAATAGGAACTGGATGACTAGCTTCTTCCTGCTGCTGCCTAGAAACTGGATCACTTGCCTCCTGCTGATTTTGCTGGTTAGGAACATGATCAGTAGCTTCCTCCGGCTGATGATGCTGCCTAGGAACATTTGTAGTAATGTTGATGGGGATTTGTTTGGTGGAATAAATTACATTTTTCTTTGGCTTCAAGTAAAACAATAAAATTGTGTTAGTGGGGATTTAAAAACAACAGTATAAATTAATGGAGTAACTATAAAATCATAGAGTATAATACCTTTTGTTTTGGGTTTGGATTTGAAGGACACTTTCTTGAATTATGGCCAGTTTTCTTGCAAATAGTGCAATGCAATAGGATATGCTTTCTAGACACTTTAAACCCATCTTCACTAAACTTTGGCTGCACATCTCCACCAGATCTCAGACTAAGCTTTTTTGGCCTTCCAACCTTGGCAGAATAGATAGGTGGCAGTGGGGGATCTCTGGTACTCAGTGACCATTCATTAGGCCCTGCCATGGGGTTAATGGAGCAACTATATATCTTCATATATGTTTCCTTGGAATAACAAGGATGGACATAATCATAGTGTGCTCCTTGCCCATATTTCTTCCAAATTGAACAGATTGCATGCTTGCAAGGAATCCCGGACAAATCCCAATTCCTACATGAACAAGTTTTCCTTTCCAGACCCACCTGATGTTGGCCCCCCATATAACTGTTGCACCTCAAATTTGAAAAAGTCACATTGAGTGGACAAACAACCTGCTTCCTGCTTCTCTATTTTCTTCAATTTTCCAACAATTGATGGACATATCATTGACTTCCATCCAGCTGCTTTTTGTCTTTGCTAAAAAAACTTACTCATTAGCATTTTCCTTATAGTCTCTAGGCAGTCTAGGATTGGTTGATCCCTAGCACCAAGTAATGCTGCATTGAATGACTCACATATGTTGTTTACCAACATATCACAGTGAGTGTGTGTTGAGAAGTGAGACCTACTCCACTCTGTTGGAGACTTGTCACCCAACCATTGATAAGCTTCCTCATCTAAGGCCCTAAGGTTGTGTAGTGCACTAGTATAAGAATTCAGAGTTGTTACCCTAGCACATTCCCAAAGAGCATCCTTCAATGCCTTCCCTTGAAACCCTACCACTTTCATGTTTGAGTGGAGGTGCCTCACACAAAACCTGTGCTCCACACCAGGTATGATTCTTCAAATGCTAGGATCAAACCTTTCTGCTTATCACTTCTAAAAGCATAGTCATGTTCTCTATCTTTTGTTATCTCCAAGTCTTCAGCAAGGAATTGTAAAAACCAAGACCAAGACTCCCTCTTTTCCCCTTCAACAATAGCATAGGCAAGTGGGAAAAGACTGTCATTAGCATCAACACTCGCTGCAGTCAAAAGCATCCCACCTGATCCACTTCTCAAGTGACATCCATCCATACCTATTAGGGGTCTACAATGTCTGAATCCTTGTTTGGAAGCATCCCAGCAAATGTACATTCTTAAAAATCTTTCCTGCCCAGTTTCCCCATCTTGCAAGTCACTGAGCTTCACAAAATACCTAGTCCTAGGGTTTGTCCTATCCATTTCAGCATAGTAGCTCCATATCTTCTTGAAGTTGTCTTCAGCATCACCAATTCTTTGTTTCTTGGCCTTCCACATAGCCCTGTAGGCTTGTTGATCACTTAAATAGAACCCCTCTTCACTAGTAACTGTATCCGTGAATTTTTTCATCATCCATTTTGGGTTGTTATTTAATTGTTTGGCCAACCTATTTGCAACCACACCAACTTTTACCATTGAATTCTCATAAACCCAAGAACAACCTTCATGCACATCAACCATGTTTAAAATCCTCCAAACATGTGAGTGAAGCACTTTCCTCAGTCCTATTCTCCAAGGACACCCATCCTGTGAACACTCAACTATAACCCTCAAAGCATCATTCTTAATAGTTCTGATATCTTTCTCATTTTTGAAACCATAATTCTGCACTGCTTCTCTAAATTGTTTCTTAGAGGCAAAGGTCATGCCTAATGTAAACTCTGGATCATTCATGTCAGTAGCTTCTCTAAAAACAGGCCATTTACTTTCCCCATCACTATCAGAATCAACTACAGAAGCATCATTAGAAAAATTTATCTCATCCCAATCATATGAGACTATTTCACATTGTTCTTTCTGTTTTTTGGTTAACTCTAGATCAGTCATGTTTAACTCTAGATCAGTCATGTTTAACTCTAGATCATTCATGTTTAACTCTATATCATTCATAGTTAACTCTGCCTTGAATTCACTTTTAACCACAACTTTTTGAAGTTTATTCCCAACACCACCCTTGTCATCATTATTCAAACACTCAACATCAACCTCCAACTCACTTTCCCATTCACCCTCACACTCAAGTTCATTAACTTCAGCTTGAATAAAATCATTTTCATCCATAGTTTCTATCAAAATCTCCAACATTTTACCTTCATCCTCTGCTTCTCTAAGACAGTTTGCAACATCTATATCATTTTGTAGCAACTTACACATACCATGTCCACCATGATAAATGTATGCTCCTATTGAAGAATACCCTAGATCTTCAATCTTATCCTTAAAGAATTGTAGACACAGATCCTTAGCTTGCACCTTGTCATATATTTCTACATCACCCCCCCTCTCCATGTATTTAATTTCACCTTGCCAATTAATTACACCATTATGGAAGATAAACACATGAAAATGGCCAAGATCATCTCTTGTAAAGTAGCCACATAATAAAATAACAATATAAATGAAATATAAGTACTCCTAACTCCAATATATGCACAAAACACATCAACCAAAATATAGACATAGTGGTCCCACATAGCTCAGCCTATACACAGAACACAACAAAGGCATAAAGAAACTGGTCCCCACAAAGAATAATATATCAACAGAAACATACAAACAAGATTCCACAACACCCACTGAGCACTCAAATGAACACTCAACTTTAAGCTAAAATTGGTCCCCACATGTAAGTTTCTGAGCATATTTAAAGCACACTAACACTCACTGAACACTCAACTTTAAGCTCAAATTGGTCCCCACATGTAAGTTTCTGAGCATATTTAAAGCACACTAACACCCACCGCCAATTTCACACAAATTAAGTAAAGTAATCTCAAAGTCTTACCACTGACAGCCATTCGATTGCCTTGTCTGCAGCGCGAGTAAATGGAGACTGTTCACTTCACTGGAGCGCGAGTAAATGGAGCTTTCTTCCTTCGTCGATGGAGTCTGATTCTCTTCACTGGAGCTTTCTCTTCATTGGAGCTTACTTCCTTCGTCGAATGAATTAGGTTTCACAGGTGGGTTAGTGGAGTCAATTAGAATTAGGCGGGTAGAATTACATTTAGGCGGGTCGGGTAAAAATTTGGTCAACAATCCGTTTTCCCAAATCGTAGAAACAAGATGAAAATACTATTTTGCCCCTTCCAAATCGGTCCATTTGTTGACTTGCGTTTTTCCGGTCACAAATCGCCGATAATTTGGCTGGCGTGACCAAAATTGATAAAAATCGCATAGTCAAGGTACTAAATTAACATTTTTGATAGTCAAGTGCTGCAATTAACACACCTCTAATAGTCAGTGGACCAAAATTGAAATTTTCTCTATTTAAAAATTATACTAGTATTTATTTATTTTAATTTTCATATTCGGTATTAATTAATCACACAATGTGCACATTATAACTAGTATATATATATATATAGGTGCGAATAATAATGTGAATACATAATTTTTAAATCATCATTGAAATTTGTGAAAATATAAAAATATTATGTAAAAAGTAAGTATGATTTTCAATTGCTCAATATAATCTTAATTCTATATATTTTGATGGGCTCAATTTAAAAGTTTTTAAAAAGATATTCACATAGGTGATAGGTGATAAAAATAAAATATTAATTAATAGTGCCAATTGATCTTACTGAAAATAACACACTCCGTCCGGATCAAACAAATTTCCAATTCAAGCTAATTAAGCTACATTTTTTTACCATGATTTCTACTTTGATTTGAATAAGTCAAGCCATATCTACCTAACAGAAAGTTAAGGGTGCGATCGAAAAAAGGGGAATGAGATCTAACAGTGAAAATTAAAAGATTAGATCAGAAAAGCTAAGGCACAAAAAAAGGGCAGAGGAAGTTATGGACGAGTGGTGGAAACGAAAGGAATTTATGGTATAAAAGGAGCACGGAGTATGAGTGAAACGAAGAAACATACAAAAAAAAAAAAACAAAAAAAAAAAAAAAACAATACAAATAAACACTTCAATAAAAAAATAAATAGTGTAATGGAAGGAGCTCTCACGAACAAAATGGGTATGGTGTTCTTGCTTTGGCTCTTTGCCATGGCGTTTGTTGTGCAGGCGGAGGATCCCTACCTGTTCCACGAATGGAAGGTGACGTACGGCAAACTGTCCCCGCTTGGTGTGGCCAAAGATGTGATTCTCATCAATGGTAAATTTCCAGGCCCCACGATCAACGGCACATCCAACAACAACGTTGTTGTGAATGTGTTTAATGAATTGGATGAACCATTGCTATTCCACTGGAATGGTATTCAACAAAGGAAGAACTCCTGGCAAGACGGCATGCCGGGAACCACGTGTCCCATCCTGCCCGGTACCAACTATACATATCATTTCCAGGTGAAGGATCAGATCGGCACCCATTTTTACTTCCCTTCCACCAGCCTCCACCGCTCCGCGGGTGGATACGGCGCCCTCACCGTCCACAGCCGTGAACTCATCCCCGTCCCCTTCGACTGGCCCGCTGACGAGTTCTATATCTTCCTCAGCGACTGGTACAATAAGGGCCACAGGGATCTGAAGAAAACCCTCGACGACGGCCACACCATCGCCAGGCCTAACGGGCTGGTGATCAACGCCAAGCACGGCGAGGTTGGGGACAAGATGGAGCCACTTGCAACCTTAGAGGCTGGGAAGACATACAGGTTTAGAGTTTGTAATGTGGGGATGAGGACCTCCATGAATTTCAGGTTCCAAGGTCACAGCATGGTTCTAGTGGAAGTGGAGGGGTCTCACGTTGTACAGAACGATTACGACTCCCTTGATCTCCACACCGGACAGTGCCTCTCGGTTTTGGTCACCGCCGATCAAGACCCAAAGGATTACTACTTGGTGGCCACCAGCAGATTCTTAAAGAACCAGCTCTCCACCGTGGGTCTCATCAAATACGCCAACGGGAAAGGCGCCGCCGCAGCCGAATTGCCCCCACCTCCACCCGATGGCACCGAAGGTATCGCCTGGTCTATTAACCAGTTCCGATCTTTCAGATGGAATTTAACCGCCAGCGCCGCCCGCCCCAACCCCCAGGGCTCCTACCACTACGGCGAAATCGAAATCACCCGCACCTTGAAACTCGTCAACACGAAGAGCGAGGAGGGAGGCAAGCTCCGATACGCAATCAACGGCGTCTCCCACACCGACCCCGACACCCCTCTCAAGCTCATCGAGTACTTCGAATTGAAAGACAACAAGGAGGCGTCGTTTAAGTACGACCTGATGCCGGACCAGCCCACCGGCGACACCAGCAAGGTGATCCTCGCCCCCAACGTGAAGAACGCCACCTTCCGCAACTTCGTGGAGATCATCTTCGAGAACCACGAGAAAGTCATCCAGTCATACCACATCAACGGCTACTCGTTCTTCGCAGTGGGCATTGAGCCAGGGAAATGGAGCCCTGAGAAGAGAAAGAACTACAACTTGGTGGACGCCATTAACAGACACAACATCCAGGTCTACCCCAACTGCTGGGCCGCCGTGATGACCACCCTGGATAACGCGGGAATGTGGAATGTGAGGTCAGAAATGTGGGAGAGATTCTACTTGGGACAACAATTCTACTTCAGTGTCCTCTCCCCAGAACGCTCATTGAGAGATGAGTACAACATTCCTGATAATCAGCTGCTGTGCGGTGCAGTCAAGGGGAAGCCCCTGCCAAAGCCATACACCATCTAAAACACTATTCTCATCTACAAACATATATAAATTTATTCTCAATTTCATTTACTTCTTTAAGTTTAAACAAATAATGATACATACTGTATTGTATCATGTATCCTACAGTACCCAGCTATTGCTCCTTGTTTTCACCGTCTTTCCTTCAATTCTTTATATTTGAATAAGAAAAAATTATGTTATTCATTTTTAGAGTATCTGATGCTTTAATTTCTTGTGCTTTCTTTTTAATTTTTCCGATCCTTTTGTTATTACAATAAATTAATGCAAAGAAACTGTACTAAATATATGATATAAATCTCATCCCTTCTAATAATTCTTTGAATTATATTGCTTGTTTAGCAGCTAGCTATATAGTTTAATTTGTTCTTAATATGAGATTTTAAAAATAATCTTCCCATCCTAATAGTTGAAAGATTAATATTATCTTAATTATAATAAAGTCATATGGTCTTGTGAAAATTAAATGTACACCACACGTACAATCCCCCATAAGTTTGAAATTAATATATAGCATAGCTAGGTGGCCTAATATTTAAGATTGTTGATGTGCATATCGAGGACTACGGAGACAACGATGCGTTATTCGTGGATTCATCGGATACTATCCAACAACACGAATTATTAGTTCTCATCTTTTATTGATTACACACTTAATTCGATAGTATTTGGAAGAAAAAATCAATGTTCGAACTAAGATTGTGATTGGTTGGTTGGTCTTTAAAGGTCAATTGTATGTTGCTACATCAAGAGTTAGAAATCTCAAAGGTCTAAAAATTTTGATTGTGACTCTAAAATTGTAATTCAATTACTATTGTAATTTATTAAGTTCTTAAAAATATGTAATATTAAATACTATGTACTAAATTTTTAATATAGTTTAAAATTTGTAGTAATCACCCACCTTAAATATTATTTTAATTGTAAATATATTTATGTTCATAATTTTATCATAGGAATTCACACATAATTATTATTAAATAACAAAAATTATATATATGAATAAACCTCATATAGAGGGTATATTTTTATAACATATTTTTCTTGCATGGCACGGGACAAATACTAGTTTGTTAAATATTACCAAATGTTGAATGTCAATTGTAGTTCTATTTTTGTATTGGTTTTTTTTGTACTCGGGAATCTTGGGGCCTCTATTAGAATTTAAGCAAATTGGGAAGTTGAAAATCATATGCAAATTTTTTTTAATGCATAGTTAACAACCTACCATGTATTCAATTCGCATTTATCATATTATGGTTATTACTATTTATCAAGTTCAGTAAATATAATACAATCAGTTCTCATCTGGTATCAGCGTTTTTCCTTTGTCTATCGTCCCTATGGCTGACGGATCTATTGATTCCTCCGAACGGACCGTGTCTGATGCTGCTATGTTGTAAAGTTCTTCGTCAATTGTGTCGCTATCCACCGCACATCACTTCATCAGTACCAGTTAACCTACAAGAATTATTTGTTCTGGCGTACGCAAGTCGTCCCGTTTCTTCACGGGCATGACCTAATGGGGTTTGTTGATGGTACAAAACCCTCACCGGCCGTTCTTCTTGCTGCCGATGCCGACAATGCCGACGCCATGCCACGGCTAAACCCCGCCTATGCCGTTTGGATGCGTCAAGATCAAGCATTGTTGTCTATGCTTGTCTCCTCCCTCTCCGACGAAGTCATGCCAATAGCCGTTGGACGTCGCACGAGTCGTGCCCTTTGGGAGGCCATTGTCCAGACGTTGTCGTCTTCCTCCCGTGGCCGCGCGTTAAATCTTCTCAGCCAGTTGTAGGGACTAGACCAGGGTGATTCGTCGGTTGCGGATTACCGTGGGCGAGCTCGGGTGATTGTTGAAGAGCTCACCCTCGCCGGCCGCGTCGTCTCCCTCGACGACCAGAATCTTTTTGTTTTTCACGGCTTGAGACCGGAATTCCGTGCCCTCGCCGTCCGTGGGCAGCCGGTCAGCTCTAGGAGTTGGCGGACTTCCTCGGCGCCCAGGAATTTATCTCCAATCGTGATTACGGCGGTGCTCCGGCGGCCCTTGCTGTTCAGCGCGGTGGTGTCCGATCGAGTCGCGGAGGTCAGAACCGTGGCGGCGGTCAGCGAGCAGGGGGTGGCAACGGCAGTTCGAATCGTGGTGGTGGTGGCAGACAGCAAGGTGGCCGCGGTCACGGACACAACGGTGGTGGCAATCAGGAATATTGCTTGTTTAGCAGCTAGCTACTAGATAGTTTAATTTGTTGTTAATATGAGATTTTAAAAATATTCCTATCCTAATACTTGAAAGATTAATATTAATTATTTGTTAAATATAACCAAATGTTGACTGTAAATATTTTAGTTTTATTTTTGTATTGGTTTTTTTTTTTTTTTTTTTTTTGTACTCATGAATCTTGGGGCCCCTCTATTAGAATTTAAGCAAATAGGGAAGTTGAAAATCATATGCAAATTTTTTTAGGTCATGTTTGGTAAATGTGCTGTTAGAGGGTATAACTGTTAATAACATTAGCTGATTGTAAAAAGATTTTGATAAATTAAATTAAGTCAAAGAGCTAATAATGATTAAATAAGTCAAAATTAATCTATAGATTAATGTACCGTGCTAGGTGACACAACCTTGTTACGGTGATGTCCTTGACGTGGTCACAAATTTTCACCTTAATTTACCCCGAATCTCTAAAAACTCTAATCATAAAAATTATGCTAGCTATGGGGTTCGAACCCATGCGCACTTATGTGCAGAAGATCTTAAGTCTTCCCCCTTAACCTCTCGGGCAAACTAGCCAATCCATCACTTCTTGTTATTTTAAATTTACTTTTTTCCTTTGTCGCAATTGTTGAAATTTCACTTTTCATATTTATTGTTTTAAAAGTTATTTATTTTCCTTTTATTCCAATTGCAGCCGCAAATTATATCATAGACCAAGACCTACTTTGCATCGTAGACCGTGATCTAAAACGACATCGTTAATGGTATCAACTTGTTAGAGATATTAGGACTTGAGTAGCTGGATATAGTTGATCGATACAATAGGGAGATACCAGATGAGAGAAACATATATTGTGTATTACACTAACTATAGGATAATACAAGTATATGATATATACACCTACACAATAGGAAACTAGTTGAGGCCTAACCATCTACAGCCACTCTAGTCCTAATATCTCTAACACAACTAATACATTATGTTTGATAACATTTATTTTATACTATTTTTAATAATATTTGATCTATTGTCAGTAAACCTTACTTATATTGTTGAAGAGTAATTAAAGAGTTATGCAATAAATTTAACAGGGTAGCTCAAGTGACAAATGAGCTCTCTTTGTGGGAGAGAATTCCGGAATAACCCGGGTTCAATTCCTACAAGTGATGATCTCCTTTGGGCCAGCTCTTGTGCCTCTCGGAGCGAACTGGGTGGACTTGGACCACAATGTGTGGTTGACACCAAAAAAAAAAAAAAAAAGAGTTATGCAATAAAAATAATTAAAAAAAAAAAAAAAAAACTTTATTATGAACCACTCTTGAGGCCTATACAGCTTATTGGAAGGAGTTGGAGCATGACGGAAGACTGAAAACAGGAATTTGAATAACTGGAAAAATATTCATTCCTCTTAAAATGTTAATCTGACTAAAACCTGAACAAATTTTTGTGAACTTTAGTGACAACCCGGCAGGTCAAAGAGAGTCTGGCGCTAGTCCGGTGAATAACACTATCATCGACGCCTCCCTTTCCATCAACTACTTGCCCCGAGTCTGATAAGGGACCAACCAAACCGCCATCTTTCACATTCACAGCCTGGAGTAGACAAAGGAAACAATAAATTGCTGAAATTAAAGATCCCAGCAGTTTAGTTTGATCAAAATTGAAGCAACTGGCCTTTTTTTTGGTGGTGGTGGTTTGGGGGGTTGGGGCGGGCGGGGGGGGGGGGGGGGGTGTGTAAATGCATTTCACATTCAGCTTTACAAATCATCTTACCCTGTCACATCGCTGCATCTCACTATCTTTAATACCGTGCAAGTATTCTGAAAAGGCGAAAGAAAAGAGACATGAACCGGGAACTATTCAACTAAAGAAGAACAGTGGAAACTATGAAGTGCAAGTGAATAAATGAATCACCTGCGTAAGCCTTGTCCTTGAAAATTAGTAAACTGCGAGGCATCAACAAAATGGAAAAAGAATCGCAACCGTCCAATCTTTCACAGCCATTCGTCTCTGTGCCCCCTTCTTCATAAACTTTATCATCAATTTTGTTCGTAGATGACTCTGTGCTGCTTCTCAAGTTTGGATGCGGGGTGAAATCCATAACAACAGGTGATCCAAGAGAGAGAATTGCCACTACTGGATAATAAGCAGGTCCATCTTGGTGCGGCTGAGAGGTAGGATGCAATGTCAAAAAAAAAAAAAAAAAAAAAAAAAAAAAAAACTAAAATAGGAGAGAATATATTGATAGAGTACTAGTAAGGAATTTGACGTCATAGTGAAAAATTAAGTCAACTAAAAAGATGAAGAAAGCCAAAGGAATGACTGAAGTCATAAGCATGCAAATGAACCAAATTGCAAAAGGACTCGAACCATTATTCCTTGGTCAGGAAGGTATTCGTTGATAAGCACATGATTAATTGCCGAGGGAAACAGCCCTGTTTCCTCTTGGATCCTCTGAGTAATTCTAGTTAACCAAGGAGGCACTGCAAGGAAGAACGGGTAACCATTACTTTGCGTCATATTTTAGTCATGTTTGCGTGTGCAAATGGTGCATCATACACGCAGAACAAATCAAAGCTAAATTAATTATCAAATTCTTGGGCAAAAATAGAGACCAAAGAATCTCTATATAGCTTGCGGCACATAGCATTTGTAAACCTCTATGACAGGGAACTGAAAATTAGTAAAACACAAGCCTTTGAAAATTTACCTTACCAGCTAATAAATCAAGCTACCTCACTAAACATGAAAACAGAAAACATTACCAATTATTTCTCTTCTTTTTTATCCTTTCCTTTTTAACATTTTAATAAAGGATGAAATTTAACTTATAAAGTTCCCATTTCCTGTCAGTGATTCCCATAGGCAAATCATCAACCTAACATGTAAACTATTAAGTATTAACTACTCTTTCTCCCAAATTTGTACCAGCTGCCATCACCCCCACTCAGCTTCTCAGTCATATAGACTAACAAATGGTGCAAGCTTATCTGATCTATTTAATGACTTATATTTCTACAATCCGGCCTCAGGCTAATGTCGCGGCGCCCGAGCTACCTTTCTGCACATTTCGAAGGTTAGCTACATTGTCCCAAACATTTTCTGTAATTGTACATAGTTTTTCCAAGTTTGTAAAATTTTCTAGAATCATGTACATAACTCTAGAGATGTAGAGATTCATAGAATCTTCTAGAATATTATAGAACCCATAGGATTGTATAGAGTGGCGGATGAGTATAAATATTCCTAATGGGACTCATTTTGTATCAACAAAGTTATGAGTTCTTAGCATTTCTCAAACTTTCTTGCGAGAACTTGCCTTACTCACTAACCATATCTATAAATTTGTTTCAATGCTTTCTTGCAAAATTCAATGACTTGTTTAGTAGTTCAATAAAAAATAAAAAGAAAAAGTATGGATACTAAATTCAGCTTAGAGGGCATTGCATAATATGTCAAACCTTACTAATTCATTTTATAGGCAAATCTTTATAATGTCTTTTGAAAATTTATCCATAAATTTGGAGCATCAAATTCCTTCATTACTAATCTAAAATATTGTTCAGTTAAAACACCAATTAATATGTAGAGATGAGAGATCTTGGAAATGCACAATTACAAAATAAAGAACTACATACACAGACAATGAGATATTCAGAAGATAATAAAATGACTTACAGTCTTGTGCTATAAGGCCTTTCTCATGTACAACACCTCCTGCAATGACCATATAGTTATTATGGGCAGCTCTTTAACTTACTTATCAAGATAAATTGGTAATATGATAACGGAGGAAAAAAAAATAGATATATTTTTGTACCCCAATTTTGTAGTCTCCTATTTTTTAAAGATTTCCATTTTGAAACAGGAGCTCCATAAATCTAGTCAGCAAACAGAGACATTTTGCACTCTCAAAATATTCTAGATTATAAAGATAAAAGAAGAATGAGACCAAAAAACATAATAGGAATGTAGTACATTCTTAACAATCTGCTCTTCTTCAGTGTCCCCAATGAAGTTGGGAATGTACATCACAGTTGGCACAGACCCAACTATGAATTTGTCTAAATGCCCATTTGTTTCCATCTCCACCCTCCAGTTGACTTTGGAGAATTAGTAAGCTCTATCCTGCAGCTAATCTCTATCATTTTCAAGATATGAATTCCATTAAACTAAGAGCAAACAAGGTAGAAGGCACTTATTTTCTATCATTTTCAAGATATGAATTCCATTAAACTAAAAGCAGACAAGGTAGAAGCACTTAATTTCCGGAATCTAATCACATATCCCCACAACTCTGAGAGCATGTACATGTAAACAAAAATTTAGCCTATTTCTAGAGATGGATAACCAGCTAGCTAATATAGATGAGATATAATCTGATATATAAGTTGTTTAAATTTGAGCAGATTTTATTATTTTAGCAAATTATGTATACCAATTGGTCAATTCAATTAATCAAACAAGAATAGGGTGGGAAACAAATGAGTATCTATGTAACTTCTGTGTGAATAAACTATCTTATTATTTATGAATGCCTAAATTATGAAGGACTCGGCAGGCGCCATCAACATTTTTCAGCTTATTATCACCCGCAACAAAGCAATTTACGTAGTTCCAAATTGATTAAAAAAATAAAATTAAAACAAGTATAGTAACCTTAACTGATTGTGGAGCAATGGCTGAGAGTGACGACGGCAGCAAATTCTGCAAGTGGCGGGTTGGGTTGAAAAAGTAGCAAAAGAAGGAGGAGGCGGCGCGGCGGTAGTATGAATTATTGAAAGGAGGCGAGAAATACGTAGCACTGCCGGGACTCGTCAGGGAAGAGCAACTAGATTCCTATATTTCAGAGGCAATGTGGTTTATATTCTTTCTCCTCTTCTGTTACTTTTAGCAGTCAACAATTGATTAAATTTTGAGTAAATTTCAATTTTGGCCATCTGACTATTAGATTTTTGTTATTGTAATTCACGATTTTTAAAATTGTTAATTTATTACTTTAATTATTTAACTTTTATGAATTTTGATGATCAAATTATCGGTCAAATCTCATCGAAAAATTTTAATTAACCAATTAATATTTAATGTAAGGAGCAAATTCGTCTTTTTAAGTCTGATCTGAATAGGGAAAATGATACTTGACCTGTTTTTGCGCGATACTTGACCAAAGTCAATTTCCTCCTCTAATCTGCCACTGATTGCAAATTGAAACCTAATTTATGAAGAACAACGAAAGAGGAGAAGAGGCGAAACCGCGAAAGAAGAGAAAATCGCAAAAGGAAGGAAGAAGGGACCACTGAAGTTAACCACTCTCCATCAACTCTCGCTGAAGTAACCATTGGAATGGCTATTTCGTCTTCTGCTAGTGGAATGGACAGTGCGTCCAATACTCTCCAAGCAAGTAAGATTTACTTTCTTTTTTGTTAAAAATACTCTGAAATTGGCATCTTTCATAGTCATACTGCCATTGTTTCGTTGTTGAGAGTATTTATTGTGTGTACAGTATGAAGTAAAATAGCACTGTTCAGAATATGTTTGGCATGTGCTTTATATATGCTGATAAGAATACATGTGAGGATCAATGTTTTTATATTTGTGTTAGACTAAAGATATATGCTTAGAAGATTACATGTGGGGACCAATATTTTTATACTTGTATCTAGTCTAGACTAAAGCACTATATTATTCTTGTGGGGACTAATTTGTTGAAAATTGTGTTGTGTTCTGTGTATATGGTTAAATATAGGGTTATGTGGGACCACTATGTTTATCTTTTTGTTGATATGTCATGTGCATATATTGGAGTTAGAAATACTGAAATGTGCTTTTACATTGTTCTTTTACTATTTTGGTGCTTTTACAGAAGATGAAATTGTCCATTTTTAAATTTTTTATTTTTCATAATGGAATAATAAATAGGCAAGGTGAAATTAAGTATTTGTGGGTGATATAGAAATATATGAAAGAGTGGAAACTAAGGAAGTGTATATACAATTCTTCAAGAATAAGCTAAAAGATATGGGGTATTCTAAAATAGGAGCATACATTTATGATGTTGCAAATGGTAGTCTTGATGGTTGTGTTGTAATGGAGTATGTACTCTTGGTTATTGACATGAAACTTTGACTCATGTTTTTGGAATTGTTTATGTACTCTTGATAGTTTGGTTAAAGATTTGACAATTTAAGTCAATTTTTTGTTTAATAAATTGTGTGCATTGTATTGAACGAAAAGGATCAGTTCATTATAATTTCTGGCTAATAAATTTTGTGCATGCCAAAAGGATCACTTTATACATTACACAATGAAAGGATAAGTACATTACACAATGACACAATATTTATTACTAACAAAAACTACAAATATTACAATCAATATTCATATTACAATCTTATTCAACCACTTCAATAGTTTGTCATCCTCCTTAGCACCTTTAAGCTTCATATTTAGTGTTCTTATTGCTTCATTTTGTCTATTTATGCGTTTTAGCAATCTCGGAATTATTCGCTTTGAACGATACCACATTGGAGGATTATAACAATCCACAAATCCACACCCCACCTAACTCTGTATTAAAAATTTCAAAAAAAAAAATAATAATAATAATAATAAAAACAAACAAACAATAAAAATTAAACTGGGCGTACTTTACAAAAAAACCACTGAAGCATTGCCAAAATCTTCGACCTAGATTCTCATTTGTCTATGAAGTTTGAATCTTTAATTGACGACCACATATACAATGGATAATTGGATACTTTTCTCCAAATTCATAGTACCCATTACTCGAAAAAAAAAAAAATAGAAATTACTCATACCCAGGTACAGTGGACTAGATGGAGAATGGCGCTGAAACCTTCCTCTTCATTCTTGTCTTCTCCTCTTCAACTCGTTCTTCTCTTCTTTTCTTTCTTGGCTTCGTTGTCCTCTTCTCCTCTTTGTCGCGCAAAATTTAGGGCGAAGAACAAGAGGAATTGCGCAAAAAATGGTCAAATATTACTTTCCCTATTCGAACCAGACTTAAAAAAAAATGAATTTGCTCCTTATATTAAACATTAATTGGTTAATTACAAAATTCCGGTGAGATTTGACAGCCAATTTGATCGGAGTGATGTAATGACGACGGGCTTTAGAATTTGAATTTGTGACCTTGTGATTACAAGTTTGTATTCTTAGCCATATTGGTTGAAGTCAAGAAAAATTATATTTTTTGCTTGGTCTTGCAGGTTGTCATAAAAAACAAATAAAATAATAGATGAGGGTAAGAATTTGAATGAATAGAACCCACAAAAAAAGAAATGGGAGTACAATTGAAGAAAAAATAGGAGAAGAAATTATCAAATAATGTGGAGGAGTTGAGCTCTCAATTTGGAGAGAACCACTGTGAATGTCGATACCAATTTTAGGCGCTTAAGCTTTCATATCATCACAGAGAATGGCCACAATCACATGAATCTAAAACTCCATTTTAAAGCTCATTATTCAAGTAATCAAATTTGTCATCAAGATCAAGAAACACCAACTAGAACAGTAGGGGCAGTGGCGGATATTTTACATTAACTTACCGCTCATACAACACCCCCCAAGTCATCATCTACAATAGAATTATTGTCTATAACATGAAAACGATATTAGAAACATAGGATTTTACATGCATTGCTGCAACTTGCAAGCAACCTCATGAATCTGGCTGCTCAGATTTAACGGCCAAACATGGTGAAGATCCTGAGTTTCCGTTCTGAAGGTATAGGCTGTTTGCGACCAGAGAGTCACTAACCAAACCCGCATCCACATCATCAAAGTTCAGTGCGCCTCTAAGTTTTCGACCACTGCAATTATTTATCTTGTATTAGGGTGTTGGGGGGAGGGAGGACATTGGTCATTAATTTGGACAATTCATCAGGAAAGTGCACATACCCGGCATTCAGGCGGTTATTGATGGCACTCAAGTCTTTTGAGGGGCTCTGATATGCATGAGTACTCTCTCCAACACAAGCATAATAGCTTTTAGAGCCTTGAGATATCAAAGTATCCATCTGCAGACAGAACCAGAACAAGAAAGAAATAGTCAAATGACCAAAAAAAAAAAAAAGAAGTGCACTAGAGAATTCTCGAAGCCTGAAAAAATTATAGGGAGTGTTTTCTAAATAGCTGTTAGCTGATTGGGTTAGTGGGTTTGACTAGTTGATACTTGATAGCATTAGCTGATTGTACAAAGATGTTTGGTAAATTAGTTGTTAGTTGATAGCTGATTATATACAAAAGGAGTTTATCAAAAAGCTGCTTTGAGCAACTTTTTAAATTTTAATGTTTTGGAGCAATAAGCTGTTACAAAAAAACTAATTAATCAAACACTCATATTAGTTGTTTAACCAAGTCAAACAAGCCAAAATTGACAAATAGGCTAACTATTTTACCAAACAGGGCCATAATCTTTTCTGTAGAAGATTCTATGAAGCACACAAATAATTAACATATCTTGGGAACATAAACAAGTCATTTTCAACATGAACATATACTTTATGTGGAGATGCAATGGCCTCAGGCAATACAGTGACTGACATTTGAGAGAACTATAGGCATGCTCATAGTCATTATGCATTATAAGCTAACAGAACCAAAATTAAAACAAATAAAGATAGTTGACTAGCATGTTCCTGTCAGTCTGGCACATAGGATTAATTCAATCAACTAGGTTTCTGGGTTTAAGTGTTTAACAAATACCTACAGAAAGTTATATTTCTGTTGAATAAACTGGGAAGATCTATTTATGTAGCTTGAATACCTTCTGGATTACACAAAGACTACACATATATGTACCCATAGGCTAACCTAGAGTATATCACCCACATAAGCTCTACCAACCTGTTCCAATCGTTATACCGTGCACCAGGGCGCACATTGCTATGTGCGCCCCGCACCTCCCAAAACGACGTTGTTTTATATTCTGTTATAAAATTCTGTGTTTTCAAGTATAAAATTCTGTACATTCGATATAGGGGATTTTTATCCTTTTAAAAAAGATTCTGTGTTTTCAGGTATAAAATTCTATGTTTTCTATTATATAATTCTGTACATTCGAAACATGGGAATTTTCCGTTATAAAATTCTGTGTTTTCAGGTATAAAATTCTGTGTTTTCTATTATATAATTCTGTACATTCGAAACATGAGGATTTTCATTTATAAAAATTCTGTGTTTTCAAGTATAAAATTCTGTGTTTTCAGGTATAAAATTCTGTGTTTTCATGTATAAAATTTTGTGTATTCTATTATACAATTCTGTACATTCGAAATGTAAAAAAAATTTTAAGGAGTTAACAGCAGACGCGCGAAAAAGTCTAAAACGACGTCGTTTTGGTGCATTGTGCGCCCTGGTGCACGGTATAATTTGCCACCTGTTCACACACTTACAGCACAAATGAATTTTGGAAGAACAGAAATCATGTTCCATGGGGAATAGAATAGGAAATTCTAGTCTATTGTTTGGTTTGTGAAAGGAATAAACTTCATAAATTGTATTCAAATGTTTGCTTGGTTTAAGGAATAGAAGTGGAATACACTTCCAAAAGACATAAATACCCTTTATTATGAATGATGTGTGTAAAATAAATAAATAAATATTATTATTATTATAGAACAAATTTTTATTATACTCCGTATAACAAAAATAATCAAGGCAAATTAGACATTACGAAAATAGGTTATTCCTAAATACTCAAGAATAGCCTAATACAAGGCCCCCTCCTAGGAATACCTATTCCCCTTGCAAGGGGAATAACTCATTCCTAAGAATAAAAGATGACCATAAACATTATAACGAAAAAAACCTTTGAAAAATGAGAACAAAATAGAAACTTAGAGAACAGGAGTGAATTTCATTGGCTTTAATAGTTTGATGTGATCATTGATCATTTCAAATATAAAAAATTAAATTATTTAAGTGCAAGAATAACTAAGAAAAGTAAACAATAAGTATATGCCCAAGTGTTTATTTTATGTTATTTTATCAAGGAAAAACATCTTAGGAGTTTTTTTTATAGAATATTCAAGTCACTATGAGTATTGTTAAAATATTTTATATAATCTGTTAGAGTTATGAGGGAGGTCGAGAGGATTACTCTCTACCTTAGGCTTTTGAATTTGAATTTAGTGGTTCTGGACTACCTTTAGTGTATATAAATACACCTTCCCTGTACACTTCGTATGTCATTCAGAAATATAGAACTCTTTCACAGTTAAAGTACGGTTTCATCGTTTAACATAATCAATCTCATATATTATATCAAGCAATAAGGTGAATACTATATATATATATATATATATATATAGGTGCAAATAATAATTTGAATACATAAATTTTAAATCATCATTGATATTTGTGAGAACAGAAAAAATGTTATGTAAAAAAGTTAGACTCGTTTTCAATTGCTCAATATAATCCTAATTATATATATTTTGATGGGGTCAATTTTAAATTTTTAAAATATATATATATATATATATATATATATATATATATATATATATATATATATATATATATACACACATTAAACACATGCATACCAAGAGTGAAGAGACACAAGCAATAAACTCATTAGTTTCAATTTTAGCAAAGCTATGATGCTTATAAATGAGTGGAAAAAAAATTTATTTGGGAAGAACACAGATAACCAGTGTTATTTAGGGGTGTGTGCATAAAGTAGGGACTAGGTGGAAAAGGAGCCAACGTAAAAAATATTTTGAAAGTAGAGGGCAAAACATGTAAAAATTGGAAATCGTGAATTAGATCTACAATTGTCAGTATACTAGGGGATAAAAGTAGAATTAGACTTAAGGTTGACAAGTTCCAAGAAAAGAAATACACTAACCTTAGATGAGCGCAGTGGAGAGACATAAACATTACGTGTTGCAGATACTTTTTTTGGAGACATGTCAGGGAGACTAGGAAAGGGTGATGTCTTTGGTGACATAGGGCACTGACCTGGTTTGAATTGAAAGATAAAGATAGCAATGTTAAATACCACCACATTATGGGCAAAAAAGATATGTAAGGTTGAAAGAAAATAACTCCTTAGCCAAGAAACATCTTTAACAAAAATGACCCACAAAGAAACCTACCATCACCACTATTTGTAGCTTCAGCAATGTTTTTATTCTTTTGGGCTGCTCCAGTTGGGGCTAGTTCAACTAGAAGTGGCTTTACATCAGGAATGAATATTTCATTGTAAAAGGCGATGATATCAACATGATCAGGACCCATCTTCTGCTTTAAGGGGTGAAAAAAGATCAGTATTCAGAAAGAACTCAAAACAAAAATGCAAACAAATACTAACATACCCCATTGCGGCGCGCTGATGTCCAATCAACGTAAACACTACGAAAAACTTGTGGTTTGCAATGTGGCTGTTTTCTGTAGTTGTATATAATTTCTTTGAAGGTGAGGTTAAGTTGTGAAATCTGCACATCATGATACTAGATAATGAATATAAAAGTATGCTTAAACATTAGCTTTCAAATGGCACTTGAAATTGGCAAAAAGAATACCTTGGCCACTCCATAAAAGCAGCAAAGAATGATTTGGTCAATATGGCGGTTGACGAACAGAGTTGTGTGGTGATTAAGGATCTTCTGGAAAAGACAATAAACATTCTCTCTTATATGCTGAGGTAACTGTAGCCTTTCAACCATGCCATTAATTCTGACAGCGGCCAACTTCACAATCTACACAGACCATTAATTTTAGTAAAAAGTGAAAAAGAATTTAGTCTTACACTTCTAAATTAGACAGTAGTTTGGGAAACATTTTCACCAAACAAAGACAAAGTTAAAAACCATAAAATTTACATGGAGGTTTCCATATAATTCCACTGCACATATTCATTAGTACATTTGTCACGCAATAGCAGTAAAGACGATAAGCAGATTAGCCATCAAATTTGTGAACTCTCAAAAGAACCAATAATATTAACAAACCAACCAAAGTTTCCTATAAGCTACCATATTAAGTGAAAAACTTTTGAGGAAAAAGAAAAACAAGAGAGAGAAAAACACAATATATGCAACATCCTAAAGACATAAATGCTGACAGCCAGATGACCATTAGGAGAAGGGGACTAAAATATAAACAGAATTACTGTGTGCATCACAATGAATATCAAATCATACAAGAACTTCGACTAAAAATACCTTGCCAAAGAATATATTTATAGCTGTTTCTGCACATGTTTCTCCCCCACCACTCGGATTTGGCCTTGTTGGGCTGCAATTAGCCAATTATATAAATATCAACACCTCCATTGAGAAGACAAAAGACTGAAGAGCAGGTCTGCATGAAACATATAAAGGTCCTGTTATAGAGGATAGTAGTTTAGTAATAGTACCTTGCAAAGGCAGACTGCAAGACAGGTAGGGGAGCCTTTGGTTTCAAATTACTCAGGGCCAAAAGACGATCTTTCACAGGTGAGGTGAAGGAGTTACGCTCAACCAACACACTTCGATATTCAATGCATACTCTTTTGGGTGACTTGATATCACAATTCTGATCTGGAAATATCCACATGAAGTGTTAGAGCATCCACACTAGTGGAGAATGCACAAATTCTAAGAAAAAGGAAGCCATGTTGGAGGAGAGAGAGGCATGAAAGAGAAAATTGGAGAGCATCTGCAAGAGAAGAGATAATGCAGAAAAGTGGGTCCCACTGACCAAACTGGTCAGCTGCGCGTGCTGCTCGTGTGTGGCACGAGTGCGCCCAGCGGGCGCGTGCATTGACAATGACTTTTTTTTTTTTTTTAATCAGTTTTGTTTTATTTTTTTCTCTCCTCCCATATTCTCTTTGCTAATCACACTTACAAAACCCCCTTAAAAACCGCACCGGGGATCAACTACTAAGGATGCTCTTACCAGAGGACATATTACCAGCTATATGACAGAAAGACATATTTCAACACTTATAACTCAATGATCAAAAGGGCATTCTTATTAGTCAATAGCACCGAATTGCCATCAGTTTAACTAGGAGGACGTTCAGTCATATTATGTAATGCAAAATGCTTTCAAAAGAGACCAGGTATCCAATACCTGGACAGGTTTCATGCTTCTGTAAAGAAGGTACAGGAGGTAAGCTTCCAGGAGATGTGTTGCTGTGCAACGCAATTGCATCCAACGATGGCATTGGTTCAGCCAGAAGGCCTAAACGGTTAATTTCAGCAGAAAGGGCTGGCCTTGCAATTGCCAAAGAGTTGTACATTGAAGAGCCCTTTTCCCATACCATTTTCTCCAGAAGCCTTTCTTCCAGAGAATTCAAATGTCGTCTCAATTCTCGAGGAAGACTATCCTCATGCCTAATAAAACTCTCTATAACCTTACTAAGATCAAAAGCTGTGATTCCTGTTCTCTCCAAAACTGCTGGAAACAACATAGTTACTGTCTTATGTGTAGCAAGAACTAGTTCTGCTGAACATGCAAGCATACATCTATGAAACCTCTCATTAGTTAGCAAAGAAGTTAAATTTTTTGCATGTAAGATTTCAGATTCTGCTATGCACATTGCTTGCAGGACCCTGTAATATAATTTCAGAGCCTCAGATCTACGTTGCTCAGCCCATGTGTTATCCATTAAGTTAGTGCTTTGCAGGCTTCCAGCCAAACAATGATCAGCTGGTCCACTACAAGGAAAAACAGTCTCCAGTATAATCTGAGCCCTCCGTATCACATCAGCTGTTATATCCCTATCACACAATGAAAAGAATTTCTCCAGCTCCACTGATGGCTTGGCCGGAAGTGGAGAGATGACAGTGCGGAGCCACTTTGCAGTTGACATTGCTGTGCTTACAGGAGTAGCAGCCGTGTTTGAGCAGCCACTATCACGAATAGTGTTCTTATGAGATGCCACTGGAGACCGGTAAGGAGATAGGGGGCTCATTACTGTCTTTACTGGAGATGCAAAGGAGTCAAATTTCCTCTACAAGAAAGACAACCACTAAGGAATTGAAAGATTGCAATGATTTATTTGTTTAGCAAGATTAGCAACATTTTTTTGGAACAAACCTTAATGCCACACATATTAATTGCACCTCCAGATAAGCTCCCTAATGCAAGCAAGCAATCGTCTTCATTGATAAAGATCCTCTCATCCAATTCACCATTTTTGCGTATTGCATTGTCATAATCTTTTTCTAAAATGCTAGTGTTAGAAGACAAAGATGATTCTTCCATCAAGTCTCCAAAGAAGATCAAACCATCTGTACAAGACATAGTAAAGATAAAGGAACGACACATAAATCATCTGAAAGGTCAATGATGTTCAATGGTCAGAGATTAACCTGTGTCAATATTCTCCAAGTTGTCAGTCTGACACTCAGTGGCCAAGCAAGAAGTCGTCTTCAACTTTTCTGTTATTAGATTGTTAACTTTGTCTATCGTCTTCCTCAACTCGTCTTCTGATGTCTCATAAATTTTGCAAAGTGATGCAACCAGGTCTACTTTGTCTCCATTCATAACTATTAAGGGAGATGTATTAGATAAATCAAAAATAGCATGAGTGCCCCTGGAACCTGAAGAAGTAAATAACCTCAAGAAATATCTCCATTTCTATGTTAGGCTATGAAATTCAGATACACTTACCAAAGCGTGTAGTTTCATTGAAGTTGAAACGTCTAAAATGAACAGGAACATGAATTATCAAGATAGCCTGTCACAAGTTTCATAATGCATTTATAGTGTATTAACTTTTTACTTAAAATAAAATAGCAAACTAAAAAAAATTGTTCAATATTATCTGCATAATATTTTGTTCTTGATCACTCCACAAATTACTTTCTTTAATAGAAGAATTCATTCGCAATTTAGTCCTCAACTATGGTAGCACTTCCCAATTTAATCATCGAGTAATAATTTGATCTGATTTTGCCAGGTTGTTCCCAATTTTGTCCTTTATTACTAATTCTGTCTCTCTGTGAAATCTGAGGACCGAAAGGTAAATGAATATCTCATAAATGGCAGAATCATCAGGAGTTAACATCTACCAATCAGCCGTTTTGCTCTAACAGCTCAATTCCAGCACAGTGCTCAACACCCAAATCCTCATTGATCGGTTTAATTGTGTTGAAAGGAGATTTGATTGAGTCAAAGGAATTGGTAACAAAAGAAATCTATTGAGAGATGGGAATTTACCTTTTAGTCCCCAATATTTCTTTCACGAAGGCGAGACAAATTTGTAGACGGGGAACTAAATTGGACACAACTACTAAAGTCAAGGGAAAAATTAAGTCAAATTATGAGTCAATAACTAAATTGGGAAATGCCACACCATAGTCAAGAACTAAATCAAGAATTAACTCTTAATAGAATTTAGCCTCCAACTTCAATTATGAGATTATGTTATAAAGAAAGTTAAATCTATAACTTACAAAATTTTAACTATATGAGAAAGGCAACTAACCAACACTGAAAGTAAACCGTTTGTGCAAGTCACAAGGTCCTTATAGTGGCCATACACATGAACGCGAAGTGAAAGAAATAGCAACCATCCAAATCGATGATAGTCTGAAATGCGGCCAGTAGAATTAGCACTTGTTGGGTTGTTGTTTCCATTGGCATCACTTGTCAAGAAAAACTCTTGAAATGCACGTTTGTAATACCTTGATCAACAATTTTTACAAAAGCATTAGCAGAGGATTGATTTGCTAGATTTCACAAAAGAAGCATTTTACCACAAGGAGTTTTCCTATTGTGCAAATACAGGGCTTTAACTAGATGTTTCAAGATAGTTGGATTTATTGAAACAGAGGAGTGAACACTCATAATGCTTGCACTTCATACATAACAGTACTCAAGTGGTTTTTATTAGTGCTTCGTGTTTTACAATTATAGATAGTTGAAAATATGAAAAGTAGATTAACAATTTATACATCAGACCGTGTTCATGAAATAAACATTTGGCAGTGCAAGAGCTTGTAAAAGTGGACAAAATTGCAATAATGAATTCATTGGAAGCTGATGTCCATCAAAAAATGGGAGGAACAAGTTTGTTTCTTACATTTGCGCATAATATTAACAAGTAAATATTAAATGATAAAACACAATTTTTAAGAGCCAACACCTCCAAAAAAAATAATAATAAAAAAAATCAGAGTAATAAATTAGAATATGAATACAATATACTCAAATAGTCAAATATTGCTTTGACTATTTATTTAACCCCAGAAAATAGAGTTAAGAGTGAAAGGATTTAAATTTCTAGAAAAGTGATAGGCTGATAGCTCCCCTAAATACAAAAGTTGATCTATTTCTTAGAGCAAAAGATTTTGTACAACTAAGCATCAGGGGAAAACCATAAGCTAAAGAACCATTGGTGTGGAAGAACATATGAAGAATACCCACTTGCTCAAATGGCTCAAGTGCATAAAGTTTGTCTGTAATTCCTTTGCCTGATAAACAAATGGGAGAAGAAAAAGCAATGAGAATGCACTTCAAAATGCAACTCCTAATTGAAAATATAATGATCAGAACGGCCTTTCAATCTTCCAATAAGATGGAATAACACTAAGGATTGGCAAAATGAACATAAGCATCCACAAAATGGTTACCTCAAGTCTTTTCTCCCAATCTGCACCATAAAGGCTGCTTAGAATTGGACCAACCTTGAGAATGAAATGAGGAAGTTCTTTGAAAAAGTCTGACATGCTGTACAGCACAAGTTATCCAATAAGGATCAAGAAGCACAAGTTATCCAATAAAGATCAAGAAGCACAAGTCCATATGGAAAAATAGCAAAAGGAAAGGGTAGAAAAAGAAGGCATACTTAAGCTTTGCAGACCGTAAAACCTGGCATAAATTAAATCCAAATTCATCAGTATTGTGGTTTGAATTATCTGCTTCCTTCCCATTCAACTTTTTGACAGAGAATAGAACAAAAGCAAACCAATACCGTTCCGCATCCTCGGGCTGATCAAAGTTTGACGGACCAAAACTAAAATCATATTCCAATTGTTGACCATCCAACAAAAATGTAAAAAGTAAATAAATCAAATTGATTCACTTGAATAGGTCAATTGCATACCGTGCCGATTCCTATAGCAGAAGCATTTTTCAGTAAAATATTTTTGCTGTCACTAAAAAGTTTGGTTGCTTGAACCAAAGCGCCCCCGTCCATACGCAATTCATTCTATTTGTCAGAAGAAAAGCTCTTAAAACCAATTAAGCCAATTAGGGGAATAGAAACATCCAATTGACGGGATACTGAGTGAGAAAGGCTAAACATTACAAATTCCAGCAAAAAATAAAGTTGAAATTTTTCCACCAACAGATTGAGGAGATTAATTGGAAACAATAAACTTTGAGAAGAAGACGAAACCTTGCAGAAATCAGTGAATCGAACTTCCAAAGGGTCTGCACCTCCCATGCAGGTTCCATCTCCAGAATGACCGCAAGGCTCGCTAGGTTGCTCCATTTATACTCCAAACAGCTAGTAGATCGAGACAAGAAGAGAAAACCCTAGCTCTTTAACAACCATGAGAGGAAGAATTAGATCGAATTCGCATTATAGGCGCGCTCAATTTAGTCCCACCCTGAGATTGCTGTGTTTTCTCTCTACTGTTCTGATCTCCCGAATTCTTACTCTTTCCTAATTGCACTTTTTTCTTTTTCTTTTTTCCTAATCTTACTCTTTCCTAATTGCACTTCACCCCCTGCTTTTGGCTTTTCCGGAGTTACTGTTTATGGAAACAAGCTCCCTTCCGTCCCAACGCGCGGGAAATAATGGGGCTCGGTGGAAAAATATCATTTCCTAGGGTGTTTGCCGGCAATTTAGACAATGTCGACATTTATAATGCGATTATTTTAAAGTTCAAAATCATGCAATCATGTGTAATATCAATATCTATCTATATCTTTATCTATATATCTATATCTGCATTTATATATATATATATATATATATATATATATATATATATATATAATAACAGAATTTCTCCGCCCAAACTCAAAGAAATTTTAATAAAACCATTGGTATAAATTTTTGATATAAAATACCAAGGAAAACAAATACTTCGTAATAAAGTTCAATACCCTCTCTAATTCTCTATATAAACAAACTAGTATTCTTATGTCACGACCATAGAAGGTTTTGAGAATGAAGAGAAACGACACTGTTTGACACTGGCAGTTGGGGGCAGTTGAAGGGAATCCAACGGCATCGTTTTGAGTGGCGGGCAGTTAAGCGGTTGGCAGTGAGGGTGTCCAACGACGACGTTTTATCATTGCATCAGTTTTTCAATTAAAATTCCCTTTTGTTATTTCCTTTTGTTTGTTGTTGAGCTGTAATAAGTAGTTATGGATTTTGAGGGATTGGTTTGGAAAGATTTTCTACAAATCAGCTAGCGAATGTAGAGTGGAGTTATGCAAATTTTAATCCAGAAATCTTCTTCTTCTTCCTTTCCCTTCTTCATTCTCCCCTTACCTAATCTGTCTTCTCTATTTCTCTACCCCAACTCTGTAGTGCATAACAGCTTGGTATCAGAGCCCAATGGAGGATCGCCTGAGAACTCTAGAAATCACCACCACAGAACTTATATTAGCACCAAGTTCCAAGCCACCCAGAAGTCTGTCAACAATCTTACCACACAATTTGGAAGTCTGAGAGAAGAACTGTTGCAGATCATCAGACTCAATCGTCCAGCACCTCCGATCATGGAGAATTCCCTTTGTCAATCCTCAGTGCAAGGGCAATTTCCAGGAGAAACCAGCTTGGGTCCAGGAGGAAGGCCTGACAATGCACCAATGCAAGAGGCAGAACTGGAGGAAATTGATCCAAGGTTAGAATCTCCTGTGGGAGTTGGCCAGATTGACAGGCCTCAGGTGAACTGGGGTCCTAAAAGAGTAGAAGCAAATAGAAACCAGGTTGTGGACTTCTACCCCAGGTACAAAGCTGACTTCCCTGGTTTTGATTATGAAAACCCTAGGAATTGGGTAATCAGGTGTGAGAGATTCTTCATGATCTCTCACATTCCAAGGAATGAAATCATGAACTTGTTATTTGTAAATCTATCTGGGAGAGTGGGGATCTGGTATGAAGGATATATCAGTGAGCTTAGGCAGGGCTTTCAATGGCAATAGTTTGCTGAGGCCATTTGCAGAAGGTTTGACAGTTGTGGAGTGTCATTGATGGAAGAGTTTGCAGCACTTAAACAGTGGGGATCTGTTGATGACTTTGTAGATAAGTATGAGGATTTCAAAAGTCATCTGTTACAAGCTCATCATGGCTTGACTGAAGCATATTTCATGGAAAATTTTGTTGCAAGGTTAAGGCCTAACCGTAGATGTTTTGTTAGGACTGCTAAGCCTAACAATCTGGGAGATGCCATATGGATGGCCAGACAATTTGAGAAAGGATTGAAAACCAATGAGGCCAACAAACCCAACACCTGGAATTCCAAGCCCCATTCTAACCCCAGAACATACCACACTCAAGCCCTAGACACCACCCCAACTACCTACAACCCTAAGCCTACACCCTCAACCCAATCATCCAATTCTGTGGCCCTAGACCTAACCAAGTTTAAGACTCAGTTAAGGGAGCAGAAGAGATGTTGTAACACCCCGTGTTACGACCCCTAACCCTAACTAAATATTTAATCACTTACCCTAAAAAGAGAATTAAAAACCCATTAATCAACTAAGAAAGGTCCACCATAGTCCATGGGCCCACATCCCTATAACCAACCCCTTAGTCCTATAAGGAATAGAATTAGCAAGCCCATAGTATTTAGACCCCAATTAGGACTCTTGGGAATATAAATATAAATATAAATAAATAAATAAATATATATATATATATATATATATATATATATATATATATATATATATATATATATATATATATATATATATATATATATATATATATATATATATATATATATAGGGTCATAGGAGGCACCTAGATCACACACCACAAATAATCTTTCACCACACAAGAAGTTCCAAGAATTTCCTTAGGAGAAATCAAGAAAGGAGAAATATTAAAGAAAGACCCTTCATAGCCAAGGAAATTAATTAAGGCTAAGAGGTAACCCATGTCTCAACAAAACCTATTTTCTTCGCTATAATCTCCTTCCTTGGCCTCCCCCTATATTTCTGTGCCTTGATGAATTCTTCTATGATAATTGTGTTATGTTCTTGATGATTGATAAGATGATTTATGTGCTTTCTTGATAATCTTGATGATCTTGATGTTGAAAATAAGTTCTTGATTTTGATGTGACAATTCTTGACGAATCTTGATATTTCTTGATGTTAAAGATAAAATATGTTCTTGATGATTTGGGCGGGATTAGAGCCCTAGGTTAGATTGGGAATTTGTATTGTGATGATCTTGATTTATATTTGGGTGGGAATTCGCATGTTCGGGTGTTGTTTAAATTTAGAAGTCGTAATAGGATAAGTCCTACGTGATTCTTGCTTTCGGATCCGTTAATTGCTTACGTGGTGTCGTTATTTGCGTTTAAAAGTGTCTAAGCATGGTTCCGGGTTCCACGAAGGTTCCCGGGACAAATATTTGATAAAAGAGTCAGTGGGGGGTAGGTGGGGGTGGGGGAACCCACCACCTACCCGCTGGCCGAAGAACACCACCCGGCAGCGGGTAGCCACCGGGCAGCCGCCTGCCCGCCGGCGACCCGCTGCCCGGAACAGTGTTCTCCGGCGGGTGGCCCTCCACCCACCGGCTACCCGCTGGTCCGTGCCCCACCCCGGGTCTTTGGCTTCCCCGTTTGATGTTCCCCGCTCCCCGCGACGTCCCAACGGACCCCGTTTGTCGTACTTGAGTCTAGTGTGATGTTTCGGGTACCGTTCGTAGGATAAAAGAGTCTTAGGAATTGCATGCTAGTTAAATTGTAACTCGTTGACCTAGGTGGAAGTCGTATGAACCCCTTAGGACTATTCTTAGTATGTGAATGATCACACGTAAGCTTATTTATATGTCTCTCCCTTCCCAATGTGCTATTATGTGCTATAATGTGTTATGTGATGCATGATTCCCCAATTTGGTTGCGATCAAATTGGCTATACGGGCAGTTGGATGGGTTGAGAACCATACCAACTGTTAACCAGGCCGGTTGCGATCGGTCAGGTATATAAATATTATATAGGGCTGCGGTCCACTGTTCGGCTACTTATGAGCTGCGGTTCATTCTCCTGGCTGCGGTCAGTGATTCGCTTCTTGGGCTGCGGTCCACATGGGCCTCGATGCTATGACCCACCGGACCTGAACGCGCCAGGACGGTGTGTAGGGCCAATAAGCCGAGGAAGGCTGTAGTCCACCGATCCGAGTAATCAGGCGGTGTGTAGGGCTACGGCTGGCTGCGATCCACCGAGTGATGGGACAACGGTGTGTAGGGCCATAGTCTCCGAGGGTCTTCGCCCACCGACTGAGTATAGCTCCGCGATGTGTCGGGTTTGATCCGCCATGGTCCACCGGGTGTACCCATCGGCGGTGTGTGGGGTCGTAAGTCCCCCTTGAAAAGGGGATCGCGGTCCACCGACTGGGTGCGTCAGCGGTGTGTCGGATCGTGGTCCGACGTTGAGTTCGTCAGCGGTTCTCAAAGGGTTGGTTGCGATCAACTCCCCTCATACTGCGGTACTGAGGTAGGGTGCTGCGGGGCCGTGTTAATGCTATAAGCATTAACCCTCATGTTCGGAGCATGCGATTGGTCCCGTATTAACGATTATGTGATATGAATGGTGATTGAATGATGATGTATTTTGAAATTGGAAAGTGATCTGTGACCTTAAATGCGTATTCCTTATGATGTCATCTCTACTTAACTGTTTATTAATGTTTGATGTGCTCATCCCTATTTGCTGAGTCTATTCCTGGCTTTTAAAATTAGTGTCTCTTAAGTATTCATATTCCTGCTTCGAAATGATTTTTCATATATCTATATATATCTATCTATAATGTATTTCAACGCGTTGGAGTGGGTTACCAGCAGCTCTCGCTGAACAGATACATTTGACTTTCAGGCACAGATGAGTAGACACTGGAGCGCGCTAGAGATTTGGAGCGTAGAGTAGATAGTTTCCCCTTCGGCCTGCGTGTCATGCTTATGTATTGACATTATTGAGGATTTTAGTTAGTTAGCATGTACACCTGAGTTCTCTAGCTCAGGTGTGGCATAGCACCCCATACTCTTATGTTATATTTTGGGATTTAATGAGAATTTACCTTTATTATATAAGTCTTAAAAGTTGAAAAATTTCGGGGTGTTACAGATTCTTTAAGTGTTTTGAAGCATGGCAACCTGGGCATAGATGCAAGGGCCCAACATTCAATCTGATAGAAGATCAAATGGATTATGAGTTGTCAGAATTCATTGAGGAAGAGAAGAGTAGTGAAGAAGCTAAGGTGTCTCTCTGTGCAGTGATTGGAGGGGAGGGCATGAACACTATCAAATTGCTGGGCCTGGTCCAAAAACAGCAGATTGTAATTTTAGTAGACAGTGGCAGTACCCGCAGTTTCTTAGATCCCAAATTACTCAGCCAATTGAGGAAAGAACCTGTGAAGGCCACCCCCTTGACAGTGACTGTAGCAAATGGAGAGAATGTGCTTTGTGATACTGTCTGCTCAGAGCTAAAATGGGAGATCCAAGGGGAAGAATTCACTAAGGATTTTAGGCTACTTAGGCTTGGAGGGTGTGATATGGTCTTAGAAATGGACTGGGTGGACAAGTATGCTCCTATATAATTGCATACTAGACCACCTGGCATTTCCTTCCACAAAGATGGGAAGAGGATACTGCTTAAGGGCATGGCTAGGAAGATTATGCTAAAAGCAGCTTCTGACAAGCAAGTTAAGAAATGGCACAAGGGTGGAGTGAAGGGATTCCTAGTGCAATGCAACTCCCTTATACTATCTGAACCCCAAACAGAACCCCAGCTAAACCTTGCCTCAACCACCACTGATATACCAGAACTCACCACTATACTACAGGAATTCCAGGATTTATTTGTTGAACATACTTCCCTTCCACCCCCCAGATCCCTTGATCACTCAATTCCATTGGTTCCAGGAGCTAAGCCTATGAACACGGGACCATATAGATATTCATATGACTAGAAGAATGTAATAGAGAAGATGGTTGAAGAAATGCTATCAACTGGGATCATTGTACCAAGTTCATCCTGTTTTGCCTCCCCAGTATTGTTAGTACAAAAAAAAAAAGAAAAAAAAAAAGACAATACCTGGAGGTTTTGTTTGGATTACAGAGCTCTTAATAGTGTCACTATCAAAAATAAATTCCCAATTCCCTTGATAGAGGACTTGTTCTCAGAACTGGCAGGAGCAGGATGTTTTTTCAAACTAGACCTAAGATCAGGCTATCATCAGGTTAGAATGAAGGAAGGGGATGAGTTTAAAACAGCTTTTAGAACCCACCAAGGGCTCTATGAGTTCAAGGTAATGCCCTTTGGGCTCACAAATGCACCTACAACATTTCAAGCATTGATGAATTTAATCTTTAAGCCACTGTCAAGGAAGTATGTATTGGTCTTTTTTGATGATATACTGGTATATAGCAAATGCTGGGAAGATCATTGGCTACATCTGAGAGAAGTATTTAAGCTAATGAGGAATCATAAAATGTTAGCTAAGATGAGTAAATGCTCTTTTGCCAAGAATCAAATGGAATATCTGGGCCACATTATTTCCAGTGAAGGCATTAAAACAGATCCATCCAAGCTTGAGGCAGTTTCTGCTTGGCCTAAACTAGCAACAGTGAAGGCTCTAAGGGGTTTTCTAGGGTTGGCTTACTACTACAGGAGGTTTATAAAGTCTTATGGGATCATAAGTAGACCACTCACTAACCTACTTAAAGAAAAAAAATTTCAAATGGAGTGGTGAAGCTGATGTAGCTTTTGAGCAACTCAAACAAGCATTGTGTACTGCCCCAGTTTTTGCCCTTCCCAATTTCCAAACGGAATTTGTAGTGGAGGCAGATGCTTGCTACAGAGGAATGGGGGCTGTTTTGTTGCAAGAGGGGAAGCCAACTGCATTCTTTAGCAAGGCCTTTGGTGAGAAACACTTGGGATTATCCATTTATGAGAAGGAGTACCTATCTATAATAAATGTCATTGACAAATGGAGGACTTACCTCCTTGGCAAGCATTTCACTATAATGACATATCGTAATAGCTTCAAATTCCTGCTGGAACAAAAAATTACTAATGTTATACAACAGAGATGCTTAGCAAAGCTGTTAGGATTGGATTATTCCATCAAGTACAAAAAGGGGGTTGAAAATCAAGTGGCTAATGCATTCGCTAGACAGATGGTAGATACTGACTCTGAATTGCACTCCATTTCAATAGTTCAACCACAATGGATAGTTGAAGTGGAGAAGAGTTATGAAGGGGATACTTGGGCTGTTGAAACCCTGACAGCCAGTTTGATAGATCCAACTGAGGTGGCCAATGTAACAGTGGTAGGAGGTCTACCGAAGTATAAGCAAAGAATTTATGTGGGATCCACTGGAGATCTAAGGAGGAGATTAATGCTACAACTACATGAGTCTTCTTTGGGAGGTCACTCTGGACAGCAGGGTACATACTAGAGAGTGAAACAATTATTTTATTAGAAGGGAATGAAAAAGGATGTGTCTGATCTGGTAAAAGCTTATGATGTGTGTCAGAAGTGCAAGCATGAAAACATTGCCAGTCCTGGACTCTTACAGCCTCTGCCTATACCAGATGAAGCTTGGATGAGCATTTCCATGGATTTTGTTGAGGGGCTCCCTAAGTCCAATCACAAGGAAGCCATCTGGTGGTGGTGGACAGATTCACTAAGTATGCACACTTCATTGCAATCTCTCACCCCTACACTACTGAGGGAATTGTAGAAATTTTTATGGAGCACATTTACAAACTACATGGACTCCCTAGGGATATCACATCTGATAGGGACAAAATCTTTACCAGTAAGTTTTGGCAGTCAATATTCAAACAGATGTAAGTGAAGCTAAACCTGTCTACCGCTTACCATCCTCAGACAGATGGCCAAACAGAAAGGGTAAACCAATGCTGGGAAGCTTACCTCAGATGTATGGTATTCCAGAACCCCAAAAGCTAGAATAAGTGGTTGTACCTAATTTAATTCTGGTCTAATACAAACTATCACATCTCTCTTAAGTGCACCCCATTTCAAGCCTTGTATGGCTACATGTAACACCCCACTTTTCTAACTCTTAATTACATCTCTAAACAGTCATTATCATAAACTATGCAGCGGAAATCTAGATGATAAGTAGTGGGAGTGTCACCGCCACAACCACCACTCTTGAGTGATTGCACAGGCTAAAAGGGGTAAAACTACAAATACGATTAAGTCTGGGAACTAAGAGTAAATACTGGAAAAGTAAGGGGGGAAAACGTCACCCCAACACAGTCTACAATAATCCTCCAACATGAAGTCATAATTCTAAATCCATAATATCATCATAAATAAAACTAGAGTTTAGACATCTCGAACTAAGAGACTAATCTAACTCGATCTCTTCTCACTGCTGGGCCCACCTGAAAGGGGTTTTGCAAGCAACACATAGACAAACAGGAAAAACACCCGTTAGCACGAAGCTAAGTATAACTACACTCAACCCTGTAAAGCATTCTAGCATATACTTTGAAAATATTTGATATCTTTATAGCAATAAGCTAATCTCAAAACATCTTTAGATTATCATATTCTTTCTAAATGCTTGCACCCTATATTATCAACTGGCATGATTATATATGTATAAGGCTGATCGCGTGATTCATCAACATATAGACTTCTCAAATAGCTTATCAAGCAATTCATGCTTACAGATAGAATCATGCTAAAAGACCATATAACAGGTGTTCACATGCTTCCACACTCTTATCACATAACTTATTAAGTAGAACTTCTACTACATCACAATAAGCATGCTCAAAGGAATACCTTAAGTTAAGCTTCTCATTTAAACAATTCTCTTACGATGCTTCATTCGCATACAATCATGTATAACATTATGGTCATGCTTCTTATGCAATCTAGTGCAACAACATAATTATACTCTCATGCAATCTAGTGCAACAATACACTCATACTCCTATGCAATCTCGTGCAACAATATAGTCATACTCGTATGCAATCTAGTACGTGCAACGATATACTCATGCTCTTATGAAATCTCGTACAACAATATAATCATACTTGTATGCAATCTAGTGCAACAATATACTCATACTCTTATGCAATCTCGTGCAACAATATAATAATACTTGTATGCAATCTAGTGCAACAATATACTCATACTCTTATGCAATCTCGTGCAACAATATAATCATACTTGTATGCAATCTAGTGTAACAATATACTCATACTCTTATGCAATATCGTGCAACATTATAATCATACTTGTATGCAATCTAGTACAATAATATACTCATACTCTTATGCAATCTCGTGCAACAATATAATCATACTTGTATGCAATCTAGTGCAACAATATACTCATACTCTTATGCAATCTATTGCAACAATATAATCATACTTGTATGCAATCTAGTGCAACAATATACTCATACTCTTATGCAATCTAGTGCAACAATATACTCATGTTCATATGCAATCTAGTGTAATAATATAATCATACACTCATATATAAATTAGAGTACTTTCTCTAGAGGTTTCTTTGTTACTTTCTCGAGTCTCTCTTGACTCTCTTTCTTTCTATCGAGTCTATATTGACTCTCATACTTGAGTCTCTGTTGACTCTCATTCTTGAGTCTCTGTTGACTCTCTTTCTTTCTCTTATACTTGTAGATGGCTTAGGGTTTCACAGAAGTGTGACTTACCCCATCGGGAATGGCATAATTCCGACCCAATATCTCCTACCGTCTACGAAACCAATCTCATGGTTCAAACTCTTTGGAATCAGGTATCGAATTATTAGTGTGCACACCCCCTAACCAGGATTCCAAGCCCGGCGGGAAGTTTCCAACCTCGTAACGTGGGAATACGTCGCGTTACATATACTAGGACCACAATGTCCATAAATATCTCCCAAGAGGAACATAGTCCACACGGTATCCTCCAAAACCTCACCGATATAGATAATACATAAATATATCTCTCATGCATCAATCTCATGCATGCAACAATTCTATTACTTCTCAATGCATCAAAGAATGATATACCACATGCTTATGGTTTTTGAAAGTATTCTTGGACTCACGTTGGCCCTTTATGCATCTTTGAAATATGACTCATGTGAACAGGCCCGGCCCTGGGCAAGTGCAGTCTGGGCCCTTGCCCAGGGCCCACCTCTACCTAAGGGCCCATAGTCCATAGCTATATATATATATATATATATATATATATATATATATATATATATATATATATATATATATATATATATATATATATATATATATACACTCCGTATTATAAAAAAAAATCTTTTATTGTTATTTGTTTGCCGTTTGCGTAGACTTTACAAATTACAAGGAGAGGAAGTCGGGCCTGAGTCGAAGAAGACGAGGAGACGCGCAGACTCTCTGTCTCTCTCGCACCCACCGCCCACGCCAGAGTCCAAGCGTTGCCGGCCTTCTCAACGGTAAAATGGAGTCATCAATATTCAATAAAAGCTCAGAAGTTAGAAGCAAACTGCAATATGCAAATCTATTTAGGCACTCTATCAAACTACAATCTGCAAATTCATCATCCACCATTGACAACACTCAATTTCACCGACCATCTGCTGCAAATCCGCCTTCAATTACCATTTACCACCAGGCTTTCCACAATCCACCTTTGCCTAATCACCATTCAATTTCACGAGCTCACAAGTCACAACCTAATGCCCTAATTGCAAAGGTATTTTCTGATTTCAACAACTTGTAAATTTGTCTTTTGCTATTATTCTATTAATAATGCAAATATGCAATTTTGGGTATTGTGATTTGTTTGTTGTAATTAGTATGCAGTGAAGTATGCAGTGAATTAGAAAAAAGTGCTTAGTATGTAGTGAATTAGGATTTAGGATTTGTGATTTTTTACTGTAATTAGAATTATGATTTATGACAAATTTTTTACCTAACATTCAATTCAATTCTAATTCTAAATCCTAAACAAATCTAAATGCAGTAAATTAGGAATTCAATTCAGTTAGAATTAGAATTGAATACAGTAAAATTATTAGGATTTAGGATTTGCAGATTGAATTAGAATTGAAAACAGTAAAATTATTAGGATTTAGAATTGAATGCAGTAAAATTATTTTGTGTTTTAGAATTTGGAGATTCTGGGCATTCTATTTACTGTAAAATTCTAGATTCTTGGCATTTGCGAAATCCTAAATTATTCTGGGTATTAGGATTTAGGATTTGAATACAGTAAAATTGATTTGCAAATCATAATTCAATTCTGGGCACTCTGTTTACTCTAATTAGAATTACTGTAAATAAAATGTTTCTAATGTGTTTAGTGGTTTTTTTTTTTAAATGATAGAACCTAAGTATAAGACTTGTAATTGACATATTATACAATATGTTGACATGTTGCAGGAGGAGAAAGTACTGCATTCTCAGTTCTCACCAAACCCTGATTAAGAAGCACGAGAAAATACTGTCTACTGTCAAACTTACCCTGATTAACTGGTTCACAAGTGCAAACGTTCCACAGGTGCTTTTGTTCATTTTTTTTTTGTTAAGATCAATTTTATAATAATTTTTTTTATATACAATGTTGCCTAAAAAACATTTATCTGGAAGTGAAAAAAGAAAAAAAAAAGAAAATAAGTTGAGCAGTTAATAAACTCACAAAAAGGATCTATGAATAAATTTATTAAAATAGTAGGATCTTCTAATCAACAATCGAATGAAAATTTAGAAAGACCAACCGTAGATAATCTTGAACAATCTAATGAAAATTTAGGAAGACCAACCGTAGATAATCTTGAACAATTGAATGAAAATTTAGAAAGACCAACCGTAGATAGTCTTGAACAATCTAATGAAAATTTAGAAAGACCAACCGTAGATAATCTTGAACAATCTAATGAAAATTTAGAAATACCAACCGTAGATAATCTTGAACAATCTAATGAAAAAAGTACTCCTTATTTTGATATTTATGACCCTAGAAATTGGTCTAATCTTGATAATAAATCAAAAGATATTTTAGTTGAAAAGGGGCCTATAAGAGATTTAAATATTGTGTTTCCTTTAGATAATAACTCTAGACATTTTTCATATGCTTATTATACTAGAAAATTGAGTAATGGAGAAACTAGTGATCGAAAATGGTTAGTTTACTTAAAACATGTGGATAAAGTATATTGTTTTTGTTGTAAGTTGTTCAAATCTAATAACAATATAAGTGCTTTAGCAAATGATGGATTTAGAGATTGGAAGCATCTTAGTGAGAGATTGAAAGATCATGAGAATAGTATTGAACATATGACTAATATGACAAATTGGAATGAACTAAAAATAAGATTAAATAATAATCAAACTATTGATAAAGATTTACAACATGAAATTTCAAAAGAAAAAGAACGTTGGAGACAAGTTTTACTGCGCATAGTTTCTGTGGTAAAATGTCTTTCAAAACATAATTTGGCTTTTCGAAGATCTAATGAAAAAATTTACTATGATAATAATGGTAATTTTTTGGGATTAATTGAGATGATTGCAGAATTTGATTTGATAATGCAAGATCATATTAGGCGTATTCAAAATCATGAAATTCATCATCATTATCTTGGTCACAAAATTCAAAATGAGTTAATTTCTATTTTGGCCCAATGTGTTAAAAGTTCTATTATAAATATTATTAAAGAGGCTAAATATTTTTCTATAATTCTTGATTGTGCCCCAGATGTGAGTCATCAAGAACAAATGAGTTTAGTAGTACGATGTGTTAATGTGTCTAGTAATAAAATAAAAATAGAAGAGTACTTTTTAGAGTTTTTAAAAGTGGACAATACATCTGGTTTATGACTTTTTAATGAATTGTTATATGCAATTAAAGGTCTAGGTCTTAATATTGATGATGTGAGAGGTCAAGGTTATGATAATGGTTCTAATATGAAAGGAAAGCACCAAGGTGTTCAAAAACGATTACTTGAAATAAATCCGAAAGCATTGTATATGCCATGTGCTTGTCATAGTCTTAATCTTACTGTTAGTGATATGGCACATTCTTGTATTAAAGCTGTTTCATTTTTTGGAGTTATGCAACGCATATATGTTTTATTTTCAAGTTCACCTAAAAGATGGAAAGTTTTACTTGATAATGTTTCAAACCTAACTGTAAAATCTTTGTGCAATACACGTTGGGAGAGTCGAATAAAAAGTGTCAAAGCTATTAGATTTCAAGCTCCTCAGATAAGGTTAGCTTTGTTAGAATTAACTAAATCTTGTGATGATGCTAAGTCAAAGAGTGAAGCGGATAGCTCGGTTAGTGCACTTGAGAGTTTTGAATTTTTACTTAGAATTGTTATTTGGTATGAAATTTTATTTGTTATTAACATGGTAAGTAAAAGGTTGCAATCAAAATCTATGTGCATTGAAACAACTAAAAATCAAATTAAAGGTGTAATAGATTTTTTTGAAAAGTATAGAAATGAAGGGTTTGTTTCTAGTATAGATATTGCCAAAGGTATTGCATGTGAGATGAACATAGATCCTACATTTCCAATTAAACGTCGTATTACTAGGAAAAAACAATTTGACGAAAATGATCATGAAGAAGAAATGCAATCACCTGAGGAATCCTTTAGAGTTAATTATTTTCTAATTGTTGTGGATATGGCAATTGCTTCATTGAATACTAGATTTGAGCAATTAAAGACATTTGAAAATATTTTTAGATTCTTGTATGATTCAAAAACATTGAAGTCATTAGATAATAATGAATTAATCGAATGTTGTAATAATTTTGCAATTACTTTTTCTCATAACAATGTGTCGGATGTTGATTCAAATGATCTTTTTTCTGAATTAAAAGTGTTACAGATGACTTTGCCAGAAAAGTTGATGTCAGCAATCGAGATTCTTGAGTTTGTTAAAGTTGCAGATTGCTACCCAACGGTTTCTATTGCTTATCGGATTCTATTGACTATACCCGTGACAGTAGCTTCTGCTGAAAGAAGTTTCTCAAAATTAAAATTATTGAAAACATACCTCAGATCTTCAATGTCACAAGAAAGATTAAATGGATTGGCAATATTGTGTATTGAGAATGATATCTTAGACAATATTAGTCTTGAAGAGGTCATTAATGACTTTGCATCTAGGAAAGCTCATAGAAGTTTTTTGTCATAATTAATTTTGTATTAGTATTGTATTTGTAAAATGTTGAAAATTTTTAAATTTTATTTCAATTTAGTTGACAATAGTATTTTTGTACTCGTATATAACATTTAAAATTTAGTTATAAAAATTTATATTAACTTCTAAATATTGTATTGGGGTCCCTTTTTTCCACTTGCCCCGGGCCTATAAAACTATAGGACCGGCCCTGCATGTGAAATGTCAAAATGCCCTATAACATGCTTCTAAATCATGTGTACACTAACATGAAATATTCAAAAATATATCAACATGTTCGGTTTGCAAAATAGCAATTTCTATACATTTCACTCAACAAGTATGCTTCTATTCTCATTGATCAAATAAAACAATTTAATCATGCTTTCATAATAAATCATATTCTCAAAGGATCGTGCTTCTTTACTCAATAAAAATATTATTTGATCACATAATCAACAATTTCTCAAACACATAGAATTTAGCAAAATATGCACTGTGTAACATTTCTTCACAAAATCCTTCTTAACATACTTATTTTTAATCCAAATTCCACGAAGTCAAAGCCAAAACGTGCGTCGAGACGAACCCAAAGAGCCGAGTCACAAGGGCCTGTAACACTCGGTCCGAAACGACACGTAGCTGAGCCACAAGGGCCCGGCCACTGCACAAAATTTCTTCAGAGACCATACTCAGGGACCTGGGGCGGGACTCTCCATAGTCCGCCCCTGGAGTCCCGTTGATGTGCCGGGACTAGGCAACGGCCCTCCTCTAGGGCCGTGCCCTAGTCCCGTGGCACCACGGCTCTAGCCGGCGGCCCTTCTGATGGGTCGCGTCTAGGGCCGTCACTTTGATCTGGTGCACACTGTGTTGTGCACCAGATGCGATTTTACCTGCAAAAACTCAACCAAACAATTCCAAAACATCCTCAACATCTCACAAACACATACTAAATCACTTCTAAGCATAAACACATCAAAAGCTCATAGTTTCTACTAATTTCTACTCAAAACTAGGCTTCACAGGGCCAAATCTAAAGATGAATCCATGGGGTTATACCTCTTGTAGTCTAGTCTTCTTGCTTGGATCTCTTCTTCCTCTTGGCCTAGCTTGAGCCTCCTTCACCACCTACACTTCCCAACACACCTTCTATCCTTAGCCTAGAACCTCAAAGACTAAAGAAAACTAGAAGAGAAAAGATGCTAGAATGAAGGATTAACAAGCTTACTAGGTTGTGTTCTTTCTTCTTGTTGTTGGCAGCCAAGAATATGAGGAAGAGGCAAAGAATGAGATCAGGAAAATGAGATGAAATGAAGGGTTTATATAGGGTTCAAAACCCTAGGATGATTTACAATGATTAGTTGAGGGCAAAGGGGTAATTTCCCAAGCTAAAAGATGATTTTATAAGGGATTTTGGATGTCTTGTGGTACACCATGTAACATGAACCATAGGCTAGAAATGTTATCTTTTATTTCTTTGGGGTTGAAAGTGAATTTTTCCAAAAGCTATATGGATGAACACTTGTTCAAAATTCCCTTTTGAATTCTCCTGGTCTCACTCGGATAAAATTCCCGATTTAAATCTTGGTACGCGAAGTACCCGAAAACTTTGAAATTTTTGATTGAAATTCATTTCTTCAATGTCGAATTAATTTTAAAATTGGACAAAATTATTTTATTCAAACACCGATTGATCGCAAAAAATATTAATGGGGTGAAAAAGCTACTTTGGGACTTCTTAATACTGGATTTATAAAATGAAATTTTGGGTTGTTACACTACACTCCTCTCATTCTTCCAGTAGGGACCTCCTCAGGAGAAGGAGGGCATGAATGGAGTTCAGAAAGAGACACCATCCTCACAGCCTTGAGGGAAAATCTGAAGCGGGCTCAACACAGAATGAAACAACAAGCTGATAAAGGCAGGACTGAGAGATCCTTGGAGGTGGGTGATTGGGTGTACATTAAGCTTCAACCCTACAAGCAGGTATCAGTGGCAGTGAGAAGAAATGTTAAACTGTCCTCTAGGTACTTTGGACCCTATAAGGTACGTAACTGAGAAAATTGGTGCTGTTGCTTACAAATTACTACTGCCCCTGGGGTCAATTTTGCACCATGTGTTCTACATCTCACAGTTGAAGAAAAGGATTGGAGAAGGGGTTGTGCCTCAGATTGATCCTCCAACCACAGGACAAGATGGGCAGGTTTTGGCTGAGCCAATAGCTGTATTGGGTAAGAGACTGGTGGAGAGGAACAATAAGGCTGTAACACAAATCTTAGTGCGATGGTCGAATCTCCCTAAAGAGAATGCAACCTGGGAAGATTATTATCATGTGACAAAGCAGTTTCCATCGTTTGATCCTTGGGGTCAAGGATCTACCGGAGGAGGAGGTACTGTCACGACCATAGAAGGTTCTGAGAATGAAGAGAAACAACACTGTTTGACACTGGCAGTTTGGGGCAGTTGAAGGGAATCCAACGGCATCGTTTTGAGTGGCGGGCAATTAAGCAGTTGGCAGTGAGGGTGTCCAACGACGACGTTTTATCATTGCATCAGTTTTTCAATTAAAATTCCCTTTTGTTATTTCCTTTTGTTTGTTGCTGAGCTGTAATAAGTAGTTAGGGATTTTGAGGGATTGGTTTGGACAGATTCTCTACAAATCAGCTAGTGAATGTAGAGTGGAGTTATGCAAATTTTAATCCAGAAATCTTCTTCTTCTTCTTCTTCCTTTCCCTTCTTCCTTCTCCCCTTACCTAATATGTCTTCTCTATTTCTCTACCCCAACTCTGTAGTGCATAACATTTTACCCGTGCGATGCATGTAAAGGATTTGTTGTAATATATTAAAAATATTTGGATCGATATATAATTATTTAAATTAGAACATAAAATATTATATAGTGCAATTGAAGATGTGAGTTGAATCGTTTATGTGTTTTAATGTTATCATTGCTTGAATTTGAGCAAATAATTGCTCAAATTAATAGCTAATGTGTAGATGTACGCATGCGGTGCAGTAACTTTGGAGATTTTATCTATCATTGTTTGGTATTTTTTTTTTTTTTATAAATTAGGCATATGTGCTCGTTCTCTAGCAACTTAGTTATATGAATGAATTGTTATCTTAATTCATTGTATATATAAAATATATATTTTTTTTGTCTAGATATATAGCAATTTTGTCATTTTAAAAAAAAAAACATAATATCAACGATTGTATTTACACATTATTGAAACCTCTTTGTAGACGACATTGGTAGTGCCAACACAATCTTGTCCATCATCGTCTAAAGCTAACACCTTCAGTCCATCACGACGGGTTACTCATGTGAAAATATATAATGATAGAATATCACTCAATTAATGATCCAATATCACTCAATTAATGATCCTTTTATATTTTCAGTCAATTGGTAATATCATATTCATTTTCAGCCAATTATTTTTTTTTTCAGTTAATTAGAATATCAAATGCAGTGATATTTTTACCTAATTTTCATCCCATTTTTAATTGATGATGTAGAATATTATTATTGAAATATTTTCGTTCTATTTTTAATTTACCTTTACTATTGTTTAAAATATGCAATTACTATTGATGATGTAGAATATTATTATTGAAATATTTGCGTCTAATTTTTAATTTCTGTTCCATTTTTAATTATAATGCAATGATCTGACCATTGCTTTTTTTTTTTAGTCAATTATGGATCATTAATATTCATGTCCTTTTATATTTTCAGTCAATTAGTAATATTATATTCATTTTCAGCTAATTATTCTTTTTTATTTTCAGTCAATTAGTCAATTAAAATATATATATATGCAGTGATATTTTTACCTAGTTTTTGTTCTATTTTTATTTGATGATGTAGAATATTATTGTTCAAATATTTTCGTTTCATTTTAAATTTTCATTCCATTTTTAATTTACCTTTACTATTTTCTAAAATATGCTTTTACTATTGATGATGTAGAATATTATTATTGAAGTATTTCCTTTCCATTTTTAATTTTCCTTTACTTGATGATGTAGAATATCTACATCTATCTACAATCTACAATACAATACAATTCTAATAAGAGCGAATAATGTTAGGCCCTTAACTGGAATAAAAAAATGTCGGTCCTATTGTTTCTTAAAATGAATGACGGTCCTATTGTTTCTTAAAATGAATGATTCATATTATTAAATTGTAGTATCTGTTCATATACTTTCTCAACCTACTGAAACACAAAGAGCTAATAACGCCTCCACTAAGACTTGAACTCACAACCTTCCTAATGGAAGTCCAACCCGAGTACCATTGGACCACATAGTCCTGGTCTTAATGATTTTCCTTATTTACCCTCTATTATATTATTTTCTTCCCTTAATAAATAACCTAAATTCCGTTAGTATAAACTTTAGTAACGGAATATTCCGTTAACTATTTACTATTTTTAACTTACTCATCAATTTCTATAAGCAAGGTCTTAGGTTCAAACCTCATCTCAATTAGAGTTGGCATAATTGTTAAACATATACTACGAATATGTTAAAAAATTCATTTACTTAAAAAAAGTATTCATTATAAAAAAATTTAAAAAGTGATATAATTTCATTAGTTATATTATCTTTATTTTCTACAATTCAAAGACTCATTATCTTCAAATTTATTAATTTATTATATTCACTACATTGTCCATTGTCTTATTTTTTACATTATCTTGTAATTAAATATCAAAGTTATAATACAAAATATGTTTTATATATATATATATATATATATATATATATATATATATATATATATATATATATATATATATATATATTTATTTATTTATTTATTTATTTATTTACCAAGTATTTTATACAAATATAATAAATATTAATATTTTGTTCAATACTTTCACATGATAATCTACGACACATATCTCACAACGCATGAAACATGTAGGAAAAAACGACCACTACCAAATATCAATAGGTGCTTGTTAGATAAAAAGTTAATATATTGTACAACTAAGATCCCATCATATACACAACAATGCGAATATAAAGCTTCCTACACCATAATCTCATTGCACGATGAATTCATCTATATATGCTACCACCAGTAACCCAATTGCACATGACACACTACCAATAATAATTTAAAAAAAAAGGATATATACTGAAGATGAAGACAATGACAATGCTACCCAAAAGAGAATTAAGAAGAATTATAGAAATTTAAATCAAAAGTAGTATTTATTTAGACTGTCGTTTTTAGACTAAGTATTTAGACTAGCGTTATTACAAAGTTGCAAACATTTATTTTAGTGACAATAAAATCAATATCTCATATATTATATTGCATTTATATACTTTAAATTACCGATTTAAATAAACAAATTCAATATTTTTATTTACCTATGCATGAACATCTCCGATATAATATTGCATTGATATACTTTGAAATACTTATTTAAAAATAATCATTGGGCATTATTTCATTCGCGCAAAGCGCGTAAAAGAACTAGTTATTATTATAAGGGTCAAATAGGTCACCCAACTGCACACCAAAGTGCAATTAGGTCACCGAACTCAAAAAAGATGCAATTGGATCCCTAAACAATACAAAATTATGCAATTAGGTCCAAAATGATCTGTTTACCTGAAATGGTAGGTTACCAATTTTAAAAATAATTTTTAAAACTAATTTTAAATAAATTAATTAAAATTAAGATTTTAAAAAATAAAATAAAAAATAAACCTGGCGGAGACGATTCGTCTCCGGCAGGCTTCGTCTCCGTGGCCGGAGACAAAGGTTGGTCTCCCTGGCCATGGAGATGAAGGTTCATTCGTCTCCATGGCCGGAGACGAAGGTTCTGGTGGTCTCAGGCCATGGAGACAAAGAGACCTTCGTCTCCATAGTTTTAAAAATTATTTTTAAAATTGATAACCTACAATTTCAGGTAAACAGGTCATTTTGGACCTAATTGCATAATTTTGTGTTGTTCAGGGCATCTTTTTTAAGTTCGGTGGCCTAATTGCATTTTGGTGTGCAGTTGGGTGGTCTATTTGACCCTTATTCCTTAAAAAAAAAAATTGTTCCATTTTTAATTTACGTTCCATTATTTGAAATTGTGAAAGATTTATGATATAATTGTGATTTGATTTATTCTACTGTGTAATATTATTGTGAAAGATTAAAATGCAATAATTTGATCATTTCCTTTTCCATTTTAATCAATTATGGATCATTTTTTATTTTCAGCCAATTATTAATATTCATTTCCTTTTTTTAATTAACATAATTTCCATTCCTTTTTCCATTTTTATTTTTCAGTCAATTATTAATATTCATTTCATTTTTCAATTTACATAATTCTCGTTCCATTTTTAATTTATAATGTAGAATATTATTGTGACATATTTATATTCCTTTTTTTAGTTTACGTTCCTTTTTTAATTTACTTTTACTATTTACTATTGTTTGGGCGGGAAATTAAGTAAATGTGATTTTGTTTTTAATTATAGTATAGATATAGAAGTAGATTATTTATTTATTTATATATTTATTATTTTTATTATTGTTGTTGTTGTTATTAAGTTAATTCTATCTTCCATTTTCATTTTTTTGTTTCCTTTTTCAGATCTGGACGATCGTTCCAGTCCCCTCTGTCTAGAAGGAGGGCGACGACAATGGTCGTAGCCCTCGTCCAGATCTAGAAGACGGACATGACCGTCTTCCTTCATCGGCCATAGTCGTCTTCCATAGACGGTCGTGGCCGGACGGCTACGGCTGTCCGTGAAGAAGGAAGACAACCACGACTGTCCAGCGCGGACAGCCGGTGGTGGCTGTTCTTTTTTATTTTTATTTTTATTTTTTAGTTATTATTATTATTAGTATTTCACCCGTGCGATGCACGGTATGAAAAACTTAAGTAAAAATATTATGGTCTCATATCAATCGTTATTTTAACTATAAAAAGTTAAATTAGTAATAATAAATAAAACTAATCAAAAATACAAATCAAATTACAAATTATTAAAAACAATTATTAAAATACTAATCAAAATTACAAATTATTAAAAAGTTAGTACATATCTTAAAATCAAAGTCTTTATTCATCATGCAAAAATCGGCCCGAAACTAAAAAAACAGAGTGTTATGCTATGCAACCGTGTGCACCATGCATGGTGCACAATGTTGCAAAAACGACGTCGTTTTGACGTCCGCCTTTTAAAAAAATCATTTTCGATTGCCGTTAACGGCGTTATGTTGTGCATAATTTGAACTATATAGTTCATTCATTCTGGATATATATTTCATTCATTCTGGATATATAGCTCATTCATTCTAGATATATAGTTCATTCATTTTGGGTATATATAGTTCATTCATTCTGGATATATAGTTCATTCATTCCGGATATATAGTTCATTAATTCTTGATATATATTTCAAATCATGCACAACATAACGCCGTTAACAACAATTGAAACTATATATTTTTTTTAAGTCGGACGCCTTTTTAATCAAAACGACGCCGTTTTGCAACCGTGTGCACCATGCACGACATAATTTGCGCAAAAAAAAAAAAAACAAACAAAACAAAACAAAACCCAAATAACAAACCCTAGACCCATTACTATTGTACAGCTTCTCAAATCTGCAAATCCCTAACCCTAATCCATTATTATTGCGCAGCTTCTCACTCAAATACGCTTGCCGATCATCTCTCTACGTTTTCTTCTTTATGCAGCATTCCACGCTCCTTCGGCTATCTGTTACTTGAGGGTGAACTACTAACCCAAAAGATATCTATATATCAATAACCATGCTTAAATACTGATTTTTTTTTAGGAAAAAAAAAAGTCCAACAATCAGATGGAATAATTTAATAAATTATAACTTAAAACTAAAAAAAAAAAAAAAATGAACTTGTATAAATAAAAAACTAAGAAATTTTAAATATTTATAACCATAAAACAAAAAAAAAAAAATGGATGGAATAATTACATGAATTATAACTTATATAAATATAAAATTTGCTATAGGGTAATTTCTCATTTAATATATTTTTCTAGATTTATTAACACAATTGATTTTTTTTTTCATATACAAAATTATATTCGAATATATTACTTTCAAAATATTTGATTAACCCGGTTTTGCCCGTCTATATATAATGAGGGCACAGTTGAATTTTTTTTCATATAAAATTACAGAATATTTTTTGCAAAAATTAATTCTAACATTTGTAATGGATTGTGTGCGATTTTAAAAGTAAGATGACTAAATTGGGTACTTTTAATACTTTGGGATTAAATTAAGTATTCGCTAATAGTCGGATGACCAAAATGGGTATTAACTCTTTAAAATAAAATGTATATATTTATTAGCATACAAAAAGATGGACATAAATCAAAGATATAACCTTAATTGAGATTTATTATGTTTTTAGATTTACAAACATAGTTTAATTACCATTTGATTTGTGTTTGAACGGATCTAGTTAGACAAATGTGAATATAAACTGCAAGGGGCAGTTTAGTAACTGGAAATTTTTAAAAATTTCTGGAAACTTGAAAATAGAAAACAGAAAACATGTTTACTAACACAGTTTTTTATTTTGAACACTGAAAATAATTTCTGAAAATTTCTGAAAAACTAGAACACTCTTAAAAACCGTTTTCTAAATGGAAAACGGAATCAACTATCATCTATTTAGTTATATGTCACTATAACCACATTACTATGGTTACATTCATTATCATCTTATTTTACTTATCACAGTCTTATATCTATTCTACTTACTTTACTTATTTAAACATAACTTATTTGCTTACACTTTAAAGTTAGACATTATTTATATTATCAAAATTAAGAATTAAACTCTATATAATGTTTTAGATTTTGATTGAACTCAATAGATTATTAGTTCGAATATTTTTAATTATGTTACATCGTAACACAAGTTCGATCCAGATATCGGATATTGAAATCTCACATATATTAGAATTCAAAGTAAAAGTTATAAATTCATATACATGTCATTAAAATGAATATATCCAAAAAATATTTTAAATATTAGCTCAACAAATAACAATATTATCTAAACTAAATTTTAGGTGAACTTAGTAGGTTATTGGTTCGGATATATTTTTTTAGTTATTATGTTATATTCCATTTAGACTTAAAAGGTAAAAAAAAATTAATTTATTCCATTTAAACCAAACATATGTACAAATATCTACAATTTTAATCAGATCGAATAATGTTAGGCCCTTAACTGGAACAAAAAAAAATGTCGGTAGTATTATTTCTTAAAATAAATGGTTCATATTATTTTGATTTTAGTATTTTGTAATGATTTTCCTTATTTACCCGTTATTATATTATTTTCTTCCTTTAAATAACCTAAATTCCGTTAATATAAACTTTAGTAACGAAATATTCCGTTAACTATTTATTATTTTTAACTTACTCATTAATTTTTATAAGAAAGGTCTTAGGTTCAAACGTCATCCCGGTTAGAGTTGGCATCATTGTTAAACATATACTACGAATGATAGATTATATGAACCCGGGGGTCCGAATTATACAACCCGAATATATGTTTGAATATAATAAATAAATAATAAACGATAAATATTGTATTAATTGAGCGTATAATGCTATTACAGAGGTTCGGGACTTGTAATAACAGTACAAGTGTTGTAAGAAGGTAAAAGATGATTGAATAGGACACCAGGAGGTGTTTTTATACCCCCCGGCCGGACCGGGCCCGGGTCACGCGGGAGGAGCCGCGGGACTTGCTCCACGCGAGGACCCGGTCCTTGGCCGAGCACGGAGCTCGGCCAAGGTGCGGGCCATGGGCTCGGCCGAGCCCGTGAAGCCGGCCGCGTAGGCCGACCCCGGGGTGCCGACCTCACGCCAGGCCGACCCGCGTATGCCGACCCTGGGTGTGCTGGCCGACCCCGGGCGCGCTGGCCGACCCCATGGTGGTTGGCCTACGTAGGCCGACCCCGGGGTGCCGAGCCCATGTTGGCCGACCCCGGGGTGGTGGTTAGCCGACCCCGGGGTGCCGAGCCCATGTTGGCCGACCCCGGGGTGGTTCGTCACTCCGTGTGCATAGTAGCCGGGGACTCCGTGATAGTAGCCGAGGACCCCGGGGAGGTAGTAGCCGAGGACCCCGTGGTAGTATTCGAGGACCCCGGGGTGGTAGACCCCTCCATGGTCTGTCCGGCCGCGTGCTTAGTCCGCTCGATGCCGTGTGTGATCCGCTCCATATTTCTTCGCTCCAGGTCCGCTCCGTAATTATTCCATCATCAGTCCCCCACTCTTGGGGCTGCGAGAAGTCGTCAGCCCAAGAGAGTACCAAAGCTGCTTGATAATTACGAGGCCCCCCTCGTGTTTTAACGCTCTATCCTTCGTCTATGCTTGCTGTTGTGCAAGCTGTCACCCGAGCGGTGTCCATGGAGAGCGTGTTGGGGACCCTTCGGGCGCATCTGGGGGCCGAGATGAGGGATCGCAAAGAGTTGGAGGCGGTGCACAAAGCCATGGGGAGCAAGCCTGCGGCATTGGAGGGCAAGTATGCCAAGATGATTGCCAACTATGTGCGGGAGCGCCGGGCGCATGAGGAGGCTTTGAAGGTAGTCGTGTCGAGCTACAGGGACTCCGAGGTGGGCTTTGAAGGCAGCTCTGTCAAGCTACAAGGACTCCGATGTGGGCTTTGAAGGCAGCCCTGTCAAGCTACAAGGACTCCGAGGTGTTCATCAAGGATGTGAAGGCCCACCTCGCCGAGCATGCGGTGGAGCCCTTTGGGGACCTTCTACGCGACCCCATTGGGAAAGGGCTCGTGGCTGTGCAAGGGTTGTAGATGTACAATGTGGGAGAGTGTGATGCAGCGTAGGGTTTAGTTCGTTCTTTGCAAGAGAGATGAGACCATCGACCCCGTGGTGTGGGGTCTCCCGGCTGACCTCGGGAACCTGGAGTCACCAGCCGACCCGATGGAGGTGGCCAATGGAGATATTCATCTGACTTCCCCTTGGAGCTCGGCCACGGACCTTCCGTCTCATCCGGACTTGATTTCAGACCTTCCACATGGTGCTTGTGATGATGTCCCTTTGGAGCGGATTTACATTGACCCCGTTGGCGTTGAGGCTCTCCTTCGGCCAGGCGATGGGGAGACGTGGCTCATCCGTATGGCGATAGGCGAGGTCGGACCTCGTATCACCCCTAGGGTGCACCGCGAAGCCGGCCGAGAACTCTTCAAGAGGTCGGCCGAGACCCCCTCGAGAGGTCGGCCGAGACCTCGTCGAGAGGTCGGCGGGGACCTCCTCGAGAGGTCGGCGGAGACTTCCTCGAGAGGTAGGCGGAGACCTCCCCAAGAGGTCGGTCGAGACCTCGTCGAGAGGTCGGCGGGGACCTCCTCGAGAGGTCGGCGGAGACCTCCTCGAGAGGTCGGCGGAGACATCCTCGAGAGGTCGGCGGAGACATCCCCAAGAGGTTGGCCAGGACCTCCCCAAGAGGTCGGTCGAGAGGTCGGCAAGGACCTCCTCGAGAGGTCGGCAGGGACCTCCTCGAGAGGTCGGCGGAGACCTCCCCAAGAAGTCGGCGGAGACCTCTCCGAGAGGTCGGCTGGGACCTCCGAGAGGTTGGCGGAGACCTCCCCGAGAGGTCGGCCGTGACCTCCCCGAGAGGTCGGCGGGGACGTCCTCGAGAGGTTGGCGAAGACCTCCCCAAGAGGTCGGCGGAGACCTCCCCGAGAGATCGACTGGGACCTCTCGAGAGGTTGGCAAAGACCTCCTCGAGAGGTCGGCGGAGACCTCCTCGAGAGGTCGACGGAGACTTCCCCGAGAGGTCGGCCAAGACCTCCCTGATAGGTCGGTCGAGACCTCGTCGAGAAGTCGGCAGGGACCTCCCCGAGAGGTGGGTCGAGACCTCCCCGAGAGGTGGGTCGAGACCTCCCCGAGAGGTCGGTCGAGACCTCCTCGAGAGGTCGATCGAGACCTCATCGAAAAAGTTCGCCAAGACTTCTTTGGGAAGTCGGCCGAAACCCTGCCAAGTGGCAAATGAGGTCGGACTTCGGGCTCCCCTTAGGGTAGCCGTTCGACCCCAAGCCACCATACTTGGGCCGTTAAGCTCTTCCGTTGGGGTTGGTACGCGAGGTTGGACCTCGTGCCCCCTTAGGGTGGCCCTTCGACTCCAAGTCACCGGACTTGGGCCGTTAAGCTCTTCCGTCAGAGTTGGTACGCAAGGTCGGGCCTCGTACCGTCGCTAGGGTATCTAGGCGTTACGCCCGTTCGGCGATAAGCGAAGTCGGACCTCGTACTGCCCCTAGAACGTCTTAGCGATTCTTGGGTTGGAGCCTTTTGACTCGCATCCCGAATCCTTCCGTTCGGCGATAGGCGAGGCCGGACCTCGTACCACCCCTAGGGTATTTAGATTGCGTTACGCCCGTTCGGCGGTAGGCGAGGCCGGACCTCGTACCGCCCCTAGGACGTTTTAGCGATTCTGGGGTTAGAGTCATTTGACTCGCGCCCCGAACCCTTCCGTTCGGCTATAGGCGAGGCCGGACCTCGTACTGCCCCTAGGGTGTTAAGATTGCGTTACGCCCGTTCAGCGATGGGCAAGGCCGGACCTCGTATCGCCCTTAGGACATTTTAGCGATTCTAGGGTTTGAGTCCTTTGACTCGCGTCCCGAACCCTTCCGTTCGGCGATAGGCGAGGTCGGACCTCGTACCGCCCCTAGGGTGTTAAGATTGCGTTACGCCCGTTCGGCGGTAGGCGAGGCCGGACCTCGTACCGCCCCTAGGACGTTTTAGCGATTCTGGGGTGGAGTCCTTTGACTCGCGCCCCGAACCCTTCCGTTCGGCGATAGGCGAGGTCGGACCTCGCACCGCCCCTAGGGCATGTGCTCCGTCTAAGTTGGCTGTTGCGGTTGATTGTAGCAAAAATAAGATGTGAGCTCGGGTGTGAAATATTGTCCTCAGGAGATTGGGGGTTATGGCACGCAATATGCAATCACAAGAAACTAGACACTAGCATAAGGAAATCAACGAGAAGCTAAGCAAATCATAGCGAGATTGAGGCTACGGTAACTAAACAAAGTAACACAAACACATATTAACAAGATGTAAACACGAAATAAAGAAATAGGACTCAAGCTAGAGAGCATTATCATCTAGATGCTTTAACAACCTAAGGGATTAGGGAGAACAAGTAACCAAGGAATCAAGCGGGAATGCACATAGATATCCTAGTCTACGAACCATTCTCATGATTAATAAACAAGGATTAGAACAATGAATTGCCCCACTTTCGTGGTGAATCAATTCCAAGTCCATCAAGCACACAAAGCATCTAAAGCCCCCAATTTCCCCTATTTTCGTAGGAAGAAATCGGGTCTATGCAAGGGGTGGCTTGGATTCATCACCCAACTCTCGTTGAGGCAAGGAATCCTCCAAAAACAAGCTAATGGATGTGTACATCAAACATTAACAAGATATAAATACAAAACCTTCACAAACACATGAACCCTAGGTCGGAGTTCTTCCCCTTTTTTGCAATAATCACAAATCAAGCATCAAGATAGATAATAAAACCCTAACTCAAGTCCAAAAACTAACTACTCATGATTAAATAGCATAAAGAACTCAAAAACATAAGCATGAAACATAAATCTTGCAAAATAAATAGATAAAATGAAAAAGAACTTATGTATTGAAAATGGAAGAAGAATCTTCAAATGTTGGAATCCAAGCTTCAAATCCAAGATTACAAGCTTCAAAAGTGTTAAGAAACATAAATCTAAGCCTAATCTAACCTAAAAATATGAAGGAGAATGAAAGGGAGAAGCTAGGGCTCAACCATGGGTTAAAATCGAGCTAAAATGAGTGAAAAACGCAGTATATAAAGTTGCAGAGGGCTGGCCACGGGTGTGGCCACGCCCTTGGCCACACCTGTGGCCAGAAAGGCAGTTTACACTGCCCAGTGGCCACGGGCGTGGCCAGACCCGTGGCCACAAGGCAGTGTGCACTGCCTGTGCACTGAGTCTGTCTTCTAGGTCATTTTTCACCCTTTAAACCTTTGAATTAGTATTTGGTGCTTGAATCCAAGTTGTATCCCTTCAAGTTATCTTTCCAATGGCGCAAGAATCACTTCATTTGGACATTCCTAGGATGAGATATGGTCCAAAACCCAAACAGTGGTCAATTTTGAATTGTAAGTTTGGAACTTCAACTTCAAGGATAATTTCGACCCCTGTGGCTTCCTTTTTAGGCTTTGATGTTTGAATATGAGTTGTAGATCTTTGAGTATTATTTCCAATGGGACAAGAATCACATAAATTGGATATTTCTAGACCGAGATATGCCCCAAAAACAGAACAGTGGCCAAACCATGCAAGAATTTCAACTTGTTGACACTTGTTCCACTTTTGCCTTTGGTTTAATTTGTCCATATGATCAACACCATTGAAAAAATCACTCTTTGGCTCCTTTGGAAGTGTTGCATCCATCTCCTTAGCTTCACATTGGCTCCCCTTGACTCCAAATGCATCCAACATGATCTAAAATCCTTCATTTCTACTCAAAGATAATGAATTGTGCATAATGGATCAAATGAACAAATAAAGATCATTTTGAACAACATTGTGACACTTCATAAGAAAAACAAGGCTAAATATGGGGTAGACATGGGTATAAATATGAACAATTATACACTTATCAGCGGTCCCCGCGTACGCAGCCGCCACATCCGTCCTCAGGTCGGCCGACCCCACGCGGGCCGACCTCGCGTCACCCGACCCCGCGGCGGCCGGACCCGCGGTGCCCAAATTCCTGATCTCGCATGTGCTCGTGCTCTTCTACCATTCGGGGTAGGATAATTGCTCAACGAAATTCATTATTCCATTACGAACGAAAACAAAACATTATTGTGGGGAGTCGGCTTGTTATTGGAGAGGGGGTTGGCCGTACAAATGTGCTTCTACTGGTAAAATTTCAGCAAGTGTTCTGAGTTCCACACCCAGTCCACCGTCTTGCCCGATGGAGTCTTTAACTTGTAGTTGCCCGTGCGTACTATGGCTTCGACCACATATGATCCTTCTCATTTCTTGGTAAACTTGCCTCCGTCCTGGGGTCGGCTTGCTTCCCTCATCCGAAGGACGTAATCGCCGACTTGAAAGTAGCGAGGTCGAACCCTATTGTTGTGGTATGCCTTCGTCTGGCGCTGTTAATTTTCCGCACGGACCATGGCGCCCTCCCTTCTGTCGTCGAAGAGGTGGAGGTCGGCGGCGTGGTGCTCCTCATTGAGGTCGGGGTCGTACACCGCGACCCGATAGGATGGTATTGCGGCCTCGGTGGGGCCCGCGCTTCGAACCCGTATGCTAGCGCAAACGGAGTTTCCCTGGTAGCTCTTTTTGGGGTGGTGCGGTACGCTTATAGGACGGTGTCCAACTCCTCCACCCATGTACCTCCGGCTGCGTCCAGGTACTTCTTGGTGCCTTCCACTATAGTTCTGTTGGCGTTCTCCACCTGTCCATTTGCCTGCGGGTACGCCATCGCCACACGGGTGTGTTTTATGTACCATTGGTCGCAGAACTCCTTGAACTCTTTGCTCTCAAACTGCCGCCCGTTGTCGGAGATGATTTACATGGGGACCCCAAAGCGGTACAGAATTTTCCTCCATACGAACTCCGTGCACCCGGGTGCTCGTGATGGTGGCGAGGGGCTTGACTTCGACCCGCTTTGTAAAATAGTCTATGGCGACTATGATGTACTTCCTCTTCGCGGACCCCCATGGGTAGGGCCCCGACTATGTCGATTCCCCACCTTGAGAATGGGATCACTGTGCTGGTGGGCGTGTAGCTGGTTGTTAGCCGACCCGGCTCCGCGTGAAAGTGCTGGCAGGTTGGGCACCCCCGGGCGTACTCCACGCACTCCTTGGCCATATTCGGCCAAAAGTACCCCTGCAATAGGGCCCTCCTCGCCATGGCGAAGGCTCCTTGTTGTGCCACGCAGGTGCCCTCATGTATTTCTTCCTTGACGAACTTGGCTTCGTCTGGGTATAAACACCGGAGGAGGGCGCCGCTGTAGGACCTTTTGTAAAGGGTGACGCCAAGGAGTACGTATGTTGGTGACCTCCTCTTGACTACCTTGGCGGCCGCCTCATCTGCTGGCAAGGTGATGGTTCTCTTGTACTCCACCAGGTAGTCTAACCAGCATGGGGGCCGAGTTTGTATGGGGAGGACTGGGTAGGCCTCTAGGCTGGACCTAGGGAGGTCCTCAATCCGTGTTATCTTAGAGACATGCTCCGGGGTGCCGAGGCCGAGCTTGGAGAACAAGTCCGCGTCTTCGTTTTGACTTTGGGGTACCTCGGTCAGGTCGGCTATGTGGAGGTCGGCCTCGGAGCTCTTAACAATCATGTCGTCGACGTAAGCTTGCAAGTTCGGCCGAGGACCTTCTTCAACACCTTGGCCATCATTCTAGTGTACGTGGCTCCCGAGTTCTTAAGCCCGAAGGCCATGACCCGGTAACAAAAGACCCCTTCGGGGGTGGTGAACGCTGTCTTTTCTTCGTCATCCTCGTGCATGAAGATTTGGTGGTACCCCCGGAAGGCGTCTAGGAAGCTCATGAGTGTGCATCCCGCCGTCTCGGCCCCCAGCTGGTTTATGTTGGGTAGCAGGAAGGGGTCCATGGGGCATGCCTTGTTGAGGTCCGTGTAGTCCACACACATCCTCCACGTAGGTGGTTTAGGTGCGAGGACTACGTTCGCGAGCCATGCCGAGTATAGGACCTCCCTTATGTGCCCTATCTCGAGGAGAGTGTCGAACTCCTTCTTCACAAATTCTTGTCTATCTGCGGTGGGATAGCGCTTCCGCTGCTGGACCGGCTTGGTTTTGGGGTCCACCTCCAGTTTGTGCGTGATGACCTCCCGACTGAGGCCCGGCATGTCCTCGGGACCCCAGGCGAACACGTCCTTGTTGCTGCGGATGATCTCAACAATCCTACCCCGGAAGTCGGCCGGGAGGCCTGTACCCACCTTCACCATCCTGTCGAGTCGGCTGAGGTCCAGAATGACCTCTTCTGTCTCCACCGCGGGTTGGGCTCGGGGCCGCTTCTCCTCATCCCGAAGCGCCTTCTCGGTTACGGTGTGTACCTAGAGGTCCTTCTTTGTTATTTGGCGGCATACTTTCAAGTAGCAGCTCCGACTAATTTTCTAATCTCCTCGCGTGATACCCACTCCAGTGGGGGTGGGGAATTTTAGGCAAAGGTGCCCCATGGAGATGATGCACCTGAGGTCCTCCAAGGCAGGTCGGCCGAGGATGATGTTATGGGCGCATCTGATTTTCACCACCACGAACTCCACCTCTCACTTTTTGACGTGCGGCGGGGTGCCGATCTGCACCTCGAGGGTGATGGAGCCCTCTGTTTCGATGGAGTCCCCGGTGAAACCAGATAGCGGGGTCCGTACCGTGGAGAGCTGCTTCCGGGATAATCCAAGCTACGTGAAGGTGTCTAATACATGACGTTCACGGAGCTCCCCGTGTCCACTAGTACACGGTGGACCATGATGTCCTTGATCTTTAGCCTGATTACCAACGCGTCTCGGTGGGGCAGGGGGCCGTCCGGGAGGTCGTCGTCGGTGAACGTTACGGGCTCCCGGCGTGTCCTCTTTTCGTGGGGCACCCGGACAACCTCCCTCACGTATAGGCTCCGCGCCGACCTCTTCCTCTCGGCGAGCGTGTCTCCACCCTCCGGGCCGCCGAAGACGACGTGGATGACCTTCGTCTTTGCCAGGCTGTCCGGCTCGGTGTCCTCGTTCTCCGTGAGTTGGTCGAGTTCCCTCTTGCGCGGGGTGGAGGCGGATGGTCTAGCACCATCCTTATTCTTCCGGGCGTTGTCGAGGCCTTTGGCGTGGTCTCCCTCGAGTGCTCTATTGTTGGGGTCGGCTCCCGTGGCCTCAGAACGCGAGGTTCATGGCTCTGAGACCTCCGCGAACACGACGACTCCGCCTATCAGGCATCTGCGGACGGCCTCGGCCCTAGGCGGTCTCGCACCGGCACACGCGGGCCCAACCGCCCGAGCACGGATGTGGTCCGGGTCGGCCGAGTCCTCCTCCTCCCGTTGCTCGTGCCGGCCCCAGCTGGCATCCGCTTTGCCTCGTCTCTCAGATGGTCGCGGTGAGTTGACTTCTCCATCGGTTGGTGTCCCAAGAGCCCGAGGCACATGAGTGCTAGGAGCGTCGTGCTCCCTCGGAGGGGGCAGATGTGCAGGTGCCGGGGCACCCCGTCACAGCCCCGCCATGACGCGGTTGAGTGCGGTCGCCGCCTGCTCGAGTGCGACGGCCTTTTCTTGGGGAGTCGGAATCAGGGGTGGGACGGGTGGCGTCGTCCCGCTGAGCAGGCGATTGTTGGTGAGCCTTCCCCGGAGGTCCTCCGCCGTCCCTCGCCGGTTCCCATTGATCTAATCTCTGAGGTCCCCTCCCGTCCCTACGGGCACGGTCTGCTGACTCGCGTGGTCCCGTTGGGGTGGTTGGCAAGGGAGAGGTCGCGGGTGTTGCGTGAACCCTGCGAGTTGTGGGTGTTCAACCCGGATCTTGTCATCGCTGTGGATGAATGATAATGGGGAGAGCGCTTAAGCTTGTACAGCCGCTCTCAACAAGAGCACCAATGATGGATTATATGAACCCGGGGGTCCGAATTATACAACCCGAATATATGTTTGAATATAATAATAAATAAATAGTAAACGATAAATATTGTATTAATTGAGCGTATAATGCTATTACAGAGGTTCGGGACTTGTAATAACAGTACAAGTGTTGTAAGAAGGTAAAAGATGATTGAATAGGACACCAGGGGGTGTTTTTATACCCCCCAGCCGGACCGGGCCCGGGTCACGCGGGAGGAGCCGCGGGACTCGCTCCACGCCGTGCTCGGCCAAGGTGCCGGCCATGGGCTCGGCCGAGCCCACAAGGCCGAGCCCGTGAAGGCCGGCCGCGTAGGCCGACCTCGGGGTGCCGACCTCACGCCAGGCCGACCCGCGTATGCCGACCCTGGGTGTGCTGGCCGACCCCGGGCGCGCCGGCCGACCCCATGGTGGTTGGCCTACGTAGGCCGACCCCGAGGTGCCGAGCCCATGTTGGCCGACCCCAGGGTGGTGGTTAGCCGACCCCGGGGTGCCGAGCCCATGTTGGCCGACCCCGGGGTGGTTCGTCACTCCGTGTGCATAGTAGCCGGGGACTCCGTGATAGTAGCCGAGGATCCCGGGGAGGTAGTAGCCGAGGACCTCGTGGTAGTAGTCGAGGACCCCGGGGTGGTAGACCCCTCCATGGTCTGTCCGGCCGCGTGCTTAGTCCGCTCGGTGCCGTGTGTGATCCGCTCCATATTTCTTCGCTCCAGGTCCGCTCCGTAATTATTCCATCAACGAATATGTTAAAATATATTTTTAAAAATATATAATATAAAATTTAACATAAACTTTGTTCAAATAATTAGTCCAGCTAAATACAAAACATTCAAAGTTAAAGCATCAAAGATTATATATCAAAAACTTTAAAAATCATTTGATTTTGATGCATTTAAAAAAAAAAACAAATTTAGGTTTTTTTTTCGTTTAATTAATCTTCTTTTGATTATTTAGATCAAAACAAAACTTAATATTTTAATTATACTTTTGCATTATTAGTATGATTTAGGTTGTTATGGTATTAATATTTTTGTATGTATTTTTATAATGGAACAATTGTACATTACTTTACAAATATTATACTATTATTTTTTTATTGAACAAAATTGTTCTTACATCATTGTTAGGCCTGCGTGACCTAACTACAAAATTGTTGATCATAAATACAATTACACATGGACTCTAAAACGGTAGGATCATTTTTTTAATGAATTGACAATGTTGACATCCCTCTTGCTCTAGTGAACAAGTTTACACATCAGAATTTTATCAATGCATGAAAACTTCTAAAGAAATTTGTAAGTTAATTTTTACTATATCATTATAACAATATCTATTGTAACTATATGTTTTGAATTATTTATTATCATCCTCTATTGACAGGAATTGTAACAATTGTCATTGACAAACTCTCAAAACAATTTGTCTCAACAACGAATGTAAATTAAAAAAAATACAAAGATTTCATTATTGTTAATGAAAAGTATGTACGCCACTTTATTACTCTTGTTAAATTAAACTAGTTTTTTTACGCGCTTTGCGCGAATAGGATAATGCCCAATAGTTATTTTTAAATAAATATTTTAAAGTATATCAATGCAATATTATATAGAAGATGTTCATGCATAGGTAAATAAATGTTGAATTTGTTTATTTGAATCGGTAATTTAATGTATATAAATGCAAGATAATATATGAGAGATTGATTAATTATATATAACTGTCACAAAAATAAATGTTTTGCAACTTTGTAATAACGCTAATCTAAGTACTAAGTCTAAATAAATACTATTTTTGGTTTAAATTTTTCTAATTCTCTTTTGGGTAGCATTTTTATTGTTTTCAGCTTCAGTACATGTCTTTTTTTTTTCTTTTTTTTCTTTTTTTAATTGGTAGTGTGTCATATGCAATTGGGTTATTGGTGTATCATAGAGGAATTCATCATGCAATGAGATTATGGTGTATGAAGTTTTAGATTTGTCTTGTTGTGTATATGATTGATATCTTAGTTGTGCTATGAACTCTTTATCTTACAAGCACATGTTGATGTTTGGTAGTGGTAGTTTTCCCCTACATGTTTCATATGTTGTGAGACATCAAATTCTAAATTAATTAAATGCATATGTATTATTTTTTGTTGTAGCTACTAATTTATTTTTTAATTCAAGTAATAAGAGCAATAAAGTGGGAAAATTATGTTGTGCAATGTGGACACGGTTCCAAAACTGTTCATAATTATGAATATATAGTTCAAAAATTATGAACATATAGTTCTATAATTATGAACATAGAGTTGTGAACATAATTATGAACATATAGTTCTGTAATTATGAATATAGAGATTCAATAATTGTGAATGAAGTTAAAAAAATTATGAATATATAGCTTTATAATTATGAACATATAGTTTAGTAATTATGAACATAGAGTTCTGTAATTTTGAATATAGAGTTTAATAATTATGAATATGAAGTTCAAAAATTATAAATATATAACTTTATAATTATGAACATATAGTTCAGTAATTATGAACATATAGTTCAGTAATTATGAACATAGAATTGTGTCCACATTGCAAGGTGGACAGTTCCATAGTATAACGATTGAATACAGTGGCGTACATACTTTTCATCCACAATAATGAAATCATTGATTATTTTTTTTTTTTTTTGAATTTCCATTCGTTGTTGAGACAAATTGTTTTGAGAGTTTGTTAATGACAATTGGTGTGATGATGATAATAAATAATTCAAATTATAAGGTTACAATAGATATTATTAATTATAATAATATACTAAAAATTAACTTACAAATTTTTTTAAAAGTTTTCATGAATTGATAAAAACATAATTGAAATATTAAGTTTTGTTCTCAATAATCAAAAGAAGATTAATTAAACGAAAAAAAAACTGAACTTAAATTTATTTTTTTTTAATAAAAGAAAATCAAATGATTTTTAAAGTTCTTGATTTATAATCATTGAATGCTAATATGATATGTATTTAGTCGGGCTAATTATTTGACCAAAGTTTATGTTATGTTTAACAATTATGCTAACTCTAATTGGAATGAGGTTCGAACCTAAGACCTTTCTTATAGAAACTAATGAGTAAGTTAAGAATAATAAATAGTTAACGGAATATTCCGTTAATAAAGTTTATACTAACGGAATTTAAGTTTATTTACGGAAAGAAAATAATATAATAAAGGGTAAATAAGGAAAATCATTAAAAATACTAAAATTAAAATAATATGAACCATTCATTTTAAGAAACAATTAGTACCGACATTTTTTTTTATTCCAGTTAAGGGTCTAACATTATTGGCTCTTATTAGAATTGTAGATAAAGCAGTAGCTACAACAAAACAAAATAATATGCATTTAATTAATTTAGAAATAAATGTCTATAATTCCTTTATTTAAAAAAAAATATTCATTATAAAAAATTTAAAAAGAGATATAATTTCATTAGTTATATTATCTTTATTTTCTACAATTCAAACATTCATTACCTTCAAATTTATTAATTTATTATATTTACTACATTGTTCATTGTCTTCTTATCTTGTAATTTAATATCAAAGTTATAATACAAAATATGTTATATATATTTATTTACCAGGTATTTTATACAAATATAATAAATTTAATATTTTGTTCAATACTTTCAGATGATAACCTACGACACACATCTCACAACGCATGAAACATGTATAGAAAAAAGACCACTACCAAATATCAATAGGTGCTTGAAAGATAAAGAGTTAACAGTATAACTAAGATCTCATAATATACACAACAAGGCAAATCTAATTAAAGCTTCCTGCACCATAATCTCATTGCACGATATCCATCTATGCTACCACCAGTAACCCAATTGCACATGACACACTACCAATAAAAAAAGAGAGGACATGTACTGAAGATGAAGACAATGACAATGTTACCCAAAAGAGAATTAAGAAGAATTTAAACCAAAAGTTGTATTTATTTAGATTATCGTTTTTAGACTAAGTATTTAAACTAGCGTTATTACAAAGTTGCAAACATTTATTTTAGTGATAATAAAATCAATATTTCATATATTATCTTGCAGTTATATACTTTAAATTACCGATTTAAATAAACAAATTCAATATTTATTTACCTATGCATGAACATCTCTGATATAATATTGCATTGATATACTTTGAAATACTTATTTAAAAATAATCATTGAGCATTATTTCATTCGCGCAAAGCGCAAAAATTAGTTTTATATATAAGATCTAAAAATCAATCGAAATTAAACTTCTGTTAATTTTATAACGTTAATCTAAGTAAAATAAAATTGAAAAAATAAATGTTAATAAACAAGTTTTCTAAATAGAAAATGGAAAATGGAAAACAGAGAATGAAAATTAAAAAATTAGAAAATAGAAACAGTTTTCATTTTAGTGAAATTGGGACTAATTAATTTGATCAGCATGCATCTGGGCTCTACTACGATCGAGAAATATCTGGAACATGGTAGCGTCACCCCTGCCTGCCTAGATCTTTCTCACCATTTCTAATGCACCGCATCAGAACATTCAAGACAAACAAACAAAACCCATTTCCTTCCTCTATATATACTACAAGTGAAGAAGTCCTCTCCCCAAGGAATTCCTCATCAGTCATCATCACACTACACTTGCCACTTAATTACAACAACCCAAATCTGCAATATATATAATCTTCCCACCATTAACAGTCACTGCGATAGATTGAACTGATCGAGAATTGAAGAAAAATGAGAGTTTTATTCGGCTATTGCATTTTGCTGGCGGCGCTGGCATTCGTGTCGCAAGGATCTTTGCTTCCTCACATAATGGACCTTCCGGGCAGCAGCCTACTCTCATCGGACGGGTGGTTCTTGGACCCGTTCCGCGTGCTAGAAGAGACGCCACTGGCACTGGAACGGGACGAGAGCTTCGCGTTGGCGCCGGCCAAAGTAGACTGGAAGGAAACGCCGGAGGGGCACGTGATCGCGCTAGATGTGCCGGGGATTAAGAAGGAGGAGCTGAAGATCGAGGTGGAGGAGAACCGGGTGCTGCGGGTCAGCGGAGAGCGGAGGCGGGAGGAGCAGAAGAAAGGGGATCATTGGCACCGGGAGGAGAGGGTTCACGGCAAGTTCTGGCGGCGTTTCCGGCTTCCTGAGAACGCCGACCTCGACTCCGTCAAGGCCAGGCTGGAGAACGGCGTGCTCACCATTTCCTTTGCCAAATTGGCCCCCGACCGCGTTAAGGTCCCTAAGGTTGTGAGCATTGAAGGGGAGAAGCCAGCAGAGATAAACGAAGCAGCTAAACAAGAGCTTTAATAATGGACCGGATCGGGCTTAGCTTATTATTACACCAACTCCATCGAATAATTTCACTCAATGCTAAGCTATTTTCACTCCTATTAATGTAATACAATGTTGTACTGTATTGTTGTATATGTACTTTTGGGTGTTTGCCAAATCAAACAATGAGATAATTTGCAATAAATATTAGAGATAACCTATGTTCTCTCAATTAATATAATGGAATATAATGGTCCCTTATATTAATTGGTCCCTTTACAATGTAGCAAAATAGTTTATTAAATATTCAAGAGAATTTATGTTTTATCAATTTAAACATTTTTAAATTTTTTTGTTGACGATTCTTCGTCTCCAGTTATGGAGATAAATCATAGAGACGAAGAAACTCTTTGTATCCGGCTAGAAACGAAGAGACTCTTTCATTTTTTTGGTCGGGAAGGAAGACGTACAACTTCTTCGTCTCCGCGAGAGGCTTTTTTTTTTTTTTTTTTTAATTTTAAATTATTATTTTTAAATAATAATTTTTAAAAAATATTTTAAATTTTAGTGACCTGTTATTAGGGGTGAGCATCGGTCGATAACCGAATAACTAATGACATTTTATAAATTTTCATAACCCACCGGGACACTTTTAATCGACCGAAACTGATTATGTCGATTTTGGTTATTCGATTAACCGAATAATCGAGCATCTTACATAGGGATGGCAACGGGGCGAGGAGTATACTCCCCGTCCGCAACCCCGACCCTATTTCCGCCCTCATCCCCATCCCCGGCGGAGAATTGAAAAAATTCCCCGTTCTCGTCCCCGCGGGGAATTTGGCGAGGACGGAAAATCCCCATCCCGGTCAACTTATAGTCAATGTGTAAAAGTAATACAATTTTTAAAAGTGAAAAACAAAAAAAAATTGAAATTCATAGTCAATATATTCTAATAATCTAATTAATCCAATATATACACATTCAATATTCATAGTGCATGCAATATAATCAATCAATATTCAATATATTCCAAATTTCAATTCATCCAATATATACATACACTGTTTGAATAGTTGAATAGTATTGAGTGTGTTTTAAATTTTAATTTTAAAATCTAATAAACCTAATTAACTAAATAACTAATAATCTAATTCCTAATTCCTAATAATATATATAATATATATATATATATATATATATATATATATATATATATATATATATATATATATATATATATAATATATTTTTTATTTTCGGGGTCGGGGACGGGTATCCCCGTCCCCAGCGAGGAATTTAAAATATTTTCCGTCCCGATCCTCGAAATTTTTTCCGTCTCTGTCCCCCCGCTGAAGACGGGGCACATTGACATCTCTAATCTTACAAGTAATATTATATATATATATATATATATATATTTTTTTTTTAATTTTATTTATTTATTTATTTATTTTTTTGCCCTAGAAGGGTAGAGAATGAACTGGTTGCGGAACCGCGTCTCGGCCGCCGTCTTCACTCGTCCCAGTGCTTCCCTGAACTCAGTGAGTTGGGAGCTCCAACAATGCCGCGGAATCCGAGTGAAGGTCTTTAACAACAATCTAGAGAGAGCATTGGCGGTGATGCAAAGGATGATGCAGTCCAGCGGGATTGAACGGATCATAAAGCGCCAGCAGCCTCGCCATATCAAGAACTGCGAGAAGCGGGTACTCGCTAAGAAAGCCCTCCAGCGTAAGGTCCGCTCCCAAGAACTCGCTCGCAAGCTCAAATCCATCCTCGTCAAGAAAGTCAGGGGTCTGTAAGAGGAGTAAAAGAGATATCTATCTGCATTTGTGGTTACAGCCAATCTCCATTTTGTTGCGGTTTATTCAATGGCTTGAATTTTTATTATGCAGATCAGTGGTGAAACGCGAAGACTGCTATCATCAAATCTGTAATTTGTTATATCCTCACTGCTAAAAGTGCATGGGTGGATTTGAGCATTCTTACGGCAAATCGTGAATTTTGCAGGACATTTTATACTGATTTTCCTCTTGAATATTTCATAAATTTTTAGAGATGTGTTGTTTCTCTAGCTACTTTATGATTTGGTATTAGTATTTGAAGTTTGGGATATCTTTGTAGCAATTGCCTTTAATAAAAATTTAACAGTATATATATAACGGTTTTGTCAGTTTTTTGGTAATTCTCTTCACCCCTACATGTTACTAACCTGTGAAACTTCTAAATTAGACTAATTGCACAAATTTGATTAGTTTAAGGGTTCAATTGTTATTTTTTTTTAGGTTCTTTTTTTTGAAAGCTACTGACTCTATTACATTGTAGTATCTGTTCAAACATACTTTCTCAACCTATTGAAGCACAAAGAGTCAACAACGCCTCCACTGAGACTCGATCTCATGACTTCCCATATGGAAGAAGTCACTACATGTCATCTGAGCACAAGGTGCTTGGCTAGGTTCAGTGACTTAATTGCATTATTATGTGTAGTTCGATAGTCTATTTGATCCTTATTCTTTTTTGTTTTTGGTATTCGAGAGAATCAAAGTTTACACACCCTTAAAATTTGGAGCTATGTCACTTTTAAAAATTTCTTGTTTACATTCGAGGAATGTTGAATAATAATAAGTATTTTTTGGACAAAAATTAATTTTTCAGTCAACAAAACGACCAAAGTCGAGATCTAAAAAATTGATCGTCGAAATTTTTGACCAATATATTAATTTAGACGGAAATAGCGCTTAATAGTGTTGTAATGTTATTGTTTGTGCCCGTTGGCCTTTAGCTCCTAACCGGTGAGTTTCATGATTGAATCAACATAAAAGTAATGGATAGAGAAGAAGTGAGTGACATGATTTCATTTCAACAGCCTCCTCTTACAAATGAATTACACACATATATAATACCAAATAATAATGGCATATATAATGAGACATTAATATGTCTGTTACAAACGTTACAAAATAATGGCCACCACTAATATTTACAACAAATAGATCATTATTGGACAAAAACTTTGGGCGAACACCCTACCAAATTGATTTAATTAGAATAATTTCCGACCAATTCCTTTTGTTGGTCAGAAAAGAGAACTCAATTATTGCAATGGAGAGTTCCTTCTAACGGTTGTTCAGAAATTGTGAGCAACTATATGTTGACAGAAAAATTTGAAAATTTTCTAATTATTTTTTATTATTTTGATCTTGCTATTATTTTAATTTTACATATTGTCAATTAATTCGGTGTTATCAACAAAATAACATACACAATAATTAATTTCAAAATGAAAAATATATTTAAATTCAACTACAACTGCTCAAACCCTTGCCCCAAATGGTTGAATCCAACTGCTCAAATCCTGCTCTACAATATAATGTTGCAGCTTCCTTCCATTATGTGGTTGGCTGCGCTGTCTATAATCCAAAGAAATTCAATTTATCTTGGTGGACTAACTGGATTAGTATACTCTAAAACTTTATAAGTAAAATTACACTTTTGGTCCTCAAATTATACTAATAGACTCCGTAATATAGAATTAGTTCTTAAATTATATGCGTGCAGTGACCATATTTAATCTTTAAGTTTCGCGCAAAGTGGCGAGTTTAGCTCCTGAAGAACCAATTTCGTCACTTTATTAAGTAACATATTGGTGGCATAAATATAATAGTTTCCGAGGGACTAAAATCGTCACAATTCCTCGTGTTGCCGTGACCATCTTTAATCTTTAAGTTCCGCGCAAAGTGACGAGTTTAGCCCCTGAAGGACCAAATTCGTCACTTTATTAAGTAACATATTGGTGGCATAAATATAATAGTTTCCGAGGGACTAAAGTCGTCACAATTCCTGACAGAGCATATGGGAAGATGCAAATCATGGTAACTCCCACGTTGATAGGTTGCTCCCACACTGCCGCTGGTGAGACTCGATTCCTAGTCATTCTTTCTAAACTTTACCTCTATGACCAGTTGAGCTGCCCATGCGGGCTTGTATGCATCATACTTTGTATACCTACTGGAGGCCTAACGAAGTAGGCAAACAACTATAGCTTATATTCTTAAAAACATCCTTATCAGCTTTGTTGTTGTTGTTGTTTTTTTTTTTTTTTTTTTAAGTAGATTTTGTCATAGCCATGTAAGAGAGAGACCGTAAAGTGAAGAGGAAAAAAAATAGAAAAGGTGTCAATGCACTTGCGACTCCAACATGCGAAGCCAGGCAGATTGCTTTGTTTTCATTTCTCAATCAGTGGACCCCACAAAAGTCTTGCACTTGCGGGAGAAAAATACACCAACAAATCACATATCCCATTTGTACAAAAACTACACATTTAGTTTTTACTATTCCAAAAACCACAAAAAATAAATAAATACATTGATGTAGATGCTCTAAACATCACCCAATATTGACCGGAAGCAGTTGCATGCAATACTATATAATGTTTGGAGAAGACTAGAACTGCTTGTGTTAGGTTGTCACTTTCCTAGCAAGTTTGGGATCGGCAAGCTAACATGGCAAGATAGAGATTTTTATTTATTTATTTATTTAAAGCCAACGTGTATTGCAAGAAGAGAGAGAACTTGCTAAGCGGCAAAAGCTGCCGCATCACACCTTTTGTTTGTTTGTTTTTTTTTTTTTTAAATTTTATTATTTTTTAAATATTATTTTATTATTATATTTATTATAATAATATAATATGAAAGTGTGACCCATTTTAAAAATAATAAAGATTTGTAAGAATGTAGAATAAATAGTGAAGAATTTATAAATTTAATTATGTGAAAGTGAGATCTATTTAAAAAAATGAGAGATATTTATAAAGATAAGGATAGCATTATAAAATTTGCATGGGTACTAGTGAGTACTACCTCTTACTCACACCTAAAGATTAAACAAAATATATAATATATAATACTATATAATATAATAATAATAATAAAAAACTTGAGCAAGTGCTACTAAAATCTGTCAGTCTGAAACCATAAATATCCGTTATTAATGTAACCCAAAATTAAAATCAGAGGGGTGAGTGTAAATTACACTTGCAATTCATTAAATTGAAACAAACAAATACAACAACAGATAAATATAGACCACTAAATTTAAGTTCAATCAATGCTGAGCTAATTAGACTTGAGTTAAAGCTTGTAATAAATTAGTGAAAACAGCTTCTTACTTTTCTTGCAATACTCACCCTTTAAAAAATAATGTTGAATTTGCAAGCTTTAACTAAAATATGGTGTTGTGGAAAGTGATGATATGATGATCATTGTTCAAACACGAAGCTCTTCTATAATAGTTATGATAATTTATAGTAAAAATTGATAAGCTACGTACACAATTTCAATTCTTGCCAACATTTTATTGGTCAAGCATATTGTATACGATTTTTTTTAGTGTGATTTATCTCTCATTTGTAGTTTGTTAACTATTACACAGAAGCACTATGAATTTCTCTCGTCATCCAAAAAAAAAAATTGATAAACTATTTTTTGAAAATTTAATTTAAAATAAACTTATGGCGTACAAATAAGAGTTAATTTCAGCGGATGTTCATTGTCTTTGGTGACATTTTTAAATTTAGTCCTTTTGTCATTTAACACCTTATACTGTCATATTTTGAACAGTTTTGGTCCTTCTGGTAAAACCTTATTTTAAGAAAGAGTATTTTTCAATGAAAAAGATGATTATTATTATTTTTTTTGGGCTCTATATCTATAGTAGATATGATTCACAAAATCATGGACTAAAACAATATCAATTATTAGATTGAAGCTAATCGGGTGGCGACATCATGAGTTTTCCAACTGCGTTGCAAAATGATTCTCTTGTACCCAGAGGTCCTCACATACTTTGTATCGCCATTGACGAAGGACAATCTAGGCCGAGTTGAAGGAGATGAAGACAAGAGCCATGTGAAGGAGATTGTGCAATCCACATCTGAAGATATGATTTAAAAAAAAAAAAAATTGGCGCAGAAAACTGGAACAAAAAAAAAAAAAAGAGAAATGAAAATGTCATTGCCTAAAATAAGGTTTCACATGAGAAAGCCATTTGAAAGGGCCAAAAGTATCCAAAATATGATAGTCTAGGTTGTTAAATGACAAAATGAATTGTTTGGGACTAAAATTAAAATTGCCACCAAAGACAAAGAATCGTTGCTAGAATTAACTCATTAAAAAAATAATAATAAAAATTGAAGAGACGAAAGTATCATTATCTAAAATAACGTTTCACCGGAAAAGTCATAGGAATAACTAAATTATTATTCTTTGTTACATTATAAGTAAAATTGATGAAATTGAGATTAAGAATGCATGTAGGATAACTTGTAGCAATCGGATTGTGCAGAGTAGGAGTGTGCGTGACGTGAACAAATATTCAGTTGTGTTGCACTTTCGTGTACTGTACACTATACTCTGTAATCTGTATATCATGTGGGTTCAAAAGTAGAGTACAACGTTTTCCACTAAAATATTAATAATTTAATCCTTGTTACAGATCCCAATATCCATTTACGTTATCAAAATTCCTGTCTGTCTGTCTGCGAGGCAAGAAAAGTTTACGATATCGAGAAGGAATTCCCATTCTTTAGGATTGATACTGAAATCGCAGGCGCGGAGGATGTCCGGGATATGGAGGTGGAGCAGACTACGAGACACGGCGGTTCTAACGGTTGTTTCCGGTAGAAAAACGGCGGCCACGGCGACGAGAATGACTTCTACGTCGAACAACCACTGTTGTCAGGACCAGAAGAGGGGGTTCTTGAACTGTCTCCACCGTGTTAAGCGGCGGGAGTCGATTGTTGGGGTGCAGGAGAGGTACAAGTGGGGCGGCGCCGGCTCTTCCTCCGAGCCCATCCGCCGGATTAGGGCGGAGGCCGATTGCCCTCGTTGCTCTAATCACACGGATCTCATCTTCACCAACCGCACTAACTCTCTCGCTAATAACGACGGCGCTGACTCGAAAATTGGAGGTTCTAATCTCTGCCCCAAGTGTAAGACCGCCTACACCATGGCGCCTCTTCAAGGAACCTTCTTCGAGATTGAGAGGGCCAAGAAATTGGGCAGTGGAAAGAATTCCGGTAATAAGGTGGAACAATACGGAAAGCCGATCAGGTCATCTTTCTGGGGGACCTTGAAGTCGTATAGCGGTGAGCCTCCCGAGAATTGGCCCCCGGCCGGCTCTTCACCGCCGTCTGAAAATGGGGTAGCTGTGCATACGCCTCCCGGCCCACCGTTTGCCCCCGGTACCAATGTCATTCGAGCTTCTGCTCCGGGCGGCAATGGTGGCAGTGGGGAGAAGAGTCAGTGGGGTGGGTCTAATTTGGGAAAGAATTTACCCACCCCAAAGGAGATCTGCAGGGGGCTTGATAAATTTGTCATTGGCCAAGAGCGTGCCAAGAAGGTCATTTCTTTAATTCTCTTGCTCATTCTTTATCTTAAACAAAATTAAGATGGATTATAATGAGTAAATAAATTTAAAGTTTGCATATTGGATTTAGCAACTTGTTTATATTCACAAGAAGCAGCAGTTAATGAGAACAAGTTTTCATTAGAAATTCCATCATTGATGCTTTGATAGATCATCTATTTAATTAGCTAAATGCTTTTATTGTAAAGTTAGAATTTGGCCTGATTTTAGCAAATCTGCTATTACAATTTCCAAAAATATCTAGATGCTTTTTTAGTTTTCCCTCGCATCAGATGAGTTGGCATAATGCTATTCGATGTCATTGTATTTCCTGCATAAATCTTATCTTGCTGCTGTTAAATATGGGAGGTGAAGGAAGGCTAAGAGCTTAAAAGATTTTTGTTGCTTACAGGATTTGTATATAATTTTCCATATAATACTGTGTTTAGTTATTTTAACCTTTCTTCTTTAACTTGGACTTAATTTTAAGCTTTCTCTTATCACTCAATTGGCAGGTGCTCTCGGTGGCTGTTTATAACCACTACAAAAGGATATACCATGCTTCTCTGCAAAAGGGGTCAGTGACTAATTGCTTTTTATTATTGCTTGTTTCATTTGTTTGATGCATGCAAGACTGTCAACAGACTTAGTGTTTATCACTTTTCTTCATCAATCTGCAAATATGAATTATTCTTTGCTAGAAACTCTTTCACCTTAAAAAATAAAATAAAAAAAAACAAAAACAAAATTATACTTCTGCCTTTAAAAAAAATTAAAATTTCATTACTTGGATACTAGATCAGGAGCAGAGACTGTAAGGGAAGATAGTGAAGACAGTGTAGAATTGGAAAAAAGCAATGTGCTACTGATGGGGCCAACAGGCTCAGGTGTGCACATTAATTTCTCATTCTAGTGTGTTCTTTTCCTTCGTTTATAATTTGTATTGTAGCATTTAATACTTTGAGAAGTGATGTCTATCATTATTGCCTGATATCATGGAACAAAATCTCCAACATGGACTTCCTTTCTGATTGGTTTCATCCTAACAGGGAAGACACTGCTTGCCAAAACCCTAGCTCGGTTTGTGAATGTGCCGTTTGTTATTGCTGATGCAACAACTTTAACACAGGCAAGTAAAGTTCCTACTTTCTAAAAACTTCCCCGCTTGTTTTCTTTGTCTATGTTGTTTTATACTTTCTTGTGGCTATTGTTTCTCTTGCTTCATTCTTTATATAACATTCCAACTGAAAGCTCGTTCCCTTTTGCAGGCTGGTTATGTTGGTGAAGATGTTGAATCAATATTGTACAAATTGCTTACGGTATACTTTCTGTGCTGGCATGGGTTTATGTTTCTTTTACTTTTTGGCCACTGCTTATCTTCGTCTTCTCCATCCTTTCTATCTGAATCTTTCCATATCTGAAACAAATGCCTGAGCTTTCAAATTTTGCATGAAGGTTGCTGAGTTCAATATAGAAGCAGCACAACAAGGGATAGTTTACATTGATGAAGTTGATAAGATAACCAAGAAGGTGTCAGTTCCCACCTCCCTTTAATTATTTCATATTTTATGATATAAAATCTGATTCGCGTATTTTCTTTTCCTTTTCTTCTTTCAATTTCAAGGCTGAGAGTTTGAATATTAGCCGTGATGTCTCTGGTGAAGGAGTTCAGCAGGCACTACTGAAAATGCTAGAAGGAACGGTAAGTATTAGCCTTCTTGTAAGCTAGTTTTACATTTCTGTTTACGATTTGATGAACATATGAAGTGCAAAGTTCTGTCTCTTAAAATGATAAAGCTCGATGTGAATAATAAATGACTATATTTTTTTATGCAGATTGTGAATGTTCCTGAAAAGGGGGCAAGGAAGCATCCTCGTGGTGAGCATATTCAGGTAAAATCGGCCTGAAATGTCTCGTTTCAAAATAATGCCTTGTATGTGGCGGAGCATTCATTGATTTGGAGAAAACCATAGTTTGGAATAAGACATTCTTTTTATATATACAGATAGATACAAAAGACATCCTTTTTATATGTGGCGGGGCATTCATTGATTTGGAGAAAACCATCTCGGAGAGGTGATTTATTATTTATATTTCCCTCATCCTTGCCTGCCAGATCCTAGTAAAAAATATTGTCTTTTGATCTGAGAACTTTCGTTGGGATTTTGAATTGTCCCAGGCGGCAGGATTCTTCAATTGGTTTTGGTGCTCCTATACGTGCCAACATGAGAACTGGCGGAGTAACTAACGCTTCTGTGACATCTTCTTTGCTAGAATCTGTAAGAACGAAGTCCTGTAGTGTTTGAAATTACGAATTGAAAATTTGAAAAATAAAATATCTCGAAGCATCTATCTTGCTGTGCAAGCCCGAAGAACCGAACCTCACTTCATGTTTCAGGTTGAGAGCAGCGATCTGATTGCATATGGCCTCATACCAGAGTTTATCGGACGGTTCCCTATTTTAGTTAGTCTGTCAGCACTTACTGAGGACCAACTTGTTCAGGTAATTTTCTTTCTTCTTTGGCGGTGTTCGATTTGTCTTTTCATCCCAGCTAGGACCCACAATATGCTTAATGAACAGGAAAATAAAGCTTCTTGCTTTATCCTGACCTCATTCTTTTTTTCCTCGCTTGAATTTTTCTAGTGGTTTGATTTCCTTCACATACCTGAGCCGGAAAGCGGATATAACGATGAAATTCTTTTTCAGGTCCTCACTGAACCCAACAATGCTCTATGTAAGCAGTACATAAAATTATTCAGCATGAACAATGTAAGTAGTGGCGGTGTGAAACCTCACGTCTCTTTCCTATTTAATGTATTTCAAAAATTTAATGGGGGAGGATCAATTGCACATAATTTACACCAAGAGAGAAAAAAAAGAGGAAAGAAATATTGTAGGGGTGTCAATGCAATCATTATTGTGTGGACCATGGTCCATACAAGCTGTGGACCATATTTTGTATATTGTAAAATAATTTACATGCAATACAAAAATAATATACATTAAATACATTAAAAATGTACATTGTATTCAGAGAATGTACATTATTTGAGTACTGAAAGTACATTATTTTGTATAATGTACATTCAGTACATGAATAATGTACATTTAGTATATTAAAAATGTACTTTTTGTTATGGTCTACACAATAATTTGCCGTGTCCATGTGGGTTGGCTTATCCCACCGCGGGTTGAAATTTTTGTAGGCCTTTGTGGGCCGGCCTGCGAAGCCAACGAGCTAGAACTCTTCAACCCTATCTCGTCTCATGTGGGCTTGCGGGCTAGCTCGCAAGCCAACTTCAAGAATAAAAAAAATTATAGAATTATTCTGTATTTTAATAATTTAATCTAAATAATATTATATCCTTCCATGTTTAGAAATTAAATTTTTTTTAATGTTTTAGTTTGTTTAATGTTCATATATATATATATATATATATATATATAATATAAACTATTAGCCCGCGGGTTGGCCTGTGGCCCGTGGCCCGTGGCCTGTGCGGGGTTACCTGTGTAGCCTCCCAACCGCTTGCATTTTTGCGGGTCAGAAATTTTAGGCTCTAACCCGTCCCACCGCAGGGCGGTTTAGGGTTGTCCTGTGGGCTTTGGCCCACTTTGACACCTTTTAAGAAATTGCATGCAAAAACACCCACTTGATCGGATTTCAAGTTCAGTTTACTTTTATACTTACACGTGAACTCTTGTGTTTAGGTGAAGCTACATTTTACAGATGAGGCGTTAAGATTGATTGCAAAGAAAGCAATGGTTAAAAACACTGGTGCCAGAGGGCTAAGAGCCTTACTTGAAACTATATTGACTGACGCTATGTATGAGGTATACTGGGCTGAATAGTATATATAAAACACTCTATCAGACTCCAGAGAGGCCTACCGGTTAATCATTTCTTATCGTTATTGCGTTTCACCTGTAGATTCCCGACGTCAAGACAGGAGACGAGAGAGTAGATGCTGTTGTGGTAGATGAAGAGTCGGTAGGTTCTACAAGTGGCCCTGGATGCGGTGGTATAGTGCTTCGGGGAAATGGTGCTTTGGAGACCTACCTCGCTAAGCCGCGGTTCAAAGATCAAAGGGTAAAATTTGCTATAATATATGTATGTACTGATTGATTTGTTTACTAGAAAAGCTATTGAGTAATCAGTGATTGAACATATCTCCAGGAAATGGTGGAAGTGGAAATGCAGGACAGTGAAGCAGAAGTATCCTCTACAGCAATGAGCATGTAAGATTAGTGGGGATCACATTGTATAAGCTTAGTCCCTTAGTTGTAAATTTTTATTTTATTTTCCATTCATGGTACTGTATTGGTCCCCTTGTAACACGAATATAGATTATAGTTAGTATTTGGCCCGTACGGGCTTAGCTCATTGGTTCAGTAGGCAATATTTGGGAGAAGAATAGATTATAGTCACAGAAGATACAATGATAGGACCAGGGTGAGGAGGATAATGTAACTATGTAAACCTTCTAATTTTATTCTAAAGATGTAAAGATTTTTTTGTCAATAAGAGGAAGGGGGATTGTATGATGAGTCTAACATTGGCCCTGATTGGTAAAATAATTAAGCTTATTAGTTAATTTTGACTTATTTAATCGCTATTAGCTGTTTGACTTTGTTAAACAATCAATATGAGTATTTGATTAATTAGCTTTTTGTAACAATTTTTTGTTCCGAAATGCTAAAATTAAAAAGACTATTCAAAATAACTTTTCCAATTAGTTTTTTGAGAAAGTCATTTGTATGTAATTAGTTAACACCAAGAACTAATTTACCAAATACTTTTCTACAATCGACTAATGTTATTAATTAGTTAAACTCACTAACTAAATCAATTAACAGACATTTACCAAACACCCCATTGTATATTTGGTTTTGTGCTTTGTAATTCTTACATCTTGTTCAATTTGGATTGTTAATTTGGTCAAAATACTTAAACAAGAAGACAATTCAATCTAATGTAAAATTACTAAAGCGGACTCCCCTTTCCACGGCAAGCAGTCCGACGTAAACGCGGTCGTGAAATGTCGTCGGTGGCGCGTGGTGGCATGTGACAACTCCAATGACGGCGCGACTCCTCGGCCCAGCGTTGCTATCCTCCTCCGAGCACTACCCACCCCTTCACCGTAGCCGAAGCTCTAATACCATGTTGAACAATGAACTACCTAAAGAACTCAACTCGTATTTGTATATATTTGTGATGATATGTACAAGGAAGAGTACAACTATTTTTACAAGAAAAGAGATAACTCTAGCCACAGGTTTCAAACATTCAAACCCAGAGTTGAGAGTGATTCTCTCAACCTATACCCTATTTCTCTAACATATACATCTATCTCTGAGCATACAGACGACATTAATAGTAGCTGCACTACAACAATTTCCTAACAAACATCTATTTCTGAGCCGAATATTCCACTTCTAGCTCATATTCTATGCAACCACATAATGTATGATAATATGATACTCTGTAGGATGTAAATTGTAATACATACCAGACAGACAATTCAATGGAACGAGTATGAGAACTCATAACCAATCCAGTTAACTGGCTATTTCAAGAGGCAATGAGCAAACAACAGATTCAATCATCTATTTTCCATCTCTCAATCACCACATTGAATTGATTATCTCTCTTCCTAACCTGTTAAATCCACATATATCCAAACATAACAGTTAGAGAAATTCAACAAAGTAAAACAAACAGCTACTATTATAAACGCCTTATTCAAATCAGATAATACACTCAAATAGAAGTAATTGATTCGTGTTTTTCTCTAAATAGTTATGCGTGAGGTCTTAAAAGATTTTTTTTTTTTATTTTTTCATTCTCCACCAATTAGGGGTGGGTACACTGGCAAGCAGGAATCCCACCATTGCAGCCTTCAATATTTTTCAAACAATCTCACAGCCACTGTGAGTCCTAATTAGATGTTTGGTAAGATTGGAATTTAAAATTACAAAAATTTTAGGTAGGTTCCCATGATAAATCTGAGCAACACAAATGTAGTACCTCAACCATCGGCTTTTTGCCACAAAGCAAAGCATCCACACTTTTCTCAGTCTGCAATCGTGAAAAAAAAATGGTGACATTATGCTCAAAATAAGAGTTTATTTTTATTTTGATCCCATGTATACAGTGGAAATTTCATATCTAATTTACAATATGCAATTTTGATAGATTTAGGGGATGTTTGGTTCATGGTTTCCTAAAAGTGGAGGAAAATGTTGTTTTCTTGTGTTTGGTTCATGGAATTCATTTTCCATTAATGGAAAATGAATTCCTCAAATTTGAGGAAAACAAAATCCTTGGTTGGACCAAGGATTTTGTTTTCCATGGAAGATGGGAAGAAAAAGTGAGATGGAATGCCTATTTTACCCTTGTTTACTTTTTTTAATTATATTTCTTTTATTAATTTGTAGGGACATATATGTCTTTATACTCGTTATTCCTTACAATTCCAAATCTAACCAAACAATAGAATTAGTATTCCCAGTAATTCTTTTTCCACCCACCAAACAATGAAATTCATCTTCCTAGTAATTGTTTTTCCATGGAATTTCAATTCCACTTCCCTTAAAATATTTTCCGCGAACCAAACGAGCCCTTAGTCTTCTAATTTCAAAATTTTTACCAATGTTGTAGAAGGCGTTAGGCACTAGTCAGGGTATAATGCTCAATGAAAGATTTTTAATTCCTCTTCCAAGAAATGGAAATGTGAGATCAACTCAAAAGGAGAGCAGAGCAATGATTATTGAAACAACTTCAATTAGACAATCAAAAGATAAGGACTTCAGCCAGTTTGAAGTGATTTACCATCATATAATGTATTGTAAGGATTTTTTTTTTTTTTTTCCCACAAAAATATTGGCCTACTAACCCGATGTGCAACCCAGTAGTGCCTCTCCCTTATTTCAATGAGAAAGGGAAATGCTGGTGGAGCTTTTCTCTCAAGAATACTTTTCCTGCTCTTTCTAGTTCGAGCTTCCTGATCACTGATGGTTACAGATTCTATTCCTCCAATCTGTAAAAGATGATAACAAGAGATCAAAACAGCAGCACAGAGAATCCATCATAAATTCATAATCTGCTACATGAATTAGGTGAAATTGGCTTATAGAGGAAAAGGACGTGTCACATGCCATAGACAATTATCACCTCAAGAGATCGAGAAAATGAGTTTAAGGCATACCAATTTAGATAGACTTGGGTTTTTAATGATATTCTCGAGTCGCTTTCCATGAGCTGTACCAATGAGCATAACTCCTCTCTCAGCAATTGTACGGCATGCATGAACTTCAGCTTCTGTGCTAATCTCATCGATAACTATCACCTGAGGCATATGATTCTCAACGGCTTCTAACATGACTTGATGCTGCAAGGATGGATCTTTAACCTGCAATCTTCTTGCACCCCCTATTGCTGGATGTGGAATATCCCCCTCACCTCCTATTTCATTGCTGGTGTCAACAATAACCTATCACAATATTTAAAGAAAGAAAGAAAGTGGAGACCCTACAAATGGACAATGAGGAAAATCTCAAATGTATATAAAGGAAACAAACCACTCTTTTGTGAAGCTCATCTGACAAGACACGAGATAACTCTCTCATGACTGTAGTTTTGCCGACACCAGGCCTGTTAAATTCAAGAGACATAATTAAGAAGGCAATGATTGCTCTTTTGGTGGACTTAGATGCTCGGTGAAAATAGTTATAAATAAAAATCTGCTTCTCTAGGGTGACAAGCCAGAAATCTTTCATGTTATAATCTAAAATTGGGTCTTGTAAACCCCTGAAACAAAAGCTCAATACCATCAAGGTCACTCACATGGGCCAAACCACACTAAAAGATTGAATCCAATCAATTAGCTAGTCTAACACATGGCCTTATAACCCCATATGTTCTCTCTTATTTTATCAATGTGGACTCTTAACACTTCAATATGACCATTTTGGTTGCGCGCTCACCTTCCAAGAAATAAGATGCTTTCACCAAAATGAAGCAAATCTCTGACCATGTCAACCTGACCTCTGACTGCCCTACCAATTCTGCAAGTCAACCCAATAATTTCCCCCTTCCTACTCTTAATAGCAGAGATCCGGTGCAAGGTACCCTCAATTCCAGCTCTGTTGTCACCTCCAAATTGTCCAATTGCATTTTGAACATACTCCAGCTCTTCTGTTGATACCTGGGAAACACAAGGATTCGGCTTTAAATAGAACATACTGTACAATCTTCAATTTCAAATTCTTAGTTTCCTCCTTTGATTTGGTTCCATTTTGCAAAGAAGAGTTAGAGAGCCATTACAATCAATCAAGCAATAGCAACTAGTGAGTCACAATAAACTTACTGGAATGCCTGGAGACTGGAGTAATAAAAGAACTTTTCAAAAGAAATTTCAGATTATATTCTTCAGAATTTACCTCTGTGCTTCTCAAATCCTGCCTGCTAAAATCACCTAAGTACTGTGCCTGAGGTAAACGACCCAAATCCAAAATCACCTGTTCGTTTACACGGTAAGCCAAATGATAATGCAAGAAGAATTAACAATTAACAGAATTTAAGACAGGAAACCGATAGCCTTTGCTATCAAACACTTTACTGAAAAGAAAATCCATGAAATCACCTCAAGTAGCTGATCTCGCCTAGAGTCGCACAACAGAGTTTCGCGCAAATCGCACGGAAGAATCTACAATCGCCAGGAAATTCAATGTGAAAGGGAATCAAAGCTTTATGATATATATCCAATTACACCACAAACACTCGCAATCATTCAAACACGAAAAGAAAATTGGGAAAAAAAAATGTGTAACCTGTAGAAGTGCGTTGATATCATCCTCTTCGGAGACAGAATTATTATGATGACCAGATAAAACAAAGCGGCAGCACCATGTACTGTGACTCCGGCCAACGGCGGCACCGCTGCCACGGCTACTACCAAAACCACTGCTGCTGCCATGGACTCCGAGCATAACACGGCGGTTGGGATAGCATTGGCGGTTAAGTTTGATAAAGCAACAAGGTTTCGAAGAGCTGGCCAACGCGCCGGTATTTTTAACGGTTAACAAAGAGATGAAGCTATCACTGGCCGTCATTGTACGGGCCCGGATATGCCCGCCACTCCGGCACCCAAATTCTCTTATATAGGTTTACATTGTGGGTGAAAAAAAAAAAAAAAAGTAATACAACACATTTCTAAATTTTTCTACAACTCAGCGACGACATTAGTCGACGGTGGAAACCCCCTGGATGTAACCAAAATTGTGTAGATTACAAATAAAAAAAATAAGGAAAATAACACTTTTTCTCCTTAATTATATGTTTATAGCACATTTTTCTCCTGAATTATTCATGTAAGCATATTAGCCCCTCAATTATTTTAAAAATGGCGGTTTTCCCCCTGATATATTAAATTAACATCTCTACTCTTAAAGTAAACATTTTATTTATTTATTTTCTCTAACAAATTATTACTTATACGTATGGATGACCACGGTTCGATTTGAACTGAACCGGACACTTTAGCAATCGAATTGAAAATTTTCAGTTATGATTCAGATCCAGAACCCAATATCCACCTTCCCGGTCTCGTCATCGATTCCCGATCAAAGTGACCTTCCCGGTCTTGCCATCGTTAGACCGTCAGGTCTCCTAGTGTTAGATCATAGAAAGATTGATCCCTAAATCGCACTTTAGTCTGACCTCCCGGTCGTACCCGACAACCCGGTCGGCAAACCAGTGTAGTAGACCTCTGGAATCTTGTTACGAAACCGACCCCTAGGTCGGGCAACCCCCTTTTTGGTCCACCAGACTGCGTTTAGCGTTGTGCTCTTTTTTTCCTCGGCTAAAATTTTTTCCCATTGAATTTTTATTAGCTTAAGGTTTTTAACGAGGCAACCGGCGCATGTCGCGGACCGTGTAACTAGTTTTTTCAGTCCGAACCCTTCCTCGTTAACTCGTCGTCAGGGCACGGACTGGGGGGCTACTTGGTAGGATATATACCCCGGGTCCGTGTTCCCATTTATAGTCGGGTCGGGGTCAAACGATTCGGGTCTTGGTCGGCGGGTCGAGGTCAAAGGTGACGGGTCAAACCCGCCACCTTATTAGGCCTATAAAAGGGCTTCTAGCCCTTCAAGTTAGGGGGTCCCTTCTACTCTCTCTCTAGAAAACATATCCTCCCCCTTCTCTCTAAACCCACAAGAGATTATCAATAAGAGAATACTTGAGCTATATTCTACGGTCTACTCTATTGTTCATACAAATTACATACCGTACATACATCCTATATACTCGGGAATTAGTATATACATCCGATATACTCGGGAATTAGTACCATCAAATGCACTATTGCCATACCTACAAGAAAATCATAAAAATATAAAGTACATTAATCTTCATCAAAAGGAACTTGTGTTTCATCATTTAGTCAATTAACCGGTTAGCTCTAGTTTAATCTCAATAATTTGTGCCCTGTTCTTCAGCCAATCACCTTTTTTCTCCCTCATCTACAAAAAAAAAAAAAAAAAAAAAAAAGAAAAAAAAAAAAACAATAGAAACATGTATATTTACAAGTGCAGTCCACACTAAGGTGAAGCAATTTAGTCTAAAGTATAGCAAGAGCCCGAACATGAGCAAAGTATGAGGGAATCATATCCAATAAGAGTAAGAAGAAACTGAAAACGAAGCAAACAAGTTAGATAGTTAGATACACTATAAGATGGGGGAAAGAACAAATAAGGTGGAAAGCCTAAACATAGTAACTGCATAATAAGATGCTTAGATAGTTAGATATGAACCTTCCATTGACTGGAAAATCCTCATTCAAATCCTTTCCCTGTTATGCACAACCACAAAATGTGAGACATTAGTGCAAGTGCTCAAAGCTTTGTTCTCATATTAAAGAATTCTACAAGTCCTTACATAATCAAATACATCAAGTTTCAAAGTGTTATCTGAAGAAATATTTATTACTTCAATAATTAAATCAAATTGTGTTATTATCTCATGCTAGTACAAGAAAACAAACAAGCACTACAACAATATACTTAGATGACAGACAAATTCTGGAGACTTCCAAGTTCCGAGAAAGTATCTCCAGCAATATGCTCAAAGTATACTTAGATGTCATTTCTTCATACCTTATAACAAAGAAACAAATTAGTTGGTGAGAAAACAACACTGCTGGAAATTATGGAATTTCCGACCACTTGAAAATAATTTTAAATCAAGTCGAAAGTCTTGTTCCGACCACTTTTGGTATCCGGAAAAACCTTTGTTGCTATTTCCAACCACTTTTTGCTTTTGATTTGATATAAGATCACTTTCAGGTGGTCAGAAATTTCATAATTTTCAGCAGTGCAAATGCAGAAATAAGAATTCATAACATTCATATATAGGTACACACCTATATATATTATTGTGCAATCAGGAAATGAACAAAAAAATCCTTGACCACAAAGAGTTTGTGCTTTACTCTTGTGACAATGTCAAATTTCACCTCTTTCACTTGTAATCGAAATGTTGCTTTACAAGTGGAGCATTAGAACCCAAAAATGAAGACATAAATGCATTTCAGAAGTTATAATATAAGTATTAGAACCCAAAAATGAGACAAGTAGTTGAAATAAATTGTAATCACAATACTAACACAACCTTCGCACAAACATTCATAGATGCTCCAGTGTCAATATTTTAAATTCTAATTCAAATTAGATTCTAGTTGAAGAATTAACTTCCTCATAGGGTAGAATAGCATTGGCACCCTGGTTTGAACTTTTAGCTACAAATTTCTAGAAGAAAACTTAAATAATTATAAATAAAATATAAAATATTAATAATATATTTTTAGTTCTTCTTCTTCCCAATATATATTTGTAGTTCTGGAGTTGGGGATGGATGAGATGAAGGATGAATGAAAGGAAACCCTAGAATATGAATTGAAGAGGGAATCCGTTAATAATATATTTTTATGTACCTTCACTTGCGATGGTGGAGACCAGAGATTTCAGCAGCGACTGGCGACCTTCCCTGCTGTTATATACTTCCGTCCAACTTTCCGTTCATTCCTATTTTTGTTAGAAAGTTGTGATTTTTTACAAATTACCTACCAACATTATTGTTGGACGAAAATAGCAAAATTTTCAACAGTGCCTAAATTAAACCACCCCGGGATAGACTAAGATAAATATAGATGGATGCTCAAATCCCCTAACCAACATGGCAAGCTTTGCCGGACTCGCCAGGGACGAGGGAGGCAATTGGGTTAAAGGTTACATCCATAACATAGGATGCTGTGCAGCTGAGACGGCTGAAGCCTGGGCTCTTTTGAAGGGAATACAATTAGCTAAACTTCTTGGATGTAGGTATACTATATTTGAAAGTGACTCCAGTGCTGTGGTGGAAGCTATCAACAAAAAGGAAAGGGTCAATGCAGTGGCCAGCAACATCCTTAATGCATGTAGAAGGGATTTGGAAACCATTGGAGACTGGAAAATCATACTTATTGCCAGCAGGGACGGAGCCAGAAAATATGTTGAGGGGGGGGGCAAAGAAGTAGGGATGGATTCAATGGCGGATTTAGAATTTTTTTTAGTGAGGGAAAAAAATTAAAATAAAAGAGAAAGTTTAAAAAAAAAAAATTGAAATACTTAAGAAGTATAACAATAAATATTGTTGGATATAGTGAAAAATAAAACATATTAAAACTTTATAAAAATATTTATAACAAAATATGAAACATAATTAATTTGATAAAACAATTCGAATATAAAACACATTATAAATTACACATTCCATTATTAATAAGTGAATAAGACTGTAACATTGCCAATGCAAAGACTCAAACCCAAGTCATTCCAAAACTCATAAACATTAGCTACCACCTTGTCTATCACAACTTTTGTTTACATAATCTGTTTTATAATACTTATATGAATAATGTACTATATATACATATTATATACAATATAGGGTAGGGGGGTGGGGTGGGGGGGTGAGGGGGGTGAGGGGGGGGGGGCAGTTGACCCCCCTGCCCCCCCTCTGGCTCCGTCTATGATTGCCAGGGAGAAAAACCAAGATGCAAACCTATTGGCTCGGTGTTCTTTTTCTCAGTTGGGAACCAGTTATTTAGATGATCCTCCTAATGATTTAATTAGTATTCTTGAGGATGACTATGGTGGTGTTCCATCCTGGCGTCAAAGTGTTGACATGTAGAACTTTCTTTCCGGGTGTTCCCCTTCCTATTGAAATTAAAAAAAAAAAAAAAGTACTTTTTATAGTCTACACACCACTCGATCATGGTTCACATAAAAATTTGCCTAGTACTTGCTAGTTCTTAACTTCTTTTAGTTTTTAACTTTTTATCATTGCAATATATTTCTAAAAATTGTAGCTTTAACCCCTGAATGAACAAAAATATTAAACTCTATTAAAATTTTACATAGTACGTAGATATTTTAACTTTTAAAAGTTTACTATCTTTATTTTTATAACTCTTTCAGTTTTGAATTTTTTTTATGCAAAATTAAGAATTGACAACCTTCTCCCCTAGACTTTTCCTCTTCAATTTTGATACATCGTTTTTATTTTCTCTATACGAATCCTATTAAAATTTATTTTTGTTATTTTACAAATGAAATATGACTAAAGAAGATTATAATTAAGTATAAAATATTTAAAGTACTAAAATACTCATGTATTAAGTAAAATTTTAATAAAGTTTAACAATTTCATTATTCCATGTGTTAAAACTATAACTTTTTTGAAGAGTTAGAGGTGTATATATATTGCCAATTGTAAAAAGTTAGAGACTAAAACGACTAATAATAAACAATTGAGGGACTAAAACTACTTCATTTTTTTTTTTTTTCGTTTACATGGTATGTTTTCATTTGTCCATAAAAAAGGAATGTAGCTCACAATTTTTATTACTTACTTTCTTCCATCAATAAAATCACGACACATAGCGAGAACTTTAGATTTATTTTACTTATGCATGTTACTTCCTACATTCATGAAATTTTAATATTACCCACTAATTCTCATTTCTTGAATAATTATCTTTCGACTTTGATTTTTTTATTCATAGATTAATTTCTAATCAAGTTAGAGCCCACCTATCAATTTGTATAAACAAGCTATGTTTGTTAACAAGTTGATACTTGATACGATACAATCGTTATATCGTGCACAAGGACCCACAATGTATCGTGCGCTCCGCCCTACCCAAAATATCATCGTTTTGTTAAGTTGTGTGGGGAGTTGACGCGACGAAGGCTATGTGTATTCTGTTATACAATTATGTACATTCTATTATACAATTATATTATGTACATTATTCGAAACATGTGATTTTTTAAGAGTTAAGAGTTTATGTGTATTATGTTAAGAGTTTATGTGTTTTATGTATTATGTTAGATTATGTGTATTCTGTTATACAATTATGTAAATTCTATTATACAATTATGTACATTCTATTATATAATTGTGTACATTCAAAACATAAGAATTTTTTTATGAAGTTAACAACAGACACAGAAAAAGGAATTTAAAAAAAAAAAAAAAAAAAAAAGAGTACAAAACGACGTCATTTTGGGCCAGGGTGCACAGTGCACAATATAATTTGCATTGTGCGCCCTGGTACACGATATAATATGCCGATACGATAAGACTAAACATGGATAAGACATGTTAATGTTAACATATTGGAGTTCTAAACACAAACTTAAACGCGATTTTTAAACTAGTTGACACAATAGAAATGTTTATTTAATAAGTTTTGAGTTCAGATATTACATGATAATTGGTTTAAACTCATTACTCATTAGAGATGTTAGTATAATTTTTTAAAAAAAAAATTAAAAACTTGAAAAAAAAAAAAAAAACAATCTACAATGAAATCAACAAAAAAATAAAGATATTCAATTCATAACATACTATAATATTCAAAGTAATATCTAAAAATCATAACTAATACTAAAATTAACTACGGTTTAAATGGGTAAAGTTGGTTGACCAATTAAGTCATGAATAACACCTTACCATTCATGAGTAAAGACATGTTAAACCTAAACACTAACTTGTTATTTCCTTATTTGATTTCATGTCTTGTTATCGGGTCGTATATAAAAGTTATAAGTCTAAGTTATAATAAATTACTTGTTAAGGATTCTATCCTTCATGTAATGTATTTGTCCATTTTGAAATGCATATATAATCCAGAGTATGAGAAAATGAAAATGCTATGTGAGAATGGAATTGTAATTCCCTTCGACCAAACGAATGAATTTTCTTGCATTTGAAATTATGTGAGAATGAAATTGTAATTCCCTCCAACCAAACGCCCTGTAATAAAATCTAACCGTTATAACCGATTTAATACACTATATGTGAATAACTTGTATTTTGTGCGACTTTGGAAGGAAAAAGTTATGAGAATCTACCTTAGGATTGATGATAATAATTGTCAATTTTGTCTATTTCTTATCACTATAACGGATCTCTAAATTCTTAAATATTCAATACAATCATTACTTGTGAATAACTTGTATTTTGTGTGACTTTGGAAGAAAATAATTGTGACGGCCTATCTTAAGATTGATGATACTAATTATCTAATTTTTTTTTTATCACTATAACGTACCGTCCTCTAAATTCTTAAATAACTTCTAAAACCTTGTTTAATTGGACACAACTAATAAAACATATGTCATAATTTCAATGAGTGTCATCCCTTTATTTCTAATATTACATATTTACATAGATTTACATTTCCTACTCCATTTTTTTTTTTTTACTTCATAACATAATTGTGTCATAGTTTGATTGATTAATTAAAGGAGACAAACCATGAATTTTGTTCATTTCATTTGCTTCATTCAATAAGAATTAAACACTTAATAGGAGGTATATTCCATGAATTACACCTATGATAGATTTTCCTAATTTTCTTTTTTATAGTAGCCCTTTTTTTTTCTCACTCTCAATTTGATTTGATTTTTATTTTTTATTTTTCATCAAAACATAGGATAGGCGATAAGGTTGTTTCACATTTTGATTGTTTTGTACCTTCAAAGTCTTGTGTTCAAGCTCAAATGTAGTCATATATACATGATGAGACATGTGAAGTGGGGTTTTTGTAACAAGGATACACATCCTAGCTCTTGCTGTCATGCATAATGTTAAATTAAAGGAGTAATATTATCGTCATGCTTTCAACACAAGATTTTAAAACTACAAAATAATTAAAACCGGAACACTTTAACGTCACGTTTTGAAAAAAGAACAAATTTGAAAGAAAAAAGCAGAAATAATGCCACCATTTCATGGCCTTTGCTATCGTTCACCGTAAAATTCATCACCACAAGCCGTTACGCTACTTCAATCACACCGCTATAAATCCCGAACATTTTCTTGTTAACTTTACTTCCATAACCATTACATTAAACATCTATCAACCAAAGCCTCTCTTCAACAGAGTGCAAAATCGAGAACATTAAACCACTTAATAATGATGTCTTCTTATTCGTACCAAAAGTTTACGTGCATTATTTTGATGTTTGTGGTTTGTGTGGTCATGAGTTTGGAATCCAATGGCGTAGAAGGAGCACCGCAGGCCCCGGCGATGTTTGTGTTCGGAGATTCATCGGTTGATGTCGGCAATACCAACTTCCTCAACTCCCGAGCAAGGGCCAATTACTATCCGTACGGTGTGGACTTCTCCAGTGGAGCTTCCGGCAGATCTACCAATGGGAAAACTTTTTCAGATCTTCTTGGTACTTTATATAATTACATATTTTCTTCATTGAAACATCAAAAGACTAAACTTGAATAATAAATCACTATCTAACTTTACAGGATTTAAATCGATCATGTTACATCTATACTAAGTAGTCGCCTTACACTTTTTTGAAGGATGGTAGATTGTATTTTTGTAAAAAGAAAATTACACTTTTCATCTTTAACGTAACTTACATGATAATTGTAGTATTCGTACCTATTTGTTGGTCGTGCTCACTTCTCGTCCCTAAGCTAAAAAAAAAAAAAAAAAAAAAACTTAATTATCTTAGCTTATTTATCAAAGCATTTATGAATTATATGTACTATGATGATTTATCTTGTTGAATTTGTAGCTAATTATATTGGTGAAATTAAAATTTCCAGGAGAGTGGTTGGGCATGCCGGCTCCTCCTCCGTTCGCCGATCCCAACACAAGGGGGAATAGAATTCTCGGTGGAGTCAACTATGCTTCCGCCGGCGCCGGCATCCTTGATGAAACCGGCCAGCACTATGTAATAAATATATACACTCATACTCAATCACTTTTTCAATCTTTTGCCTCATTCACACTATCTTTTACCTTATGGTTGTGTAATGCAGCAAGACAGGTACACGTTGAGCCAACAAGTGGTGAATTTTGAGAGCACGTTGAACCAGTTGAGGACGATGATGAACCCCGGCGATCTGAATACCTACCTAGCCCGATCAATTGCGGTGGTGGTGATTGGGAGCAACGACTACGTCAACAACTACCTTCTGCCTTCTCTCTACACTTCCAGCTTCAACTATAATCCCTCCCAATTCGCCGACCTTCTGCTCAATCGATACGCCAGGCAACTCGTGGTGCGCACATAAACTGTTCGACAAAATTACTGTGAGATGTAATGATTGATTAACGAACACGGAGTATAATAATTTTGCAGGCATTGTACAGTGTTGGTCTGAGGAAGTTCTATCTAGCAGGAATTGGGCCTTTGGGCTGCACCCCAAACCAGCTAGCCACAGGGCAGGCCCAATCAGGGAGATGCGTTGACTCTGTAAACCAGATGCTTGGGAGCTTCAATGGCGGTCTGAGAAGTCTGGTGGACAACCTTAACAATGGTGGCCATCCCGGTGCCGTTTTTGTCTACGGTAACACCTATGGAATTATGGGCGATATGTTAAACAACCGTGCCAGATATGGTAATTATTAATCGTCAATGACTTTTGACATAATGATTAGACCATGATATTTTAAACTTGGGGTCTTCTGAGTATAGTGATTTTGTGACGTTTAGTCTTAAATTTTCAAACTGATCATCTGTGGTCTTTCGACTTTCAAATTTAATCATTCGTGGTCCAAGTTAACCCCCCATGGTCCTTCAAGTTTCAAAATTTAACCAGCCGTGATTCTCTTGAAAAGACCATAGTTAGTTAAAATTTAATAGTTGAAGGACCATGTGTGGTTAACTTAGACCACGAATAGTTAAATTTGAAAGTCGAAGAATCACAGATGATCAATTTGAAAGTTTATGACCAAACGTAGTAAAAACAGTATACTCGGAGAATCTCCATGATATTAATTCATACATTTTAACAAAACCTATGTGTATTGCAGGGTTTACAACGTGGGATAGACCATGTTGTGCGATAATAACGACTTTGGGACAGATAAATTGTGCACCATTCATGCCTCCATGCGGCACTAGAACTCAGTACATATTTTGGGACGCCCTTCATTCCACACAAAATGTGAACGCCGTCCTTGCACAGAGAGCCTATTCTGGACCACCTTCCGACTCTTACCCCGTCAATGTTCAACAACTGGCCAATATCAACATTTGATTATATTTATCCTATATTTTCACTACTTGTTTCCGTTTGTGTTTTACAACCTCTTTTAACTTGATGCAAGATGATTTATAAGTGGTTATGGATATTGAATTATGGTGATAATTGATGCTATTGTATGTCCTATATATAATGAAATATATGTGTTATATCTGGTGTGTCATCGATATTTGAAGTTTCGAACTAATCATGTTATAATACTATACTAATAATTGTCCCGTGCAATGCACGGACTATTATTAATTTAACAAATTTACTAATTAAATTTTTGACATCCTCTGAATTAGCAAAGAAACAGAAAAACGTACTTGAGTTCTTAAGCTCAGAATTAGTTTGATTAAAAATGTAAGTATAACTATATAATGTAATATTTAATATTTTTAAAAGTTTAATTATGCTATTATTATGTTGATTTTAAAATAACAAGTTACTTGCATTGTATTATTATTTGAAATTGATTTTTTTTAAAGGAAATTGAATTTGAAATAAATACTTTAATTATATAACTAACGTATTTCAATAAAATTTGTAAATAAAATAACAGGCGATATTTGTCAAAAATCTCCACCAAAAAAAATAAATTATTATATAGCTGAGGGCACATAAACACTTAACATAATACACATAATTCTTGCTCATACTGCACAGAATTTATGCTCATTATATCGTATTTATGTGTATGTGTATTATGAACATGAATTTTGTGCATTATAAAGTCAAATTTTGTGTATTGGACCAGGGTCCATGATATAATTTGCCGTACTAAGGCGGATCTTTGCTCAATGGCAAATTAATGTGTGAACTATGGTTGATATAGATGTGTGGGTCATGAATATCAGGTACATTTTTAATATACTAAAAGTACATTATTTATGTACTGAATATACAAATTCCAGCATTGGTCCTCTGACTATCGTGATTTTTCATAATTGGTCCTCGACTTTTAATTTGGACAATTTAGACACTTGATTATTAAAATGTTTCCAATATTGGTACTTCCGTCCCAAGCTAGTCAAGTATCCGTTAAAATGAGGGCTAAAATAGTCTTTTAACATACTTTGCGTATAATACATCCTACTCCTCCATATACGCCGCGATTAAAATCAAAATACCCCTTTTCTGTTAACCTGGCTGACATCGTCGTTCTCCTCCATCCACGAAAATATGTACCTGTAGTTCAATAGTTGACTCAAAGGAAGACCGTGATGATGTTGAGAAGAGGTTTGCAGACATTGACATCGCTGAGAGGGAGCTTGAGCTCCGTTTCCACGCCACCGGTTTATTGTAGCTTCTCTATGAAGTCGTCGTCGACGTTTCCACCGGCGTCCAATGTCGCGGTCGTGGCTTCCAGCGACGCTGCCGGCTTGACTCTCTTCTGATTGACGACGACAACACCGCTGTTTCCAAGCCTGATACGATTCCGACTTTACTTCAACCCGGCATCGTAGTTTATGATGGCGTTTGCCATCTCTGTCACAAAGGTGTGAAGTGAGTGATTCGGACAGTCGACGCCGTGGGGGCACCAATATCTGCTGCCGGAAAGTCGACACCGCCAACATCTATTTTGCGATTTGAAACTGGACGGTAAGCCTCTGCCGCGTCCAGTTCAAATCCTGACCTCCGGAGCGCCGTCGTCGTCGGTTATTTTGTTGCAGACATAGTCGCTAGGGTTTTTGTGGATGGAGGAGAACGATGATACGGGTCAACAGAAAAAGGGGGTATTTTGATTTTTCTAAAAATTGAGGAGCTGGAGAGTAGAGTGTGCGACGGTGGCGGCCGGCGGAGTGTGGCGACTAGAGCAGAGGAGACGGAGGCAGCGGCCTAGAGCAGAGGAGAACAGTTGCGACTCACGTGGAGAACGACATTGGTGGACTCTCGTGGGCTGGTTCTGGTGGGCGGTGGTGGGTGAAAGACCGATAGTGGCTTTTCGGCTTCTTCGCAGACTGCAGAGAGAAAGAGATGGGCAGTACTTCTGCAGTAGTCAATTAGGTTTGGGATATTTTGATTTTAATTAATTAATCCCGTATATGGAGAAGGACGATGTATTATACACATAACCTATTAAAAGACTATTTTAGCCCTCATTTTAATGTCTACTTAACCAGTTTAGGACGGAAGGATCAACATAGGAAACATTTTGATAGTCAAGTGTCTAAATTGTCCAAATTAAAAGTTGAGGACTAATTGTGAAAAATCACGATAGTCGGAGGACCAATGCTGGAATTAACTCTATAAAATAATGTACTTTCAGTACTTAAATAATGTACTTTACATACACAAATAATATACTTTTAATATATTAAATATGTATTTTTTATTTATGATTCACACAGTTGTGTGGACTATGATCGCTGTAATAATGATTGTTACTCATATTAAACCTATCATATCTAATTTACCATAATAATTTTATATATTAAGGTTCGAACATGTGACATCTCATTTAAAAGAGCTACAAAATACTCCGTATCATTGAACTACGAGTTACTTGGCCGGAAAGCGCAAATATGATGTCCCTAACAGAAGTCACAACAAATATTTACAAATACAATCCGACATTTAGTGTCTGCAATAAAAGAAAGTCAAAATTGGTGTACAGAGGTCAGGGGTTAAGTCTGATGATTATCACAAACGGCAGCGATAGCATATTGAGGACTGCAGCAACGGCAACAACTATATAGGATCCTATGTCTAATGTCTGCACCCATTTCGTACCTTCCATTGACTGCAACAGTGACTCCTACTTCAATGTGCCAATAAAGATACATTCTTTATTCTCTATTATTAATTGTAGAATTTTTTATTTTTATTTTTATTTTATTTTTTTTTTTGAAGAGTTTTTGTAAGTGTGATTAAGAAAGAGAAGACAAGAGAGAGGAGAAAAAAAAAAGTTAATACTTAAAATGGTCCTCGATTATAGTGGTTTTTCTCAATTTCGTCCTAAACGATTTTGATGACCTAATATAGACTCAGACTTTTGTGTTTCGCTCAATTTAGTCATCCGTTTGTTATTCCGTCACATTGGTGTTAAATAAAAGGACAATTCAATAATATCAATATTGATCTCTCTTTACTTTCAACCTGCGAGATGAGAAATCCCTCTTTTTTGTACGAATTACACCCAGAATTACTTTTAGACTTATGGATCAAATTTTATATTCGCAAGTTTAGGAGTGATTCTGGGAGTAATTTGTAAAAAAAAAAAGGGATTTTGCACTTCACATGTCTATGAGTAAAGAGATGCCAATATTAAAATTACTAAATTTTCTATTTATTTAACAACAAATGGACGGAATAACAAATGAGGAACTAAATTGAGCAAAAACACAAAAGTCTAGGACTAAATTGAGTAAAAACACAAAACTCTAGGACTACTTTAAGCCACCAAAGTCGTTTAGGACAAAATTGAAAAAAATACTATAGTCGAGGACTATTTTGGATATTAACGCAGAGAAAAAAGAAAAATCTAAAACATAAAAAATTTGATTTCAAAAATAATAATTTTCGTAAATAATGTCAGAAATGCGCTCAGCTGGCGCGTGCATTATGACTCTCACGCGAGTGCAGTGCAGCTGGCATTAATTTGTGGCGGGCCCCACTTTCTACAAAAAAACCCTATATTTGCAGGAGCAATTTTCTTCTTCTCTCGCTTGCTTCTCTTTCTTTCATGTTCGCATTTTTTTTCCTAAAACTCGTGAACAATTCCCCTAATGGGAATGACAATAGATTTTTTTTTGAATGCTACTAGCTCTATTACAATGTAGTATATGTTCATATACTTTCTCAACCTACTGAAACACAAAGAGCTAATGGGGATGACAATAGATAAAATGTCTATTTTTAAATCCTTTACGAATTTGATTCTCATTAGTTATAGAACTGCTTGAATCCGTTTCAAACTCGATAAAATGATTCACATACCTGTTTCAAAAACTGTTTAGTATATTTTAAAATAATTTAAATATAATTGTTTAATACGGAGTACATAATTGGTTCTAAAAATTTGTTCAGTATAACATGAAATTTTCATAGGAAATCTATAAAATCAATACATCAAAACTATCTGTATATTATGTATAAGCGAGTGTTGAGTACCGAGTACAAATACGTACTCCAGTATTACCTTAACTCGCGTCGGAACGAGTAATTTTTTTTCTCTACCTGAACCATCTCGAATTTGATTAGGTACTACTCAAATTAAACTTGTCGTATTAAAATTTATAAAGGTCGGGTACTCGAAAATACCTAACTCTTTACCACCGCAATCTATATATATTATCTCCTCATTTCGATCTTCATTTCTTTGCCTATAGCACTACATTTCTATCCTCAAGCATTGTCGCTTAATGAACTGTACCTGTAATTCATTCCATCTTCAATCCGTTAGAAAATTAGATTAAGAATAGTCAATTTGAGACATAATTTTAAGTGAAATCTAAAATGTAGTTAAAACATTCTTTTAAGTACATTAATTTCATATATTAACATGCTCAAAATAGTTAATGGTGAATGAGATTGATGCACACCACTCATATCGCTAGAAGTGTCTTGCATATTTAAAAATCATGAGACAGTAAATGAAGGTATATGACAATCTAACCATAATGTTCCATCATGAAGATGTATCAGACAATTTTGAGTTATTAATTTATTATATTGAAGACCAATCTTTGATATAATCTTCTTTTCAGGAAAATTCCTTAAATTGTATTAAAGTGTTGGATCATAGGTCATTGGTGCATATGTGTGTATGAAGTGCAAAAACCTAAGATATCCCAATATATCTTTAAAATAAAACAAAAGTAATTCACAAAAAAAAAAAAAAAAAAAAAAAAAAAAAAAAAAAAAACACGAGTACAATCTTGTATCAACTTTACAAAAATTTGAAATGTTATATTTAAGTTAAGATTAAATATTCAATTTACTTGTGAGCTAACTTTTATAATGGAGTCATAATATTAGAGCATCCACATTAACGAATTTTGGAGAGGTTTTTGTAAAGAAAAAAAAAAACGTAGGTTTTTAGAATAATGGGGATGTGAGTTTTTTTATGGTCTTTTATCTTACAAGGAACACATTTTTGTGAGACCCACTGAGCAAGGGAAAAAGAAAGCAGATGCGCCTTGCTGTGCGTGAGGTGAACATTTCGTGCGCAGTTGGTGTGTGTACTGCACGTGCCAACTGGGCGCATGTAATACTTTGTTTTGTTTTGTTTTGTTTTTTTTTTTTTGTCACAAATTTTACTTCACCCCCCCCCCCCCCCCCCCCCCCCCCCCCCCTCTTTTTTTTTTTTTTTTTTTTTTTTTTCCTTCTCTTTTCTATCTGGCATGTAAAAATCATGGTAAAATCTAAGCTAATAAGGATGCTCTTAGCTTGAGCGTCGATCTCTCACTTCTCACAATGCTTGAACAAAATATTACTCCATAATTAGTAAAGTTTAAATATAGATGAGTAGATATTACAAAGTACATTAAGGTATAGTGTTGTACTCATGATTGCATCGCACCAAACAAAATGTTTCATTTAGCTTGGGACGGGACCACAAACGTACAACTGTGGGCTAGGACTGTGCATTCGGACGGTTCGGACAGATCAGATGGCGGTCAGGCTCCTCCGATCGGATTTTGGATATGTATTTTGATTACCTTATCCGTTTAAAATTGTTGACTTATCCGGTTGGTTATATCGTTGTTCGGTTTGGATCGGATCGGTCGGATATCCGACATTATTTCGGATATTAAAAAATGTTGAAATCAAATAAAAAATTCATAAATTAAAATCAAAAGCACAATAGTAAGTAACTGAAAGTCTAAAATATTGAATAAATAAGTAAATAATTGATAGAATGATAGTGTAATAGACTAATACCTGTAATACTAAGTTACTAAGTTAGTAATTAGTATTACTAAGTAGTCTATTAACTAACATTAAGAGTCTTAACTCTTAAGTGTCTAAGACTCCAACAAAACTACAAAAGTAAATAACTACGAAGTACATACTACATACAAATTTACATACTACATACACAACTGTCTGTCTGTCTGTCTAAACTGAAGCACTAAAAATACAAATTCAGCAAAATCAGCAACTCAGCAACTGCAAGTATCAACTACTCAACTCCTAGACTTTTAGAATTCAGACAATTAGACCTATTCTTCTTCCTGTGAATTGTGGCAAGTTAGTGTAAATAATTAGTACTACACAGTACACAAGCAAGTAAGCAACTGAGCAAGCATTAGAAAATGAAAAACAGAGAAGGGATTATATAAATTTTGGCTCAGTAAGCATTTTTTCCATATCATTTGGATTAAGGGCTTATTGCTTCAATATACCTTAAGTATAGAGCAACTGACCAACTTAATCCTTTCCTTTTCAGATTAAAGGTGGAAGCTTCATCATTTCCAAATGCCAACTTAACGTGAACAGACAGAATAAAATAATCCATACATTACCAAATGCCCAAGGTACTTGAGACAGCAACTTAGTACAAGTTACCAGGCCTTCATACTTACAAAGTTTGAGACTTACAAATGTCTAGTGTAATTGAGTCAAACACAGTGGGCTCAAAAAATAGCAAGTGAGATTAGATTGCAATTTAGTTAAACAGTCAAATACTGTAAAAGATTGCAATAAAATCAAGTAATGTAAATAATAACATTACAGGAATTGTAGCAAGTGTAGAACCAAGAGACCTCCCACTTCCACCATCACCACTTAACTCTGCAAAATAAACAACAAAAGTTAAGTGTATTAACAATTTAAGCAATTTAAAATATAAGTATAAAGGATTATAAAGTTAAAACTAAAAAGTCATACCTTTTTCAAACCTCTCAAACTCTTCCAGATTCTCCTCAATACATAAAGGTGTATTTTGCATTCTAAGCCAATCTTGTGTACACACCGCTTCCACAATTTTTGGAGATAAAGAACTCCTAAAATGATCCAATACTCTTCTAGAAGTACTGAAGGCAGATTCTGAGGCTACAGTGGAGATTGGAATGGCTAGGACATCCCTAGCAAGCTTAGACAGAACTGGAAACCTAGCAGAGTTGATCTTCCACCATCCAAGTACAGTGGTCATGGCATAAAAACACTTCAGTAACTGAACCAGACTGCCAACAGATTCCTAGTCCATAAAATCAGAAATTGAATTACCCAAATCAGACTTGAAAAAACAATCTGACTCCAAAGATTCAAACACTTTTTGGTAAGTTAATGCAGACTGCAACATCAAATAGGTAGAGTTCCATCTGGTTGGAACATCTAAACACAAAGAAGACCTTTGTTCAATACTCAACCAATCAGCCAAATCCCTGAACTTCTTGAGTCTAGCAGGAGAGTTTCTAACATAACTAACCACCTCCCTAACCTTCTTAACAGAACTATCACAATCTTTCAGACCATCTTGAACTACTAGGTTTAAGATATGGGCAATACATCTCATGTGAAGATACTTTGCCCTCATAGTAGATGATCCCCAAGACACCAATTTTTTCTTCAGAAACCCCATAGCAGTGTCATTTGATGAGGCATTATCAACAGTCACAGAAAACACATCTCTAAGCCCCCACTCTAGCAAACAATTTTCTAGGGTTTTGGCTAGATATTCACCTTTGTGAGAGGTAACAGGGACAAATGCAAGGATTTTCTTATGAAGCTTCCACTCAGAATCAATGAAATGGGCAGTAACTACCATGTAGTTAATTCTTTGGATGGATGTCCAAGAATCTGTAGTGATACTAACCATATGACTGCTTCCCCTTAAAAATGACTTCAATTTCAGTCTCTCCTCTTCATAGACAACTAGGATGTCCCTACTTATAGTCCACCTGGATGGAACTATAAACCTAGGGCAAGCAATAGCTATGAACCTCCTGAAACCTATTCCCTCCACAAACCTAAAGGGCAATTCATCTATGATTATCATTTCAACCAAGGCCCTCCTAATTGACTCTTGATTAAAAATCCAGGTCCCTATTTCTCCCACAGTAGGCTGACCATCTGTAAGTGATGTAACAGCCTGAAATGTTAACAGGGACTGCCTAGTTTCCTTTGAGTGAGGATTTTTCAAACAGCTAAACATGTGATTTCTTAAGGAAGAAGTCCCATGTTTTTTTGTCTCACAGTGATAAATTTTGGCACAATAAATGCATTTGTCTTTTACAACCACATTATTATTGTCCTTTATCTTCTCAAAATGATCCCACATTGGTGATCTGGAATCAACCTGTTTCCTCTTCTTGGCAGGAACAACAGTAGGAGGTTGCTCATTCTGTTGATTCTCAATAGTTTGGGCTTCCACCCCTGAAGGTCCATCAATTGAGGAGTTGGGAGGTTAACTACCATGCATACTGATATTATTATCCATCTAAAAATGGTGAACAATCAGTACACACATCAGGATTCATATTCAAGAAGAGGCAGCACATGAAATCATTTTAGCATTCCAGAATCAGACACATTTTGTGTCATTATTAAACAGGAATGCATAATTAATTAAAGAGCATTATTCAATACAAATATACAAATACAATTAAGGGAATACATCCATAAACTTACAAAGAAATCCAGATTCAGGGATATATTTTAAATATCCAGATGTATCAGAGACTGTTATAACATAAAAACAACTCATTTCATCAACATCATTATAAGGATTTCTATGGGGCTTCCACCAATTTAAGCCTTTAAGAGACATTATAACACTTTAATTTATAAGACTCTTATAACAATCAGTGCTTCCACCAGAATATATCAAAAGTTATGAGATCAAGATACAATTTGGAACTTCTCAACAGATTGACTTAATCACAGTCCACAGAAATCAAAGAATCATAGAAACCATAATCAAGTATCATAACATAGACACAAAACAGATTGACTTAATCACAGTCCACTGAAATCAATTTTATAACACTAGGGTTTTAATAAATACTTAGTGCTTCCACCACAATATCACAGAGACACAAAATAGATCACAAATTCGCAATAAACTCAGAGTAATATGCCAATAACTTTAAGAAATAACTTTTACAAAACTAGGGTTTGCATTTTTACAGTAACAAAGTCAGTGCTTCCACTACAATATCACAGAGACCACATAATATATCACAATAAATTTAAGAACTGCAAATATATAAAAATAGGGTCAGCGAGTTACTTCTTTTCTCACAAATACCCCGGAGAACGAGGGCTTCTGTTTACTGGAAGTCGACGACACCACTAGTCCACCACAGCACCACTACACCAGTCAGGGCCTCAGGGCTTCCACCAGTGACCAATGTTTCGTCGTCTATAACAGAACCAACCGGACAATGAGAGTAGAGACTACAAAGAAGGTAGTCTCTGTCTAGTAGAGAAGAGAGAACTGAGGAGTGAGGACTAAAATCGCAAGGTGCGACTGCGCAGAGAGCCAGAGAGAACTCATAGAATGAGAGAAGACAGAAGAGAAGTTCTCGTCTGGAAACCCTAAGAGAAGAGACTGACTACGCAAATGAGAACTTCTCTGTAGCAACACACACACACACATATATATATATATACACTAAGCCTAAACGACGTCGTATTGCACTCTACGTACGTAACCCTAGTATTAATCGGGTATTCGGACGGATCGGGTGTATTTTTTAGCCCCCTACCCGAATGCCATAAACCGACGTCGTTTTAGATGTCGGTTCGATTTTGCGAATCGGGTAGCGGTTCGGTTCGGTTTGACTTGGTCGGTTAGTGGTTCGGTCGATTTTTTCGGGTTTTTTGGATTTTGGTCAGCCCTACTGTGGGCGTCTAAAAAAATGGATAACCCTAGTATTAATCGGATATTCGGACGGATCGGGTGTATTTTTTAGCCCCCTACCCGAATGTCATAAACCGACGTCGTTTTAGATGTCGGTTCGATTTTGCGAATCGGGTAGCGGTTCGGTTCGGTTTGACTTGGTCGGTTAGTGGTTCGGTCGATTTTTTCGGGTTTTTCGGATTTTGGTCAGCCCTACTGTGGGCGTCTAAAAAAATGGATATATATATATATATATATATATATATATATATATATTTAATGCTACTGACCCTATTATATTGTAGTATCTGTTCAAACATACTTTCTCAACCTATTGAAGCACAAAGAGTCAACGTCTTCACTGAGACTCGATTTCATGACCTCCCATATGGGGGAAGTCACTACATGTCATCTGAGCATAAAGTACTTGACAAAAAAAATAGATATATAGTCGTCCCACTAATATAATAGCAGTAAAAAACAGTTTGGGTAGCTAGTGTTGCAGACTCTTAACTGGCAAAGGTAATGGATATGATGCCCTTTAGCATCCGGTCTGAGCTGGGCTTTTTTTTTCTTTTTTTTTTTTTTTTTTTTTGGGTTCTTCTATTATATGTAATGTATAGGGAGAATGAATAGAAAGACAGCAAAGCAGGATCAGAGCTACGCATGTGCTCTGCATAGTACATACAGAAGCAGTTGGATAGCAATTTCTGACAACTCATTCACGTTTCATCCATGAATCAGCTAGCAACCAACTTTTGCACACCATTATTCTATTTAGTATTTTGGGACACTCTCGATTTACCACTTTTGAACTGAAGTCTTAGGACTTAGGATTAGCCTAACTTAAATTAGAAAACATAATGATCCAGTATGGTAAATGGTTGTTAGCTAATAGCTGTTAGCTGTTAGCTGATTGAATTAATTAGAAAGTATAACTAGTTGGTAATATTAGCTGAATATAGAAAGGTGATTGGTAATTAGCTGTTAGCTGATAGCTATTTGGTATAATTTTTTTTAAAAAAAAGTTAATTGAAAAAATTGCTTTGAATAGCTTTTTGAATTTTAGCATTTTGGAGTACAAAAAGCTAATCAACCTAACACTTATATTGATCTTTAAACCAAGTCAAACAACTAATACTAATAGTGGTCAAATAAGTCAAAATTGGCCTATAAGCTAACTATTTTACCAAACATGATGTATTAATTTATAATTTTTGGGATGTTTGGTAAATAGCTATTAGTTGATTGGATTAGTGAGTTTTATTAGTTGATAACATTTGCTCATTGTAGAAAATTGTTTGGTAAATTAGCTGTTAACTGAATAATTGATAGCTAATTACATGCAAAAATGACTTTCTCAAAAAGCTGATCAAAAAAACTGCTTTGAGCAGCTTTTGAATTTTAGCATTTTGAAGCAATAAACTGTTACAAAAAACTAATTAATCAAACACTCATTGATTGTTTAATCAAGTCAAACAACTAATAATAGTTAAATAAATCAAAATTAACTGATAAACTATCTTATCAATCAAATAAAGCCATTGTTTTATTATTTGTGACAGTGAAAAATTAGGCTGTTTAAGGGTACATGTTTACACTACGTAGAAGTATAGATAGATAGTAGAGAGAGTACATTCTTATTATTAAATCAAGTTCAACTTATTAGGCGCGGTAAGACGGGTGCAAAGAGACCTGAAAAATGGAATGACATTAGTATCTTAGAATACTACTAAGATATGAAATGAAGATCGATGGTTTAGAATGCAAGGCGGATCGGAATAGCTATTTATACTTTATTCAAAATATTCTATGTCATGATGACATCTTATAAGTGATTTTTTTGTCAGATCATGAGATGTTTTGAGCATGTCATAATTGTATGAAGCACCTTCAAGTCCGTACCATACATTTTACAAGTGATCGATTAATATTGGGTAGAGGCATTGAGGGTCAATTTTAGCATTCTACCATAGAAATATAACAATAGATGTTCCGCAAGTATAATGAATTAAAATTGAGTTTTTGCGCTACTAGTTATTGTTGCGCGAAAACTTGGAAGGTCAAATTCAACATCTGATCATTGAACGCAACACTAGTTGTTATATAAGTATAATTAAGTAAATAAAGTTATGTATTTGCTATTAGTTATAACTTTTGATTTAAGTGTAAATATTTAATCTTGAAAATAGGTATTAGAACAAGTTGTGAGCCGTTGAGGCTAGCAAGTGTTGAGAGATTGCCTATATTAGTAAGTTGGTTGTGCTATTTGGACTATAAATTATGGTCCACACTGTGCTGTGTGGACCATAACAAAAGTAAACTTTAAATATATTAAAAGTACATTATTCGTATATTGAATGTACATCATACAAAATAATATATTTTCTTTGAATGTAATGTACATTTTAATATATTAAAAGTACATTTTTGAAAATATATTAAAAGTACATTATTTAAAAGTATAGTCCACACAGCTGTGTGAACCAATGATTGGTTGAAGTGAGTGGTGGGCTCAAGTTATTGGTCCTCTAACCCACCGTCCTTAGAAACTGAACTTATGACCCGTTTGGTTCACGGAATAGGTCGGGAATGACATATCATTCCCAGTAATAGGCATATTCTTTTGTTTGGTAACCATTTCTATTACCAGGAATATTATTCCTGGTAATAGCCTATTACCTCAAAGAAGGTAATAGCTATTACTAGGGTCCCCCTGGTATTAGCCTATTACTGAACGCTCAGGAATAGATTTTAGAATCTATTTTCTTTTTTACCCATTTCTTTAACCTAATTTTTTTATCCTATATATAAATTTATCATATTTCACCACCGTCGTCGCCACCACCATCATCACTGCCGCCGCCGCCACCACCATCGTCGTCGCCGCCACCACCACCACCATCGCCACAACCGTCGCCGCCCCTACCACCACCGCCGCCACCACCATCACCACCACCACCACCGCCACCAGAACCACCACCCAGCAGCACCACCACCACCGCCGCCGCCGCCGCCACAACCGTCGCCGCCCCATCACCACTGCCACAACCGTCACCGTCAACCGTCATCGTCACCACCACCACTGTCGCCCCCACCACTGCCACCGCCACCACCACCACTACCACCCCAGCACCACCACCACCGCCGCCACCACCACCACCACCGCCACCATCACATATTTTTATAAGGGTATTTATGTCTTTTAAAACATATTTCATTTCTATTCCTTAAATCAACCAAACACTGTAATATAATTCCTAAAGTCTATTCCTTCCGCGAACCAAACAATAGAATACAATTCCTATTCTATTCCTTGCCTATTCCATTCCTTATGGAATAGTATTCCTATTACCTCAAAATTCATTCCGTAAACTAAACGTGTTGTTATTGTTTAGATTATTGGTTCAGTTGAGTTATTTTATAACTCAACAATTGAAATTTATATTAATTTAGTATTTTAGTGTATTCCCTTCTAGATAATTTAAATTTTAAATACATGTAACCTATGTTTAAACTTGTACCACGGATTAAAAACTTTTATACGTATATTATCAAAAAAAAAAAAAAAAAAAAAAACTTTTATATGTATTTGACCAGGACTAATCTCTTGCTTCTTTACATGATTTTATATGGGCAATATCTACTATACTAATAAGAGCCCAAGAGAGTTAGGCTTATAATGGGTAGAAAAAATCTACTATACTAATAAGAGCCCAAGAGAGTTAGGCCTATAATGGGTAGAACAAATGGCAGTCACAGATTTTAATCAAATGAATGGCTCAGATTGATTAAAAGATTGATAAGATTTAAATTTTACACTAAAATTTCCTAAAATACCCACACACCGTTACTAATTCCGTTAAAATTTTAAGAATTGCCGTTAGTTCACCGTTAACTTACTCATTGATTTCAAAAAAAAAAAAAAAAAAAAAGGTCTTAGGTCCGAACCTCATCTCAATCAAAGTTGGCATAATTAGTACTCTATTTTACTCTTATTAAATTATATATAAATAATAATTTAGTAGCTACAACAAAAAATTATAGATATGCATTTCTTTAATTTAGAATTATGTGTCCACAATGCCTTTATTCAAAAAAAAAAAATTATTCATTATCAATAAATTAAATAAGAGAAATAATTGTATTAGTTATATTGTCTTTATTTTTCTACAATATAAAAATTCTTTATATTCAAATTTATTAATTGATTATATTCACTACATTGTCCTTACAATGTCTTAATTCAGTGAAAAAAATTATTCATTATCAATAAATTAATTAAGAGAAATATTTTCATTAGTTATATTGTCTTTATTTTTCTCAAATGTAAAAATTTTTACATTCAAATTCATCAATTGATTATATTCACTACATTGTCTATTATCTTTTTTTTTTTGCACTATTTTTCTAATTAAATATCAAAGTTATAATACAAAATAATGCTATATATTTATTTACCAAGTATTTTATTAATACCATGAAAAAATTAAAAAAATATATAATTAATAAAGCCAACCATATTAACTACTTGAGAGATTTTGTGACAAAGAGAGTATTCAAATCACACAACAAATTGAAGTGAGAACTACCTTGTAATGTCCTTGTTTGACAATCAGCAATTAGCGCGCGGATTATATTAGCGGATTTGACCAACAAATTTATTTAATTATTAACATTGGGTAGAAAAAATGACCGCCAAATTATTAAATCAAATGAATGGTTCAAATTGTTCAGGTTTTAATTTTTTTTAAAAATGTTTCTAATTTATCCTTAATTATATGATTATCCATTTAACTTTTTCGTTAAATACCGTTAATTCACCGTTAGTCTAATTATAATATTAACGTCTAATATAGAATTATAATTACACCATTAATCTAATTCTAATATTAAAGTCTTAATAGAACTTAACCACAAATCCTAATGTCGAAATCTCCTCAAACAATATTAGTATATATTTAATATTTTATGCCGTAATTTTTATTTGTTCTCCCTTATGTCCCGTATTTGGTTTCAACCATACCTATACAATTATTTTATTGACAATTATAATCAATCTTGACTATATTTTCTTGCATTTGTAAACTTAGAATTACCTATTTAACCCGCTTGGGCTTAGCTCAATGGTTTAGTGGGCAGTATTTGGGAGAAGAGACCAAGGTTTGAACCTCGGCGGCGGCAGTGCGGGAATTATGTCCAAAGTGGGCAGATTCCTTGTTCGCACCGGCATTTGGTCCTGTCTGCTGAACGTTGAGTCACCGTGATTTACAACTTCCTACAATGCTCTGTCGGGTCAGAGTGTGGGGGGCCCTTGGGGTAGGGGACTCAACCTTTGGGAGAAGAATTACCTATTTAAATACGCAAATTCAACCTTCAATTATCTATGCATGAACAATTTCAATATAATCTTGCCTTAATATACTTTAAAGTACTTATTTAAAAAAAAATATATATTGGGCATTATCCCAATCGCGCAATGCGCGTAAAAAACTAGTAATGTAATAAGATTTGTATCTAACTTTCTTGTTTCGTTTATTTATCTTCGATCAATAGAATGTGCTATAAGTAGTACGCAAATTATGCCATGAAATCGTGTTCACCGAGAATGGTGAACACAAGGCAAAACGACGTCGTTTTTAGGCAAAAAAAAAAAAAAAAATTCGCGGATGTGGAGTTAACGGCGCGCGTTTGATCAAATTATGAATTTTCTGTTATGAGATTATGAATTTTATGAAAATTCATAATCTCATAACAGAAAATTCATAATCGCATAACAGAAAATTCATAATCTCACAACTGAAAATTCATAATCTCATAACAGAAAATTCATAATCTTATAACAGAAAATTCATAATCTCATGGTTCCAAAGTGAATGTGTAGGCATGGTTCCAAAGTGAATGTGCAGGCATGGATTCATAATTTATGAATGTCCGTGATTTCGGACGGGAATGTGTAGGCATGGTTCCAAAGTGAATGTGCAGGCATGAATTCATAATTTATGAATGTCCGAAATTATGAATGCAATGAAAATTCATAATCTCATAACAGAAAATTCATAATCGTATAACAGAAAATTCATAATCTCATAACTGAAAATTCATAATCTCATAACAGAAAATTCATAATCTTATAACAGCAAATTCATAATCTCATGGTTCCAAAGTGAATGTGTAGGCATGGTTCCAAAGTGAATGTGCAGGCATGGATTCATAATTTATGAATGTCCGTGATTTCGGACGGGAATGTGTAGGCATGGTTCCAAAGTGAATGTGCAGGCATGAATTCATAATTTATGAATGTCCGAAATCTATGTTCACCTCAAATTAAAGTGAAACCGCAAAATGTGAAAATAAAGAAGAAAAGTCACACAATTAATTAAGAAAAAAAAATAAAAAAAATAACGGTGTACTAACACCGTTGGAACCGTGTTCACCGGAACCGTGTTCACCATGAATGGTGAACACGGTTCCATGGCATAACGTCCCTAAGTAGTAGATGACAACAATTTTTTTTTTAAAGTCCTGATTAGGTGAACAATGACATTCGTTATTCAATTGTTTCAGAATATAATAAAAACCCATACTTTTCGATATGGTGATGTGGATTCTTTTTTATTATTATTATTATTATTTTTTTTTTTGAGTTAATATCAATTGGGGTCCTCTGTATATAGTTCATGGCACCCTAGTCCTTCAACTTTCAAAGTTAATTAATCACTTGTGGTTCTTTTGTTAGTTTAAGTAAAGGCAAGGTTAGGACCATATGGATGGTTAAAATTTTGAAAGTTGAAGAATCGATTAATTTTGAAAGTTGAAGGATCACCGATGGTTAAATTGAAAGTTTAGGATTAAACGTGATGGTGTCACTTAAATCTGAGGACCCAGTTGGTATTAACTCTTTTTATTTTTGTATTTTATAGTGTTTAGCCTTCTTCACACTTAACTTTTATTTTTGAATTTCTTTGTTGTTTATTTTTGTCTGGGTGACAAGAAAAACTCATAGTCGTCACTATCTAAGTATGTGCATTAGATAAATTTTGTTCATGTACAATAACTCATTATTAGTGTAAATATGAACATTGTGGTCCTAATTAATATATAACCATAGGTTGGGGTTAAGCTTACAGGTAAAACTAGAAAGTAATTGAATAGTAACAATGAAGAAATAAAAAGGCTTTGAGTAGTTTGGAGCCCTAGCTTAAAGCTTAGAATGGAATGTCCTCCAATCATCCCCTTGTCTAATTACAAATATGATATTTGTACTAGTTATTTTAGGGTTACCATGTCTAAATGGTTACAAATGAGATAATTATGTGTATCCTCTGTGCATTTGCCTCCCACAACCCATTCTGGTATGTAATCAAAGTAAAATTTGTTTGGCGTAAGTGCATTACTAACTCTAACGTTATCTTAGCCGTTGAATATATTTGGACGTATATGACCAATATGCTCATCCCTCTTTACCTTAAAGATTGTCTTATCGTTGGTTTAGTCGAGTGTCAAGGTCAATTGCCAGGCAATGACTGAGATAATTTCCTCAACACTTAAACTATGCAGAAAAAGAAAATGTCACACTAGAGAGACATTATTGTTTAATATTTTAATGTAGTGCAGCGTTATAGATGAAACCCTTTATTTTAAGGTTAAAGATTTTAATATCTTGGGCTTGTTTGGCAATCAGCGGTTAGCGGTAGCAGATTGTATTAGCAGTTAACGAATAGCGAATTGTGTTAGCAGGTTTGACCAGCGGATTGTATCAGCGGCTTGTAAAAAATGTTCAGAAAAATTAGCGGTTAACATGTAAAATGACCAAAATGATATAATAATAATAATAATAATAGTAATAATAATAATAATAATAATAATAATAATAATAATAATAATAAGATATGGGATTAGATCCCACATCGTTAGTTAAATAAAAAAGGGGCATGGACTCCTTATAAGGGAACTCAATGCCCCTTTAATTGTAATGTTCACTTCTTGCCTATCCCACATCGGATGGGCAATAATAGAGAAGCCTGAGGCTTCTTTATTTAAAGAAGCCTCAGGCTTACTATATTATTACAGTGTAATTTTTTATTTTTTATTTTTTTTTATAAAAATAAAGTTAGAGGGTGTTTTGGGGAAGGAACTTTCCTTCCCCAGAACGCCAACCCAACACGTTGTTAAATGCAGCGTGTTGAACTTCAGCGGTTTAGAGTAATCCGTTACTCCAAATCGCTGTAAACCAAACAGTGACTTTGACGTTTTGACCATGGTTAAAACGTCAAAGTCAGCGGATCCGCTAATAACTAAACATGCCCCTTATGTATGATGAATATTTTATATTTATCTCCATATTTTTAAGATTGTTATGTGATTTATTATTGATAACTAGTTTGTTGCTTAAATATTATAAATTATTGTGTGTGTGTGTATATATATATATATATATATATATATATATATATATATATATATATATATATATATATATAATATATATATATCAATTGGTTGTAAAATGATTTTGTATACAGTAATACAGAAATAAAAAGGATTTGATCGAATAGACAAACGTACCTAACATTACTGGTCAAATTTCATAATTTGAAAAGAAAGTCATAACTTTGGATAAGCTTGAGGATTTAGATGTCTATTGGCAAAAATATAAAAGAGAAGTCAAATAATGAGAGTAGTACAGACTTTCAAAAAAAAAAAAAAAAAAAAAAAATGAGAGCAGTACATACTATCAGATTTCCTTTAAAAAAATTTTGGTAAGCAAAAAACTCAATAGTGGTTTTTCTTTGGAATTAGCTGGTAAGGGTTGTTTTTATGGATGATCCTACACAAAACAATAATTTTCATCAAAAATTTTAATCAGATAATATGCCAAATTAATTATATTTATATTTTTAAGGCGAGGTGAAGTTTGACAATTCATGGTAACCAACGAATAAAAATAGTTATATATTCATGTTAGATAGTGCATATTTTTGGTGAAGAATATTCTAGTAATTCTATTTATTTTGTAATCATTTAACTACTAACTATTTTATCATAAGGGTATTTAGGAAAAGTAAATGATATAATAAAGGATGAAATAAGAAAAAAAAAATTAAATCAAGATAATATGAACCCTTCATCATTTCAACAAACAAATACACCAATATTTTTTAGTTCTGATTAGGGGCCTAACTTTATTGGCTCTTATTAGATTTGTGTGTGTGTGTGTGTGTGTGTATATATATATATATATATATATATATATATATATATATATATATATATATATATATATATATATATATATATATATATATATATATATATATATATATATATAAGTGTGTCTAGAAGATTGGAAGAGAGAAGCATAAGCTAAATGACGTACCTTAAGTAATAGAAACATGCACCTTAAGTGATAAAATGGCGCACCATATGTATTAACATCGTGCACCTTCAATTTATAAACTGATGCACCTTAAGCATACGAATCACTCACCTTAAGCACACAACCCACGCACCTCTTAAGTACAAAACTCACACACCTTAAGTTTCAACTACTCACATTACACAACCCACGCACCTTAAGCACACAACCACGCACCTTAAGCACAAACTCCACGCACCTTAAGTACAAACCTCACGCACCTTAAGCACAAACTTCACGCACCTTAAGTTTCAACGACTACTCATATTAAGGACACAACCCACACACCTTAAGCACAAACCACATGCACCTTAAGCACAAACCACATGCACCTTAAGCACAAAACTCATGCACATTAAGCACAAAATCCACGCACCTTAAATTTGACCTAGATGCAAAAAATTATCAAATTGCCACCGCATTTTTTTAAATTTTTTTTTTTTGTAATTTTGGACATTGGTTTAAGCAAGATCAATGGGTCAGATTTAACCGCACAACCGCACCTGGGACTGCCAACCGCACCAGAACCTATATATATATATATATATATATATATATAGGGAAGGGGTTAGGTGGGGGAATGGCTTCCCGTGTGATTGGACCCACTCACTCACATTAAGTATTAAACTGACGCACTTTAAGTACACAACACACGCACATTAAGCACACAAACAAAACACCTTAAGAACACTAATCTCACGCACATTAAGTACAAAATTCACACATCTTAAACACAAAACTCACGCACCTTAAGCACAAAACTCATGCACATTAAGTTTCAACAACTACTCACATTATTAAGAACACAAATCTCACGCGCATTAAGCGCAAAACTCACGCACCTTAAGCACACAACTAACGCACCATAAGCACAAAACTCATGCACTTTAAGTTTCAACACTACTCATATTAAGTACACACTCACGCACCTTAAGCACAAAACTCACGCACCGTAGCACAAGACTCACGCACCTTAAGTACAAAATTCACGCACATTAATCACCGCACGGGAGACACTCAACCGCACAGGAACTTAATTATATATATATATATATATATATATATATATATATATATATATATATATATATATATATATATATATATATATATATATATATATATATATATATATATTGCAAAAATGGTCCATGAATATATACAATAATTTTCAAAAATAAATTTCCCAAACAAAAAATTCAATTTCTGTAAAATTAAGTATTGGGTACGATACAGGATTGGAGGGTCGTGTCTAATATCTTGCAATCAAAATATGGTGTTGATATCTAAATAAGTATAAGAAAATGAAATTGAACCTTCACTACTACTATAACTTTTGATTTAGTGATAAAAATTTAATCATGACAATTGATGTTGTACAATTGAGGCTAATAAGTGTTTGGGTGAGAGAGTACTTGATCCTAACAACAACATTAAAAATTCTTTATAATATCATACTCTAAAAAAGTATGAGTACATTATATCATTAAATTCTTAATCTATTTCTCTCTTATTTAATAAATTACAATTATTATATTATGTTTACTTTCTATTTTAAATAGAAAACCAATAATTTTTTTTTTCTTAAATGTTAATTTGACTGCTGAATGCTTGTTCCCTTTTGCACTAATAATGTCTCTTCATGAAAAGATTAAAAGAATGATAAATTATTATTATTATTATTATTATTTTTTTAAAAGTGAAAGGGAATTTAATATTATATATGTATCTGATCTCTTGGACGTCGTAAAAGGGAATACTCAATACCATGTATTGTTATTGCAGCGCCCGCCACCAAACATTTACCAACTAGCAATCAAATCAACCAAAATTTTTAAATTATTTTAAAATTTCTTCTCCCAAATTGCCAAACCCTAACAGGACGTTTGGTTGGAGGGATTTTAAATTCCCTTCTCACTTAATTCCCACCTAATTCCAAAGGTCATTAAATTCCATAGTTTAGTTGGAGGGAATTGCAATTCCATGGAATTGCAATTCCCCTATTTTCATGGAATTAAAATCTCATGTCCCCCCTGGGATTTTAATTTCTGGGAAAAAAAGATAGTGATGAGTCAAAATTACCCCTTCCTTTTTTAACCTAAAATTAATATCTAACAACAATAATGGACATTTTTGACTTTATACTACTTATTCCCTTTCAATTCCCATGTATACCAAACAATGGAATTGAAATTCCCAGTAATTCTATTCCTGTCAACCAAACACTAGAATTTAAATTCCCACTTTATTCCCAGTAATTCAACTCCCATGGAATTGCAATTATTTTCCCACATAATTCCCCCCTCCAACCAAACGCCCTGTAAAGATTTCCACACTCAATTCGACAAAACATTTAAAAAGATATAAATTATAATGATTTAATGAGTCAGCAGACAATACCAAATGTCTATAAGCATAAGGGATTTGCTCATTTTGAACCAAAATTTTTAAATTATTTTAAAACTTCCTCCTACTTTCTCATGCACTCATATTAATATACATATGCTAAAACCACCATCAATTTATACTTTCAACCAATTTTCTACCTTAGGAATAATTCCAAATAAAACTTGGCTAAAGTGTCATCCCGCACCCTGAACCATTTGTGATTATTCATCCCGCACCATGAACTGTAAAAAGTGATATTTCGAGCCATCAACCAAATTTTTTTTTTCACCTAGCACTTTTTATAGGTTGTCCGGTAATAACGATGACATGGCACCGGTTTCAACTGCTGATGTGGCCTTTTTATCTAGTCAACGAGTTGTTAGTGTCATCCCGCACCCTGAACCATTTGTGATTATTCATCCCGCACCATGAACTATAAAAAGTGATATTTCGGGCCATCAACTAATTATTTTTTTTTCACCTAGCACTTTTTATAGGTTGTCCGGTAATAACGATGACAAAGATGGAAGGTAGGCATTGGACGAATTTATATTTCAATTTTTCTATTTCTTTTGTACATTTTCCCAATTTCTCCATATTTTTCTTATTTTTGTTTCTTGATTTTTCAATATTTTTTATTTTTCAAAGATGTTTGTAAACTGCCAATGTAATGTTTGTAAAACTACAAGTGGTAAATTGCCAATGTATTCCATTAAACATAGACATTGATAACGCAGTCAAACTACTAGTGGTAAACTGCCAATGCAGTCAAAATTGAAATATAAATTCGTCCAATGCCTACCTTCCATCTTTGTCATCGTTATTACCGGACAACCTATAAAAAGTGCTAGGTGAAAAAAAATAATTAGTTGATGGCTCGAAATATCACTTTTTACAGTTCATGGTGCGGGATGAATAATCACAAATGGTTCAGGGTGCGGGATGACACTAACAACTCGTTGACTAGATAAAAAGGCCACATCAGCAGTTGAAACCGGTGCCATGTCATCGTTATTACCGGACAACCTATAAAAAGTGCTAGGTGAAAAAAAAATTTTGGTTGATAGCTCGAAATATCACTTTTTACAGTTTATGGTGCGGGATGAATAATCACAAATGGTTCAAGGTGCGGGATGACACTTTAGCCATAAAACTTTTTTTTTTCTTTTGTCAAGATCAAACATTAATTAGCACAAAACTCATCAATAAACAGACACATATATAAAAGTCCAATCACAATAATGTTCATATTCATAACTTATAATACATAAAACAAAATTCAAAGCTTTAATTTAATCTTTCGTTCAAATAATGGGTACAGACTGATTATTATTATAATTTGTCTGTTGACATAAACACGAGTAATATTCTTTATTTATTAAATAAAAAAATACTATTAAACATATGAAAGTAAATTACAATAGGACCAAATGTAATTGTGACTTTAGCCTTTTCGTCCAAATACTACTTACGGATTCATTGAGCTAAATTCGTGCAAGCACATATATTATATTCTTTTAAATTATTACTATTTGACATAGCAACAAGAATTGATTGTAGTGGATATATGGGTCACTTTTTATAATTTAAGTTGTAGTTAGATTTCTTTGGACAAAGATTTTCTCTAATAATTTAGGTTAAACGTGTATCACTATGTTAAAAGTCATAACTAATATGATAGCCGTAATTTTATTCTCTTATACCAATGTCATTCTTTTTTAATGACAAGATGTTAAATTTTACTCTTACTTTCGCTCAAAAAAATTTATACATTTTTTTAAAAACACACACAGCCAAAAGCCTTTTGATCGAGTGCATAGCTGTGATCGCTCAAATGAGAGGTCACAGAATAGATAATACATTATAATAGACTAAATAGTATTAAAAAAACACACACACTACAAAATATGGATTAAACTTTGGTGGGTGTTCCCAATAAAGAGCAACATTTCTCGGTGATGCAGCTAAGAGAGCAATCTTTGTGGTTAGGCAACCAATTCAGTGGAGGAGTCAAGCATTTTTGGTGTTGTGATGGGGCATCCAAATCCCAAACAAAGTGCCCAATGTTATATCATATCGTACCAGCTTGGCAAAGTTAATAATGATTCTAGATTTTGATATATTGTGAATTGCATAGCTATGATATAATCCATATATACCTTTTAACTTCTTCATATATTATACTAAGGTTGTGTTTGGTTGACAGGTTTAGCACTCAGGTATGAGTATGGAAGTGATTGTTATTGTTTGGTTGACTGGTTTTTAAAACACTATTATGGGTTTGGAATACCCCATTAATGGAAAAACTCATTCCCTTATTTTATAAGGGTTTCATCCCATTATTCATCCTTAGCCTAATCATTCCATTCCACCCTACTATCAAACATGTAAAATACTTTCACCGAAACCTATTATCATTACCAAGTATTTGATACCCATTCCGATTCCGATTTTCATGTGCGAATCAAACACACCCTAAGAGTTAATTCCATTTTTTGTCATAAATTTATAGGTGATAATAAACTTTTAGTCCCTTTTATCGGAACATCCACTTTTGATTCTAGTATTATTGTGGCATGCATCCATTTTTTTGTCATAAATTTATAGGTGATAATAAACTTTTAGTCCCTTTTATCGGAACATCCACTTTTGATTCTAGTATTATTGTGGCATGCATCCATTTTTTTGTCATTTATCAACCAACCAGTTTAAATATCGTTAAATACAAGAACATTTTAATTTTCAAATATGACTTTTTAAATAATAAACAAAAAAATATAATGGGTCAACTTACTTTGTATTAAAAAGATCAAAATGTCTTTGTATTTCACGATATTTCAACGATTTTGTTGACGGATGACCAAATGAGGATGTTTTGATAAAAAAATAAAAAATAAAAGACTATAAAAGTAGACTGTCACATATAAATCTAGGATAAAAATGAAATTAACTCTTATACTAATAAGTTAAAAATATATATACATTACATTCTTTATCTGTCTTATTTTACATGTCTTGTTTAATATTCATTTGTCAAATTAATTTTTTTTTAAAAAACTTTTTTTCTTTAACACTTTCTTATAATTTTTAAATCCCACATTTTATGTTTAATAATACTTTCAAATTATAAATTTTGTGCAACTTATATAAAAACATTTTGCTTACTCAAATACCAAATTAAAGAATGCATCTCTTACATCTAAATTAAAAATCTAAATTAATAGCGTAATTGCACATTTACTATATTTTTTTAAATAGAGTAATGTGTTGTACTTTTACTATTTCCAAAACCGTTACCATCTTTTCTATTCATAATAATCATATGGCATTCTTATCTAAAAATTTTAAATAAATTACAGAAACTATTACATAAAAATTAAGTATAAATAGTTTAAATATAAATCTCATTAATTAAATTATACACACACAATAAGATATAGGTTGTGAAAAAAATAATATTAGAGCGTCGTGCTAATATAATTTTTTTCATATAGCATTGAGTATCCTTAATTATCACTGAGGAGATTAATACTAACTTAACCTTTAACATTGTAATTACATTAATAATCTATTTGCGAACTGTTATTTTTTTTTATTTTTTTTTTGAGAACAACGAACTGTTAGTTTTTGAAAATATATTTTTTAATTTGAAATAAGATTCATAACATTTTTTTCTTCTCCTAAATGTTGAATCCCCAATCCCAATAGCCCCACACACCATGGCCCGACAGAGCATTTAGAATGATGTAAATCACGATGATTTAATGCCTCAACAGACAGGTTAAATCACAAGAAATTTGTCTATACTACCGCGCGCCATTGTTTGAACACTAATCTCTTATCCCAAATACTATCTATCGAACTATTGAGATAAACACGCGCGAACATACTTGCAGTCTTTTAATAAGATGAAAATGCTCTTTACACCAAGTACATTGTTGTTTTGATGTGTGTGTGTGTGTATGTATATAACAATTTGACAAAAATAAATGTAAGAGGATGAATACAAAAAAAGCGTTAGCAACTTAGCATTAAAATAATAGTAATAGTAATAATAGATTATAGCAGGTTTGACCGTTTTCAACAACGTAAAAGGGTACGGAGAGTTGGTCCCCGTTCCGTTTGTGCCAACTGTATATTGCGTCTGCCCTAAGAAAAATACATTATTGTGTACTTGGTAGGTTTCGTAAATATCACCCCTCTTTCGCCCATTTCTGCACTTCACAAAAATATAAAGCAACGCCCTATTGACCAACATCATCATACCACCCATGACCCATCACACCTCTATCCCACTCGCATTTTGCTCTTCTTTTCTTTAAACCAATATAAACCATTCTAAATTTATTGAGTGATCGAATTTTATTATATAAATTCGTGTTTGTTGACACTTTTACCATCATTTGGTTCATAAAATATGAAATTATCTTAAATAAGATTATTATATCTTAAAAGGTAATGTGAGATTGCAAAAATACAATATTAACTTGTGTTTAGGTAATATTGTAGGAATGTAATATTCAATTATTTAGTTGATGATTATATTGATCAATTTAATTTATTCTGACCGTCTATATGTGTGTTGTTGTTTTAATGTTTAGTATGAATAACATTTAAGTAGAAACCTATTATAGCGGCATTCAATATATTTATAGGTGTGGGGCCTTTGGAGTTGGGGATTCAACATTTTGAGAAGAATAATCAAGTAGACCATAATTATATTATCTATACTAAACAATGACTTACTTAAATTATAAATTTAAGTTTGATGAAAAATGAAAACAAATTGATCATACTCAGAGCTATAAATATAAGTGATGGATACCTAGCTCCGGGCACCCAGTCAATATCGCCAGACAATCAGACCCTATAGGCGGTCAGCCCTCACAACACACCGTGAGGCAAGAAGCCAGACTGGCGTCCTAGAGGTTAGAAGCTATGCACCATCTTTCTCACCCTATCCTGGAATGAGAGAGGAAGCGAATTAACCTGTCGACCAGTACTAAGAAGTCAGCCTGCCATTGGAAATAAATCCTAAATTCGCTTAGGAATGTTTCTAAAGGTTAAATTTGTTAAGAATTTTATGTATAGTTCATAAACTTTGTTTTGCTAACAGATCACAAGGTGTTGGGATTGAAACTTAAAGTTAAAAAAAAAAAAAAAAAAAAAAAAAAAAAAACAGGTGTTTATAATGCAATTGAAACACATCTCCCAATTTATCTTGTCCACTGATTTTTAAAATAAAAATATTGTGAATGATCTTTAAATTTAGAGTTGAAACTTAGGGTAAGGATCCATAAAAACACTAAACTAAACTAGTATGGTTATTGTTTCAATCCCATTGCTCTTGTATACATAATATAGGTAATTTAGCAAATGTATTTGGTGCTTGCAAAAAAAAAAAAAAAAAAAAAAAAAAAGAAGCAAGCAAATGTATTTGGATGGGAAGTGAGAAGCACGTGGTGTTGGAGGGCGCGTGATAGGATACTGGGGGATTGCCAGTGTGTAAAGAAAGTGGGGGCGTGGCTGGCGGCATGTATATAATTCATGTCCGTATTATGAGACTCACCTTTTTTCATCTTTTCCTTCTTTTTCTATTACTATAATAATAATTCTTTTCCTGTTTCTCTCTCTCTCTCTCTCTATATCCATCTGGTTTTTGGTTTCTCTTCCCTCCTGTTTTTCCCTCTCTCTCTCTCTCCACCCATCCCTTTCCCTCCTTCTCTCTACTCTCCATCCCCTTCTCCCTCCAAATTAACACAACCCAGAATCCAGTCCCTTCGAGATCCATACAATTCAAGTTGAATTTCCCAGTTTGGACCACTGTCTCAATCCCTCTAACCGATCATCTTATTCATTCAGTTCTTAGATCAAAGTAGCAGCTAGCTAGCTAGCGCACAAGTTGTAAACAAACAACCTTGTCTTTTTTGTTTCTAAGGTTAACCTACTAGCATATATATATATATAGCTACTGTAGAGAGAGAGAGAGAGAGAGAGAGAAGATGAACCCAGTTCCAGCAGCATCTAATAACAAGAGCAGCAGCAACAATAACATGAGTGGGCAGTTCGGTGACACCACATACACTAAGGTGTTTGTTGGTGGGCTTGCGTGGGAGACTCACAAGGACACCATGAAGAACTACTTTGAACAGTTCGGTGAAATCTTGGAGGCTGTTGTCATCACTGACAAGGCTACTGCCAGATCCAAAGGCTATGGATTTGTATGTTCTTTCTTTACTTTTCTTACCTTCAATTCTTAGTTATGTATATATATATATATACACATACAGTACACACACTAAAAGATAGAAGAACAATCTGTACAACTAACTAACTAACCCAGAATGTAAGATTGATTTTTGGCAATCTTAAAGATTATATTGATGGTGAAAGGGTTTCCAAATGAAATCAGGTAACTTTTCGCGATCCAGAGGCAGCCATGAGAGCTTGTGTTGACGCTGCACCAGTGATTGATGGCAGAAGGGCTAACTGCAATCTTGCTTCCTTGGGTGTTCAGAGATCCAAGCCTTCAACCCCTAATAAACATGGTATATATATATAAACTTAAATATCATATATTATCATCAGTACTTTCAATAATCACCATGAATTAATCCTAAGCAAGAAAATTAAAGCAAATCTTGCTTATATTAGTTCAGTGATTAGTGGGATGGTAATTGTGCTTAGTTCCATTTAAGCATGCAAAATGAATATTCTTGATTGAGTGGACTGAACCCCTCAAGTATGCAACTAGGGTTTGTTTGTGTGGAATGAAGACTCTGAGACCATAAGAATTTTGCTTTTTTTTTTTCTTTTTTCTTTTTTCTTTTCTGGGAGGTACTAACTATATATATATATACAACCCATATCCACTGGCATGCCATGTGACAAGTAGTCTTGGTTGAGAGAAAAAGCTCGACAGCACACTCATGTGTGAGAGACAACTTTCGCTTTTATTTACCCTACATACACCACCTATCATCTTTCATTATTATTTCACACAAACACAAAACATTAATTAACCTTAGCTTAATTATTAGCAGACTAATTAACAATGTCTTGTCTTTTACTATGTTTAATTGTGATAATGATGAACAGGAGGAGGAGGAGGGGGGAGGAACTTTATGGTAATGAGTGCTTTTCAGGGAGGGTTTGGCGGAGCTGCTGCAGCTTTTCCTTCTCCATCAAACTTTTCCCATTATGCCATCCAACAAGGCATTCCTTATAATCTCTATGGGTATGTATGTATGTATGTATATCACTAATTAATTACTCTTTAATTATATTAATTACATCAAAACGTTCTTTAAACATTCTTAATTTATAAATATATCCTTTATCATCCACAATGTATATATATCTATAGGTCCATAATCAGTTGAAAATTAACATTATGCGGCGAATTACAAACTTGTGAAAGATTGCACTGTACTTACTACATGGTTGCACCGAAAGGTCCTCCAGCCATATCTGGGAGACGTAGCAATGCAATCATGTAGTAGTTGTGGTGCAATCTTTCACAAGTTCACAGTTCGCGGGTTAAGGTTGGCTCTCAGCTGATTATAAATGCACCACACAGTGTTCGAAAATGCATCAGAATGAAATGCCACAAAATGCACCACACACCGAAAAAAAATGCACCACATATAATGGTGTACGTACTTTCAGAGACTTTATGGTGCATTTATACATACCTAATGGTGCAATTCACACTGACCACACAAAAAACGCTGTTCATCTAGGAACCTAACCCTATATATATATATATATATATATATATATATATATATATATAACACTCTGATCTGTTCTGCCAGAGTGGATATGTATGTATATATGTCCTCTTGCCAACTCATTGCTCACCCAACCTCATTAATCATATCTACTTACATTAATCATATATCTCTATATATACATCTTCACATTCTAATGTAGTATTCTTGTTTACTCATCTTTTGTGACATTAAACCAGGTACTCTTCGTACTCGCCAGACTACACCTACCCCACGGTTTGTACTTCATCTCCCCATCTCCTTCACTTCTCTCATCATGCAAATACACACAACCATTATGTGGTTTAAAGCAAAACGACCATCGCACATGGCCGAGAGTCTGGCAGATCTCAACTAGTTATTGGAAAATGTGTTTCGTCTCAACTAAAAGATCATATCAGACTAATAATTAAAATATACACTTATATCTTTCTGGTTTGATTTTTAAAAAAATTAATCAAGTCAAATGTAAAAACCCTAAGTGGACACTTTTTTAAAAAAATGTATTATCAAGAAAAGGGTATGTATAGTTTATTTCAGATGATTCTTTACTGGTTTGCAGCACGGTTTCCAAAATGTCTTCTAGTAGCTGTAATTTTTCGGTCAAAGCTGATTATTAAGACCATTTTTTGTTTTCAAACTTTGGAAGTTAAGAATCTTTGACTTTTAGTTAGTGGCATGCATGATTTTGTTCATTTGACTGGTCATATGTTACCTCAACTACTTCAGAGTTCCGATCTGAACAACTTTGTTTTCTACTGTAACTACAATTTAAACAAGACCAAACTGCTTCCCTCGACAATCTCAATAACTTGTCTGTTCTTAAATACCACTATCTACACTCTACTGTGTGCTAATCATAAACTAAATACGGAGTATATTTTTACTTGTTAAAATATTATTAATTATATATTGTAAACTAAAAAATAATTACAGTATATTTGTGCATAATTATAATTTTTATTTTTCCATAAAATAGAAAGAAATTTAAGGGTTCTAAATTTTTTTTTTAATAAGTAAAAATTTGTGTGAGACTATCTCACAAATCCTTGTATGTGATACAGGTCGGGTCAAGATGAAAATGTAACATTAATCAAGAATAAAGTGTTTATTACTGTGAAAGTGTAATACATACTTTTTGAAGAAAAAAATGTAATACATTTACATTTTGATTTTAAAGGATTATATTTTTTCTTATAAGTAACAAACATTTACCAACATTACTTATAAGGAAAATATAATACTTTTGATGAAAAATGTACCCGTAATATTTTTTATATCAGAATATAAAAATATTATATTTATGTTCAAAAGTATTTCACTCCTCTTATAAGTAACAAACATTTTATCTATGCTTAGCATTACAGTATTACATTTTTATATTGACCCGACTCGATCCAACTTAATTATATTATGGATAAGAATATATTAGACAATTTCATACAAGTGAGACACTAAAAAAGAATTGTGTTCTAACGTCTTAAATGGGTTACTTTGTACAGGGTTACTACAGTGTGTATGGAGGAGTCACCGGGCAGTTTCCAATGTATGGAACCGGGGCAAGTGGACTGTTATCCGGCGCGGCGGCCGCGGCCGCCTTCTATCCTTACTTGAACTTCGGAGAAGGAAACGGTGGAGCCACCACCGGCTACACGGCGGCAGCTAGCCAGGGCTACGGCGGCGTCCAGTATCCTCACCACCTCTTTCCGTACTCGGCTACCGTTAACACCACCGCCGGTTACCCTGCACAGCACTTTGCCAACCCCATTTCTCTTGCTCACACAGCTCCAATGCAATCAGGTTTGTACATTATTACACCCAACTTTAATTTGCATTTTTTTTTAAAATAATGGTAGTAGTTGCTATTATATATTTAATTTGAATTTGTTGGAATTATAAGAAATAATAACAATAATAATAGTAATTGCAATCAAATTAAGTAAAGATTGTCACCCAACTTAGGCCCCAGTCTTTATCTATCTGTACAGGCCTACCATGAATTAATTAAAACACATAAATTAAATCATGTTGGTATATGCAGACAAGCTCCATTTATGGTCCCAACTAAAATGTTTAAATGTTTAATTTAATTAACTCATAAGGGAATTGATTAATTCAATGTTACAAATTTATTACAAAAATATATATGTGAAGCAGTACAAGTTTTGATGCACATGATATTTTTCATGAAAAATACTTTTTTTCCTTCCGAATTTTCTCTCTCTAAACTTTACCCTCGTGACGTGACTTTCATTCATTGGGTATCAATAAATTAACTGACCTTACCACTAAGTAAAAAACTAAAAGCTACTAATGAGATGATGCCACCTCATCTCAGGAGGGACATTTTTAAGGAAAATACGGGAGGAATTTGTAACATTGCTCATTTTTCATTAATGAAATTTACATATTACGAAGTGAAGGGTGTGAAATTACGGAATTACCCTTGGTCTATAGTATTAATTGTGTTGTCTAAAATTGGAAGGTGGTACGAAGGGTACTAACATCTTTGACAGTTTGTTTTGCTGTGCCACAGGCTTGACCATGGCGGCGTTACGTGCACCGCTGCCTCATCGCTAATAGGATGGCATTACTTATCATCAAGAGAGATGAACTTTAGTAGTCGTCGTCGTCTACCTACTTAGTTACTTCATCATGATCTGATCGATCAATCGAAGTACCTTTGGCCTGCCATGGTTACATCTTCTACCTTTCTCTCTTCGTCGTAAATGGCGGCCCGAATGTGGAAATTCGGGCCCGCCCAAGGGCTGGATCCCCTCGTAGGGGCACCATACCCTTTCAGAGTTTGGAGTAAAAGTTATCAGTTTTCTTCTCTTTCAAGGAAAGGTTCCTTCAAGAGATAGAAATTGCATCATCACATCACCAACTCTAGCTTGTGGTACAGCCAGGTTGGTAATGTTTTTCTTGTCATTTTTCTTTTGGGTTTCAAGAAAGACTTAGGCTTCGGAAAAGCTAAGGAAACTGTTTGGGAAAACAAAAAATCAAAAAAAAAAAAAAAAAGACATTAAGAAGGGCCAATGGAAATGGTCCTAATTAATAACCAACATAGTTTAATTTAGCTTGTAAATTGGACCATGCATCAAAATCCCAGTTTTCAAAAGCACCTTAACGTTGATCTTGAAGACTAATCACTCCCTTGAAATAATATAATAATAATAAGCATGATGTTGTAGTTATCATAAGTTAGAGTACGTAGTAGTAGCTAGGGAAATCATCATGGGAATCATGTCGGATGCCCAGAGTTTTTGCTAGTCTTAGGATTTTACAACTTAGACTAGGATACCTTCTTGTCTGTTAGTTACGTTCCTCCAAAATTTAGCAAATTTCACAGAAATTCCCATCTTTCTTTAGGGTTAAGGGTGGTGGGGTTGTTAATATTTGGTTGTTTTGGATCATGGACTGAAGCTTGGGAGCTTTAGGCATGGAAAAGTATGTACTAGGTGTAGGAGATAGTGCATTTTGTTTGTTGTTATGAATGTGGTAGAAATGAAGTGATGAACTCCATTATTTGAGTGAATGGAGTTTGTCCTTCCAAAGAGAAGAAACCCTTGGGAGATATTTGGGGTCTCTTGGGTTCTTCTTCTTCTTTTTCTATTAAAGTGGATTGTGTCAACCATGGTCAGGACTTAGGTCTTCGTCTCTCTCTCTCTCTCTCTCTCTGTCATCTATCTATGTCTGCTACGTACTTTAAGCTGCATGCATGCATGGAATTTGAATTCATACTTTTGCTATGTATGTATGTATAAGATTATGGATGGTTTGGATTATTATTGTAAGTAGCTAGGAACTGAACAAAATTCACTCTCCATAGGTTGGGGATGATGAATGCTCGCTTTGATTATTAGCTACCTACCTGCATGTTCAAATACTATTTCCTTTTTAAGTAAATTAGAGTCTTTTTTTTTTTTTTACTACTGATGCATGCAATGCTCTAGCTAAGTAGCTATGCTCTAATTAATCATGATGGCTAAGTAATACTCCATAATAATTATTCCTTATTCAAATATTCATCATATATTTTAATTTGTTTCTTCACCGGGGATGTTTGGTTTATGGAAAATGTTTTCCAAAGGAAAATATTTTCTTTAAAGTGGAGGAAAATGTTATTTATTTATTTTTTTTTTTTGTGTTTGGTTCATAGAATTCATTTTCCATTGGAAAATGAATTCCTCAAATTTGAGGAAAACAAAATCCTTAGGTTGGACCAAGGATTTTGTTTTTCATGGAAGATAGGAAAAAAAAGTGATATGGTTTAACTATTTTACCCTTATTTTCAACGTAACCCTTAATTTATTAATTTGTAGGGGGACATATAGATTTTTATACTCATTATTCCTTATGATTCCAAATTTAACCAAACAATAGAATTAGTATTCCTAGTAATTCTTTTTCCACCAACCAAACAATAGAATTCATCTTCCTAGTAATTGTTTAATTTTTTCATGGAATTTCAATTCCACTTCCTTTAAAATATTTTCTGCGAACCAAACAAGCAAGTACATGTTTTAAACATTCTATTAAGATTGGTTAATTTACGATGAATTAATTTAACCATGAAGAGTTGTTCAACTTAATTTAATTTGGAGATATTATATGTAACGAAATTTGATATAAGAGTTAATTCCACCGGAGGTCCTTTGTCTTTTGTGGAATTTTTAATTTAGTTTCAAACTATCACTTTTGCTATTTAACATCCGAGACTATTGTTTTTTGGACACTTTTAGTCACTCTCATGACTTTTCATATTTTTAGTAACTGCATTTTTGTCTCTTTATATTTTTCTTTTGTTATTTTTTCGGTTTCAACCGGTTTAATTGGTTTAGGACTTTAATAAAAACCGGTTGAAATATGGTTACTAAAAATCGGAGGTTGTCTAAAGTTCTAAACCAATTATTAGAAAAATAACAAAAGAAAAATATGAAAAGACAAAAATGCCCTTATTAAAAACATGAAAAGTCATGAGAAGGGCTAAAAGTGTTCAAAAAATAATAATCTAAGATGTAAAATGACAAAAACAATAAGGTCTGTGACTAAATTTGAAATTGACACAAAAATAAGGAACCTCTAGTGAAATTAACTCTTTGACATGAACAGTATTTTCTCAATGATGGATATATTACATGGAAGCAAACAGACCCGGGTGGAGCGGAGCAAGGAAATACCGAGCGGACCCGGGGCCCCAGGTGAAGCACCAAAGGCCTCGGCCCAAGGCACCACGGCCCAGGCCTCGACCGTGGTGGGCTCGGGTAGAGGAGCTCGGCCCATGCCCGTGCTCCTGCATAGTGGGCTCAGTCGAGGGGGGGCTCGGCCCAGCCGACCTATGGACCCGGTCTCACCTAAGCGCGACCAACTCGGATCTAATCGACCCCGCTATTCTAGAGGGGTGGTTAGGAGACTTTATCTTGTATAAATACCCCGTGCTGTGAATAGGCTATAACAATGATTGTTTTAGGACCATAGTAGAGTAGGTGTCCCCTTAGGACAATACAATGGCCTTTTAACTGTACTCCATCAAAATGGTGGTCATCGATATTTGATACCTAGAAATGGTGCAAACTCATCCCACTTAGAAACCTTTCTTTATATACAATAAAATAAATGATTAGTCTGGCCTAAATTAAAAATTTTAATGTAATAATAATAATAATAATAATAATAATAATAATAATAATAATAATAATAATAATAATCTATCTATACTCTATACTATATATAAAAACAAAATCCTAAACTTTAACTTCCCGCCCAAAATCCTCAAATTTTAATATATTGTTTTTTACTTTCTTATTCGTACATTAATTCTATGTTAAAATTCTTATTCTAATATTGTAAAATAGTGTAATACAATCCCTAATAGAATATATTGTTTCATATTTTTCTATTCCTACTACAATAACATTAAAATTCCTATTCTAATATTATAAAGCCTAATTCCATATACAATACTGTTAAACTCAGTTAAAATCAAACTCAATCTCCCAACTCCATGTTGTACCACAAATTATGATGTGCAACCGTGTGCACATGGTTGCAAAAACGATGTCGTTTTGACTAAAAACGCGCGTCCCACTTAAAAAAAAAAAAATCAAGTTCGATTTTCGGCAATAGCATTTTTTAAAAACGCACGTCCCACTTTAATAAATTACTGAAAATATTTAAAAAAATATGTATATATATGATATTGAAATATAGTTATGTAAAGATATATATATATATATATATATATATATATATATATATATATATATATATATATATATATATATATATATATATAATGAAATAGAATCATTTAGTATCCATAATTTATAAGGAAAATTTTGTAATTAAAGATGGAAAATGTTTTGCAATACGAGATAGTAATATAAGGTTTAGTCGAAATGGAAAGAATATTAATCGATATGTAAATTAATAATTTTTACACCAAATGTTATTTTATACTAGGAATATAAGGATTGTGTAATTATAAGGTTTAGCCGAGTATATCAAAAAAAAAAAAAGTTTAGCCGAAATGAAAAAAATATTAATCTCGGTTATATATTTTATATTTATAAAATGTAAAGTTACTGAAAATATTTTTTTTAAAAAATGCGTGTATATATGTTACTGGAAATATAGTACGTTGTGTAAAGTTATATATTTACAAATGAAAAATTGAATAGAATCGCCACAATTTATAAGGAAAATTGTGTAATTAAATATGGAAATGTTCTTGCAATACGCATGAATGATTCAAAAGAAATTAATTATGATTGATTTTGTAGCACATCATTATTCACAATTATAGGACCTCATTACAATACACATATATAAAGATGTAAAATTATGTATAGAATGTGTAAGGAAGATTTTGCTTAAAGATGGAAAACAAATTAAACCAATTGAAAAATGTAATGAATATTAATAATTCACTCAAAATTAAATATGATTCCCATATATAATTCACTGAACACTGATATTTAAAATATCTAAAGTTTCAGCACTTAATGCGAACATCTACACATTGACTATTAATTTTGGACAATTATTTGATCGAATTCAATCAATGATAACATTAAAAAAATACAATCGATCCAACTCAATTCATCAATTGCATTATATAACTAGTTTTTTTACGCGCTTTGCGAGAATAAGATAATGCCCAATACTTATTTTTAAATAAGTATTTCAAAGTATATCAATGCAATATTATATAGAAGATGTTCATGTATAAGTAAATAAATGTTGAATTTGTTTATTTAAATCGGTAATTTAAAGTATATAAATGCAAGATAATACATGAGATATTGATTATATACTAGTATTTGCACCCGTGCGATGCACGGTCATAAATCTAAGAAGTAATACGTAATGCCTAAAAGTTAGAAGTAATAGTATGAACTGCTATTTTTGTTACACATTATTAAAAACTTCTTTAAATACGATATTTGTAGTCGTATTTTTGGATTGCAAAGTTTCATCACAAATCAACATTTTTAATCCGCTCGGATTACTAACCCTCGACACAGCTACATACAGTTGTCCATGATTAAATACCGGTCTCTTAAGGAATAAACCGACGTTTGACAATGTTTGACCCTGGCTTTTGTTTATTGTCATGGCATATGACAACATGAGCGGAAATTGTTTTCTCTGAAACTTAAACGGCAATCTCGGATCTGACGGTGTTAAGGACATCCTTGGTATTAAAACCTTCGTACCAGCAGTTGTTCCAGTCAATATCTGCGCTTCTAAAACATGTTTAGCTAACTTTGAAATGATCATTCTTGTACCATTGCACAACCCCAATGAGTGATCAATATTTCTCAATAGCATAACGGGTGATCCCACTTTTAAAGTCAATGAGTGATTTGGCACTCCAGAACATCGTAATCCATTTAAAAACTCCGGTGTGTGTAGATCAGCAAGCATGTCAACATTGGAATCCGATTTGCACACCGAATCACAGCTTAGATACGTCATTCCTTCTGCAGTATTAAATTCATTCATGTATTCATTGATGTTATCTACCACGTCCAAAGTTGGAGCGAGAATTGCACAATCTTTTAGACATTTGACGTCTCGAATCCCATTACGAAACCCCGGGAATATGCTATCAACAATCGTAGAAATAGGATCCTCCACCGACTTGAGTAAGAATTTTCCTGGAATGTTGATCTCACATTCACCATCGCACGAATCACCAATTGTTCCGTCACCTATATTAGCAATCCACCTTGCATATTCTTCAATTTCTTGTACTCCAGACTCTGATTGCAATGCTCTAAGCCGCAGATTCTTTGTCAGTCTAAAGACTTTACAGTTTCTTCAAAGATATGATGAATTTATACTTGCACCAACTATATCTTGCCTGGTCCCCTTTGGAATTACCGGTAAAATTTGTCCGAAGTCTCCACCCAACACAACAGTTTTCCCACCAAATGTCATTTCAAAACTTCTTGGATTTTGAACACGCAGTAAATCTCGCATAGTTCGGTCCAAAGCTTCAAAGCAAAATTTATGCATCATTGGTGCCTCATCCCAAATGATCAACCGACTTTGCATTATCAAGTGTGCTAACGGACTGCTTTGACTGATATTGCAAATAGAATCTTCATTAACAGCAATTGGTATTGCAAACCTTGAATGCGCTGTTCTACCTTGTTAGGAATATATTGTATAAGTTTTGATGAGCCAAATGTATTTTGTAGACCCCAATTTTATTTTATTTGAGTCAGTTCTAGTTCACCAAGTATAGTGCACCACTGCCATGAAGCCTGCATGAAGTCTACGAAAAAGCAGTTTGAAAGAAGAATAAATGAAAGCGGAATCATAGCTTAATAGATTTATGAAGCATCAAGTTACCAAAGGTTGAGATGGATGAGATGGTAGAAGACTTGTTGAAGTATGATTAATGCGAGATGATCTACAATTCAATTCTCACTAGAAGCAATTTTGGTGTAAAGATGAATTGCTATCGTGAAGTAGCAATATAAGGAGATATTTCATCATGATAGTAATATCAGGTTATACTATCATAAAAGAACAATTTTTATCGTGATAGTTGAGAATTATCGGGTAATGACATCACAATGTGATAAAGCTAGTGGAGAACACGTGGAGGAGATAAGTCAAAAGAATTTATGTCTTGGATTGTATCAATTGGATACCCAGCCGAGATGGAAGAAGCCTTGTCAAGCAAAGCAAATGGTCCACAGTTTGATTCCCACCCGAAGCGATCTTATGAAATGGTCCATGATATATATGGTCCATGATACAAGGTGGAACGTGATAGCTAGAACATGATATGAAATGGAACATGATATATATGGTCCATGATACAAGGTGGAACATGATAGCTAGCTCATGATATGAAATGGAACATGATATATATGGTCCATGATACAAGGTGGAACGTGATATATAGTCCATGATACAAGGTAGCTATGACATCATGATAGAATTAGACAGAAATATTATTTTGAAGCTCTGTTTCTGCAGAAGAAGTCGAAGGAGAAGAAGAAGCTGATATACGAAGGAGATCTTTTTATTACTCAAGCAAGAATCAGCAGATAAATTATTTGATCAACTTGGCACAACAGATCAATAATTCAACAAAAGTCATGCCAGAGAAAATTCAAATTTGGAGGCTACCCATTCCAAAGAAAAGCTTTGTCAGATTAAAGGAGAGCAACGGCAAGATTTCTCAAAATCTTCTGACAGACGGCGAAATGATTTTTGCAGACCAAGTTGGCAAAATTAATTGATCAACTACAATTCAAAATGGACGATCGAGATCGAAAGTTGATCAACGGGCAAATAGCTTTCATCTGCTATAAAATGCCCAAGCAGACTTGAAGACACAACAACACTTGGAGAGATTCAGAAAACACTTGAACAACAAAGAAAATTATCCAATCAATCATCAAGTGATATATTGAGCTATACACGATCAAATTCAAGTCTGAGTGAGAGAAAAATCTTTGTATTTCATTGTAAATCTTCTACTGAGTGTAGAAAAGGGGTAGAGTAACTAGGGAGAGTGAAAAACCCAGTTGGAGTGTAGCTTTGTGCGTAGCACTCGGTTGTGACGGGCATAGTAACAAGGGGAGCTTGTGAAAACCCGGTGAGAGCGTAGCTTTGTGCGTAGTTCTCGTGGTGTAGGAGTACAGCTTGGTGCGAAGTACTCGGGAAGGCGGAGTAACAAGAGGAGCTTGCGAAAAACCTTGGTGGAGTGTAGCTTTGTGCGAAGCACTCGGAGAAGTGTCGTTGGGCACTTATTCACTATTGTATCTGGGTGATTGAAGAATAGTGAATTTCCTCCTTGAAGTGAAAGGAGAAGAGTGGACTAGGAGGATTACACCACCTCTGAACCACTATAAATCTCTCTCTCTATTTACTTACTGCTCATATATATTTCGTGCATGCCTATATTATTTGTGAACTAACCCGTTACGGTTTATTGCGTATCTTTATCTGTCTGGGTTTGATAGTTCCCTCGTTTGCATGCAAGTGAAATTTTAAATACATCATCCTACATCTATACTAAGTGTTTCTAACGTGATGCATGTATAAAATCTCTCTTGAGCACGACACAATTTAAAACATAACACTTTGCCGTTACAATTCCGCTGTGCACACTCTAAGTTGTTATACTTGTTTATGCTTGTTACTTAGAGTTGAAGTTACAAAGTGTTGTTTGCAGAAGTAGTTTGAAAAAGTTAGAGAAGTCTATTCACCCCCCCTCTAGACTTCTCACCACCCTTTCGGGACCAACAAGTGGTATCAGAGCGGTTGTCTATTTGAGTCATTTCTTGACTGCTAGACAGATCTCGAAAACTTCAAGATGAAGAGAGATATGGTTCTTACTCAAAATTTGCTTTTCTCACTTGATAAATTTGATGATTGGAAAATACGTATGCAGGTGCACTTATCTGCTTTAAATGATGAAATGTGGGAAGTCATCACAAATGGTCCTATCCAAATTATGGAAGCTAATACCGCTACCCCACGTGATCCAAATGCTCCACGATATATTCCAAAGCCAAAAATGGAGTGGACAAAGGAAGATAGAGGACGAAATAACTTGGACAATATTGCCAAGGACATTTTGTTCAAAACCGTCGATGACACCATATTCCCAAAAATTCGAAAGTGCACCACGGCAAAAGAAATATGGGATACTCTCATTAGTATCGGTGAAGGCGATGAACAAGAAAAAGACAACAAGCTAACCATTGCCATGAAAAGGTTCGAAGATTTCAAAATGCTACCGAACGAAAGCATCACCGACATGGAAGCTCGATTGATCAAAATACTTGGAGAAATCACGGATCTGGGAAAGACCATTACCCAGAAGGAAATATCGCTCAAAGTGTTACGCGGACTACCTACAAATTGGGATATGAAGGTGACCGCAATGCGCGATCATAGAGATCTAAGGACATTATCTACGGATAAACTCTTTAGTGATCTAAAGGCGTATGAGTTCGAGATGAAGACACGAGTTGAAGAAGAATGCGATGAACGAACATCCGCATTAATGGCCGAACAACCGTCTACATCAAGGTCAGTAGTAAATAATGATTTTTTATCTGACGAACAATTTTCCTTATTTGTTAGGAAATTCAAGAAGTTCATGCGAAAGAACAAAGGATCACCACAAGGAAATTCTTTTCGAGAAAATAGAAGATCAAGAAGGGAACCGGTCGAAGATAACACAAATGTGTGTTACAATTGTAGAAAGCCTGGACATTTTATGGCTGAATGTCCACATCCCAAAGTGAACAAAAATTCGAATACTTCTAACTCTCCACAGGTTGAGTACAAGTCGAAAGAGAAGAAATTCAAAAAGGACAAACGGAAGGCACTAATAAGCGATCCGTTAGAAGCAAGTGAATCCGAAGAATCATCTAGTGACGAGAGTGATTCATCTCAAGAAGATACGGCGCTACTATGTCTAGTGGGCAAAACATCCGAACATGAGGAATGCTATATGGCGCGCGAAACCGACGAAGAGGTATCTTCTAGTTCATTTAGCTCGTTTAGTTCCGTTGACACCTCTTTCGAGACTCAAAAATCTTTTCAAAGTCTTATGGAAGATTGTCAAAAAGTCATGGCCACTCATACTCAAATCAAAGAGCGCAATAATACGTTAATTCTTGAAAAGGAAGAGATGTCACAAAAATTGCTAAATGCTCTAAATGAAATGAGTAATTTGAAAGCCGAAAATGTTCGACTTCAAGAAGAGTGCAAAGCTAGAGAGGTTAGAGAACATAACCTTCGGGAAGTAATCGCATCATTTACGCATTCATCCAAAATAATGGATAAAATGGTAAACATGCAAAAACCCGCTGGAGATAAAGCCGGACTTGGCTACGATCCATCATGTTCTAAAACCCCTCAAAAGTTGACTAATTCTACTACTACTTTAATCAATAAAGTTCCAGTGGTAAAATTTGTGAAAAGTCAACATAGCACAATGAGACAAGGAGTTGGAAACAAAATTAATGCCCAGAAAATTGTTGCAAGGCCGAATCAACACAATGATATCATGGCAAGACAACAAAATTTTAAAAGGCAAAAATTTGTATCTCAAAGGAGAACCAACGAGTCTAGTGCAATAAAACCTCATAGGAATATGGGAAGAATTCCGAGAATTGGGGCTGGGAGATTATATCCCTCAGAAGAAGATTGGTCGCTTGAAATCAAACCATGGACCAAGTCCAGATTTGCTCTATTTCATAGAATCAAGCAACTATCAGCTTCCCAACCCGCACCGAATCATTATTTGAAAGTGCGTTATGATTATAAAGTTTTTAATGGTTACAAATCACCTACTCTTGGATCAGTGGTATCTAGGTGGATTTGGATGCCAAAAATTACTAACACAAAAGGACCCAAACAAGTATGGGTACCTAAAAGAAATTAATCTTTTTTGCAGGAAATTTGGTATTTCGATAGCGGATGCTCTCGACATATGACCGGCAATAAAGCTAGTCTAGTTGAGTTCAAAAGTATCGAAGGACCAAAAGTAGTTTTCGGTGGAAACGATCGATATGGAATGACAAAAGGAACCGGCGCAATTGTGAAAAATGGTCTACGAATTGATGACGTATCTTATGTCGAAGGATTAAAATTTAACTTGTTTAGTACAAGTCAATTTTGCGACAAAGGATATCTCGTAGAATTCTACAAAGGCAAATGTCAAGTCAAAGACGAATCCACGAAAGAAGTTGTACTAGCCGGATCAAGAAAGAAAAACATGTATGTTGTAGATTGGAGTACAACAAAAGATTCTGTATGCTTGATGGCAAATAATTCGAATGAAGCTAGTTGGGAATGGCACAGAAGGCTAAATCATTTGAATTTCAAAACCATCAACAAGCTTGCCAAAAAGAAGTTAGTCGAAGGACTACCCAACACTGTGTTCAAGAAAAATCAAATTTGTGATGCATGCCAGAAAGGAAAACAAATCAAAGCATCATTCAAAGTCAAAGCTCAAGAGTCAACATCAAGACCCTTAAGTCTACTGCACATGGATTTATTTGGTCCAGTAGACCCAGTAAGCATAAGTGGTAAGAAATATACTTTGGTTGTTGTTGATGATTTTTCTAGGTACACATGGACAATATTCATCAAGAAAAAGGATGAAGTCTTATCAAAGTTGCCAGAGCTATTGAAGTTACTGCAAGTCGAAAAAGACATGAAGATTGCAACAATACGAACCGATCGAGGAACAGAGTTCGTGAACAGAGTGATTCAATCTTACTGCAATTCACAAGGAATTTTACATCAATTATCTGCCGCACGAACGCCGCAACAAAATGGTGTAGCTGAAAGAAGAAATCGAACACTGAAGGAAGCCGCACGAGTCATGATATCAGCCGCCGGACTACCAAAGAGATTTTGGGCAGAAGCAATCAATACGGCGTGCTATACTCAAAATCGAAGTCTAATCCACAAGTCGTATGACAAAACACCATATGAATTATGGAAAGGGAGAAAACCCAATCTCACCTACTTTCATACATTTGGTTGTAAATGTTTTGTACTTGTTAATGGAAAGTCTCAATTAAAGACTTTTGACGAACGTGCAAACGAAGGAACATTCTTGGGATATTCATCCACCAGCAAGGCGTATAGAATATTCAACAAATCAACCATGGTGGTAGAAGAATCGATTCACGTTGTGTTTGATGAAAATCACGACAAAAATGGCAAAGAAGGTGAAGGTAATCGTGATTCAATTATTTCTAACGACATGTTGGAAGATAATGTGTTGCAGGAAGTAGAAGAATCAAGTGATATGGGTACTCACCAAATTGAGGCAATATCCTATGTGACACCCGAAATATCACGGACACCTACAACCGAAATTGCACCCAGAATTCAAGAAGAAGGAACTCCAGTAGATGAACCCGAAGATGCACCTGTCAACAATTCACAACAAGTGGAATCACAACAAGTATTCCAACAAGAAGGAAACTCTGAGAATCCAACAAGTTTCCAACCAAATCGAAAATGGCTAAGAAGTCACACACATGACTTAGTCATTGGAAATCCAAGTGACGGAGTAAAGACGCGATCATCTACTAGGAATCAACAACAAGATGCAATGTTCTCATGCTTTCTATCACAACTGGAGCCAAAGGAAATTGACGAAGCATTAGCCGATCCAAGTTGGATAGATGCCATGCAAGAGGAATTAGATCAATTCAAGCGCAATGATGTATGGAAACTTGTTCCAAGACCAACGCACCAAAATGTAATCGGTACCAAATGGGTCTTTAGGAACAAAGCGAACGAAGATGGCGTGATTGTTAGGAATAAAGCAAGATTAGTCGCGAAGGGGTACTCACAAGAAGAAGGCATTGATTTTGATGAGACATTCGCCCCTGTCGCACGACTCGAAGCCATCCGGATATTCCTAGCATACGCAGCGCACAAGAATTTCACCGTATATCAAATGGACGTAAAGAGCGCATTTCTTAATGGCTTACTTGAAGAAGAAGTTTACGTCGAACAACCACCCGGTTTTGAGGTAAAAGACGTTGGTGATCAAGTCTACAAATTAAAGAAGGCATTGTATGGGTTAAAGCAAGCTCCACGAGCTTGGTACGACACCTTGTCAATGTTTTTAATTAATTGTGGATTCACCAAAGGTCTAGTCGATAAAACCCTCTTTAGAATTCAAGAAAATAATCACATTTTTATTAGTACAAATTTATGTTGATGATATTATCTTTGGAAGTACTGATAAATCTTTATGTGAGAAATTTTCCAAGCTCATGCAAAACAGGTTCGAGATGAGTATGATGGGAGAATTAAATTACTTTTTGGGACTGCAAGTCAAGCAACTTGAAGAAGGAATTTTCATAAATCAAGCCAAGTATACAAGAGATCTTATCAAGAAGTTTGGCATAGATGGAAAATCCTCAGTCAAAATTCCCATGAGTACATCTCAAAAATTGGATAAAGATGATGAAGGAAAAGACGTCGATCAAACGATGTATCGAGGGATGATTGGATCGTTACTATACTTAACCGCAAGCAGACCAGACATATCCTACTCGGTTGGCGTATGTGCAAGATTCCAATCAAAGCCCAAAGAAAGTCATCTGATTGCAACCAAGAAGATAATTCGATATCTCAAAGGAACAATCAATGTGGGATTATGGTATCCCAAAGAAGGAGATTTTACACTAACTGGTTATTCATATGCAGATTTTGCAGGGTGTAAAATAGACCGAAAAAGTACCTCTGGAACATGCCAGTTCTTAGGGGGAAGATTGGTATCATGGTTCAGCAAGAAACAAAACTCCATAGCTACGAGCACTGCCGAGGCCGAATATATTGCAGCTGGGAGTTGTTGTGCACAAATTTTGTGGATGAAGCAACAATTGTTGGATTATGGGATTAAAGGCGAAAATGTTAGTATTTTATGTGATAATACTAGCGCAATTGCAATAACCCAAAATCCTGTGCTCCACTCGCGAACCAAACACATCGACATCCGACATCACTTCATACGAGACCACGTCGAGAAGAAAGATTTGAAGATCGATCATGTTCCCACAGAAAATCAAATTGCCGACATTCTCACAAAACCGTTGTGTGAATCTCGTTTTGCAACTCTAAGGCACGAAATGGGAATGATCGAAATGAGTTAAGTATTTCGAAACTTTTAAATTCGAAAAATTTGTGTACGTGATTTGCATGAAATTTGTTACCTATGTGTTCAACGTGATTTAATTTAATTAATGTGTTACAATTTATTTGTGTACATGTTAGTAATTTTATCTTACGAACTTAGGTACGTAGAAATTGGTTATTTGTTTTTAATTGCTAAAAGAGATATTAAAGTTAGGGGGAATGCATCATGATAGTAAGGGATTATATGACTTAGGGGGAATGAACTACTAAGTTATGCTAAAAAGTTGATAACAGTGCATGCAAATTGAGTTGTCAGACTGAATGGTCATCAGCTTTAATTTTAATTTTCACCTGCTTAAGTCAATCTGATGAAATTTCTTAGAAATATATCTAGCATCATTTTTGATCTTATCTGTTTAAATTGATTTTATTTGGACGATCATTTTAATTCTCAGATTTATCAGATGTCGAAATTAAATTGTTAGCATGAAAAGATTTATTGCTCTAACAATTTTGTGTTGAAGAAATTTTTGCTCCATGAACATCTACAGGTGGCAGTGAATTAAAGCTTAATTTTTGGCGCAAATGTACCCACAAATGGAGTATTAAAATCTGAGTTGGCAAATTTAAATCAGTGAAAGTTCGAAGTTGCCCTCAATTGTTCTACAATCTCTTTCTATCCACTAAAGGGCAAAATGGTAATTTTGCTAGGCATTTATTTTGCCTCCAAGAGACAAAGAAGAAAGAAGTTCATCTTCTTCTATCCTCCCTCTCTCACCGCCGACGCATGCAAGAAGAAGAAGCAAAACTTGAAAATCTCTCAATTCAATCAAACCCATCCCAAATTTCCCACAAAAATCCATTCTACACCCAAATACCCATTACCCACCCTCACCATTGTCTTGAAACCTCTCACAACCAAAACCCATTTCCTTCTACCCATTTTTTTTCGGACTGCCGAAACCCCTACCCGAAACCCATCTCAAAATTCCCTAATTTTTGTTCTATCAAGATGGAAGGAGCTCAAAATCCAATTGGAGCAGAAGGATCGAGGAAACTCACTCGGGTAATTCGAGGAATGATCATGGACCTTGAGGACTACAACAAGTTCATCCAAAACCAAGACTTGGGGGTAAAAATCTTAACCTCTCTTGAAAGTAGTGGGTTATTGAAATTTTGCTCTTTCAAGTATGATGGTTTCTATTTGAATGAAGTAGTAGAATTTTATAGACACGCATTTGTCGAACATGGTGTTATAAATTCTACTGTTGGAGGTGTTGTGTTAAAAATTGAGTTAGATGATGTGAGAACTCATTTTGGATTGGAGGAAAAATTGTTGAAAGTGGAAGATCACGGCTTTGATTTAAATGATTTTTGGAGTGAAATTAGACACGAACCGCACAAGTCGAGACGTGTACTAATGGCTATAAGGTTATGTTGAAGCACGAATATGGAATGCTACTTGATATAGTGCATAAAACTATTGAGTGCAAATATTCTAGTAGGAATTATTTTACCTAAGAAAAATTTGCCCTTGATGCATGCCATTGTGAATGTTGTTGCCGTAGATTGGGGACGGTTTATATATGGCCGAATGGTTGATCAAATTGGCTAGCAAACCATTAGTGAATGGATGGTTTCCTAATGATATTGGGTACGGTTTTGTTGTTGGGGAATTGTTGAAGTTGAAAGGTGTTGCCCTATCCAAGCCAAAACCAATACAAAACCAAAATTACCTTTTTCGAACCCAATCACGGTTGATCCTTCCCTAGCCAATATCCGAAAACGAAAACCGGCAAATGCATCAACCCCATTCCTTAGCCAAAAAGCCTCCTTCTAACCGAGCTACTAGTCATGGGGAATCCAATACCCATGGGAGAAGTAGTGATGATGCTTGTAGCCACCAAATTGTCACCATACCCGCAACCGCAACCCACACCCCAAACCCGAATGAAGAGGTGGTTTTACCAAGTAAAGTTGGGAGTGTAGATGACATTCCAACTTATGGGGCAAGTAGTGAGTTGATGAAAGAGTATGAACGTGTGAGAGTTTGGAGAAATTGGGAGGTTAAGTGATCACAAATCGGTTTGCTACACAATAGGACCGGATACTCTAGAGTTGGAGGAGTTTCTTTACAATGGATTGGAACAAGAAATCTTGCTACCCGCGACTAGGCTTTCGGTGATTAATGAGTGCTTTATTAAGAAAGTTGCTAATTAGTCGGGGCAAGGAAGTGGCTCAAGAGGTTCACGAAAATGCCGTTGAGACAATAGATGGATTTGCTCGTGATGATTTACCCGAGCATTGGTCATTTCAAGAGAAGAAGTGCACGGCACCACATGGGGAAGCATCACATTTAAAGGAGACCGAAGGTGGAAGCTTGCAAGAATTAGACCCATTTCCTTCGAATATAGGGGATAACAACCTTAGTTTTGATGCTATTTCACCCCACACGGCTACGGATGTGACGAATTCGGTGAATGAAAATTTGGAAGCAAATGTTGATGATGAAAGCCGAATGAAGGAACAAGAAAATGTGCTACAAATTGAAGTGTCACTAAGCCGTGCCGAACCAATTGCCACTGCCGAACCACTCATTCATACAATTGATGAGCCCTTGTGTCTTGAGGATGCACCATACGTGGAACCACCGGAATCATCCATGCCGAGACAACCACAAGAAGAGTCACACAAGGAGGTACATTCCTCATCCATTAATATTGATACTTTGAAAGAAATATTATTGGGGGATGTACGAAAGGAAATTCAAGAGTTGAGAAGAGATGTCCTTCAAGAGTTTGAGAAAGTCCAAAATCAATTTGGTAATGTTGATACCAATTAGATGACTTTCACAAGGAAGCTTATGAAAGGGCCGAATCCTTGTTACTTGGACAAGGATCAATCCAAGGTGATATGGCCACAATGTTTTACTAAGCAAGAAGAGCGTAATAGGGAAGTCTTGAAGATGTTCCTTGACTTAGGGAAGAAAGGAACGGAGTGTGAATCGAGGCTACGATTAGTGGAGAATCAATTGAAAGCTCTACTACATCAAGTTGGCGTGAACATGATC